>NW_028270143.1:18228554-18542784 GCF_037043375.1 Chiloscyllium plagiosum
CACATTGATCTAAATTAAACTCCATCTGCCACTCCTCAGCCCATTGGCCCACCTGATCTTCTATGGCACAAATACTACCTGCCACTAACAGGCCACATCTGGATACCTTCCACCCCATTTATACTTTCTTCCACCCTCTTCCGTCTGGCAGAAGGTATAAAAGTTTGAAAACGCATACAAATGGATTCAAGAAAAGTTGGATACAAATGGATTCCAGAAGAGGTGAGCCCATTGGATAGCTGGGTGTGAATAACACCCTAGCTATTGTATTGCAAACATGTGCTTCACATGTACCCTGACCAAGCAGTGGCAGGAAAGCTACAACACTAGCGATAACCCAGAAAAATGCAAAATTGTCAAGGTATATCCTGTGCACAAAAACAGGATAAATCCAATCCAACAATTACTGTCCCATTGTCAGCCAAATGATTGGTATTACTAACAATGCGATCATGCAGCTCTTACTCAGCAATAATAACTTGCTCACTGGTGCTCAGCTTGAGTTCCACTAGACCACTCAGCTCCTGATGTCATTATAGCACCAACTCAGCATAGACATAGGCTATATGAGAGTGACTGGCCTTCAAATCAAGGCAAGATTTGACCGAGTGTAGCATCAAGTAGCCCAAGTAAAACTAAAGTTGATAAAGAAATTCTCCATCACCAAAGGTCAGACTAGCAAAATTAGGAGGTGATACAGTACCATTGCCTACAACCCCCCACTCCATAGTGCCACTTCCAATTAATTAATGCAGTGTCAGGTATATCCACTGTGGCAGGTTTTATTGAAATGACTGGTATACAGTGGTATACAGATCCAGTAAGTCATAGATTATACACTGATCCAGGATCAGGAAGATGATGATAAATGGGTGTATCTACTTGTGTGTACTCACCCAAATGTGGACAAAATTGTGGGTGACAAAACAAAATTAGTCAGCATCTGTAAGGAAAACAAAGACGAGTGCCTTCACATGCTCAATACATTGTGAACAGTTTTCTCACTTTGCAAATGCTATTTTTCCCAGTATTTTCTGTTTGTATTGTAAATGTAGAGGGGCCAATTCTTCCTTAACTGCAAGTGAACATGTTACTCTATCAGCATTGTTCAGTAGCGTTAACAAACATTGCACTTGTGCCTCTAACGGGTCACACATATGCAATACAAAGTCAGTCTACAAGTTCTATTGTAAATTTGTGAAGGAATGAAAATTGACAGTTTATACAAAGTAGTCATTTATAAGATTAAGTGGAAGATGTACAATGAAAATGGATCTTGTATTTGTTTCTGATCTTGGTTCATTTTCAACATTGTCCTTCTACAATAAGCATTAAGAACATTCAGTGTTTACAATTCTGTCTCTGGTTTGCTGTCTAATTATATACTGTAAACATTCCCTGAGTGCATTTGTTTCAGAGCAGAATTCCCTTTGCTATTTTGGTTAGCAGTACAGTGAAAAAGAATTATTCATTTCCTCTCCAGAAAAAAATGTTTTATTAATGAATAAAACAAATTCACTTGTGGAACCCTTAAATAAATTTCATAAAGAGAAAGTAAAAACTCCAGAAGCTTTCTGCTATAAGCATCCATCTGTTCAAACACAACATTTAGGTTGAGCAACAGTGCACTCATTGTGAAATGATTGGTTGTCATATTGTTGTACACACAGATTTTTAATGTAAAAGACAAAAATAAAAAATCCTAAATAAAGGAAGAAGTGAATGAGTCAGTTGTGAACAAAATGCAAACAGTACGGTGATGACATTGGAGTCAAATTATCACATATCAAATTGCTTGCCTCTAGATTACAGTGTGAAACCCAGCTGACAGAATTTCTTTCTTTTATTAATTGCAACACAACCGAGAAAAAATATTGATGAAAGAAGCAAATGGTGTTTTTGAACATGCAGCCATTGGAGACAAAAGTCATTGGAGACTTTAGAGACAAGGATGAATTTTAGAATCAATTTTTGGATTATCTGAGGAGATTCAGGAGCTTCCTGTGGAATATGCTGAAGAAGTCAGTAAAGTGATAGGATTTCCATATTGTGAATGTCCAAAATGTATGGACAAAATCAAACAGTTACAGACTTTTACTACTATACATTTGGACCTATAAGCGTTAATGATGTAAGCTATAACAGTGAAACTAACTGTTTACTCTAGGCCACCAAGTCATTGCTTTGATACATTGACAATGAAATTCAAGAAAGTATTCTACCATGTGAACATGAGTGGACCATATAGCCGAGCTACTGGTGTGCATGAAACAGTATGAAATTATACAAGATCACTAACACATCACTCAAGGAAGAAGAGCACAAAGATAATCACATTGAATCAGTCTACGGCCAGTACTACAGACAACTTCAAATTTCATGCTGTACCACATCTCAGAAATTATGCAATTTCATTGAGGTAGCATGTTGCAAAGAATAATGTGCATTTACAGAAGCTAAAGAATGAATTGGATGACATGGAGTGTAATTGTATTATCTGTTACCTGCAGTAACACACCAACTATTGCAATTTTATCATATAGCTACTGATAAAAGATGGAACAATCAGGGTCTGTTTGGGCCAGGGCATCACTTTAAAGCAATGCCTACACAACATTGTTAGGCTGTAAGAGTTTAGGGTACATTTTACCTTTAATTGTCATACCTAAGTTATTTTCAATTGTAGCCTGAGTTCAAGACAGCCATCTATGTGTTTAATAGTCCTGATTAGTTACAAGATTAATTCAAGGTAGAAATATGTTTTCACAAGTTATATAGAATTTAAGTTTGTTATAATAAGTATAAAGGAAATAATGTATATAAGAAGTGCTTAACAGAAACAATGGCATTCTGTTGACCTATTTCACGAATCAGTTTGCGATAGTGGTTGACTGGGAAAAAGTTCCTTGTTCTGTTCTGCTGACTGAAGTTCTCCGATGTCTTTAATTTTCTTGTGCATCAACCTGCTAAAAATCATCATTTATTAATCCTTGCTAGATACTATTCTGTGTGCATGATGGAGATTATTTGAACTCTAATTGGCTTATAGTTTGCAGACAGTGCATGTGTCATTCATGATCAATCTTGGATTGGCTAGGCAGTGTCTGCCCGATTCTTGATTGGGGCTTTTTTTAAAGTAAAGGTCATCTCATGGATATCACTTCCTACTAGCTCTTGATTCATTCTTTTGTATATCAGTCATTTTATTAGATTGTTCCTTTTAAAATAGCTTGTCCCTTTTAGTTTATTTATCCAGTGATCTCCACTAAAATAGGGCAGCACAGTGGCTCAGTGATTAGCACTGTCACCTCACAGGGCCAAAGACCCCAGTTCAATTCCAGCCTTGGGCCCCTGTTGGTGTGAAGTTTGCCCATTCTCCCTGTGTCTGTGTGGATTTTCCCCCACAATCCAAAAACCTGTAGGTTAAGTGAAGTGGCAATGCTAAATTGCCCATAGTGTTCAGGATGTGTAGGTTAAGTGTATTAGTCAGGGGTAAATGTAAGGGAATGGGTTTGGGAGGGTTCGTGCGGACTTGTTGGGCCACATGGCCTGTTTTCACACTGTTGGGGTTCTATGATAACAAATGAATTTATTTGTTTGCCTTGGAGTATGTTGTGTGGTTCGATAACATCCCAATTCATACTGTACATCTAAAAATATCAAAACAACTACAAGACTACAACATCTATCATGGAACCTAATTGCAAAGTTATACATTGCTACAAATTAACTGGGAAGAGTGTACCGACAATCATGTCCCCTGTTTCATAAGTGATTGCAAAATATACAAATGTATAAAATCTCAACAGGAATACCAAAATGACTATTTGGCTAACTGACTGCTTCTTAGGACAAAAGCAACTCTCACCAGCTTTCCTTCTGCAATAGAAAATAGCTTGATTTATGTTAATAACCTTAACTCTTACAAGGATAGTGATAAGAAAGCATTGCTAGTTATTGCAATGTCAACTATAACCCCTTCAAAAATCACAAATACACACAAGCACAATCAGAATTAGGACAAACAAAAGATAAAGCATTTCATACATGTGCTATGGATGGGATAGGAATATATACAGTATAAACAAAATTCTGAATGTCAAAAGTCCAGCTCACAAACTGGAACACTATTTTCCTAACAGACCTGATTTTTGAATTGATATGCTGTTAATTCCATGGCTATGATAGTCTTTTGGTTAATCGTTGGTCAGGTGACCTTAGGTGTTTTAACATATGAATTCTTCCTTTTCAGCTTTCTTGGGCATTTTGTCTTTATGTCCATGTGGAGATCTCTCTTCTACTGTTGCCATTTACAGCTTTCTTTTTAAACACTCTGTGGTTGACCCAATTAGAGTGTTGGTTCCAGGCCAAGTTCACTTCACTTGAAAAATTCTTGGTGCCTACAGTTCCAAACGCTTCCTCTTAGTGCTTCTAAAAATCAATACTGCAGTATGTAGCCCAAAACCCACCCCCTACACACACACACGCGCGCGCGCACACACACTCACACACACACACTGCGGCAGGAGGGAACCTCAAGTTCATCGGAATGAAGTTGGATATTCGTCTGTCCTTTTAGTGAAAGCATCTCCAGAAATCAGTACTTTCAAGACATTATAAGGAAGATACTGCTTCCAGGGATTAGCTTTTGGTTTATCCCTTAGTGAGGACTTCCACCAGCCGTATTTGGACTGAACTAAAGAAATGTACCTGGATGTGCATGCATTGCTGATCAGACTGCATAGACAGGTAAAGACAAAGGGCACAATGGCCAAAATTAATATTCACTAATGGCACAGTAGCTGGTCATGAAGGAATTGTCTTCAATAACAGGTGAATTTAACTCAAATTATATTTTTGGCTCTATCTGTCCTGATCCAGGCAAACACATTCTTTGGTGGTGGAGAATCTTCTCTACAGTATGGTTCTGTGAAAGATGTGAGACATGCCTACTTCTCAAAATAAAGTTAATTTGCCAAGATGACTCTTAGCACCACACATATCCAATGTTGCTGTAGAACAGCAACACATTGAATGCTCTTAAGGAAGAACATCTACTACATATATATATCATACATGTCCACATATCTGCTTCTCTTTTGCCCGTGGACATCTTCAATACACCCCCAGCAGTGTGACTGCTGTCTTTTTATTCCTAAGCTCTACCCACAAAGCCTCATTTGAGGACCCTTCCAAGATATCAATCCTCCTTCCTGCAGTAATTATCTCCTTAATTAATAATGTGACACCACCCCTTCTTCTCCGATACCACAGAAAGTTGAGTTACCAGTACTGCTGCTTCCTCAACTACACCACTGTCATGGTAACAATAATACAATTCCATGCCCTTAACTCATCCATGTTACATATAATACTCTGAACATTATAATATTAAATCATGAGACTGCTTTACCAAGCAATCAATGATCTTGCTGAGTAAATAGTATCCACCATTGAGCTGTTCATCATGAAGTGTACAGAAACAAAATAACATCTCCAAATTACCATGCTATAATTATGAGTTCTATGATGCCAACTGATGACAATACTGGAGAAATGTCAGAGTGAAACTTGTAGCTTGATAGACCTTAAGTTTTTTTTTGCAATTGGTTACAGTGGTAATTTGTCATTGAACGTATTTAACAAAACTGCCAATGTTCATTAACAAAACAACATAAGTGTATTACAAAGAAAGCATCATTTATATAAATAATGTGTAGGTAGGACCATTGATCTGTATCTCATATAAGTTCTAATTTAGGAACACTTCACAGGAACCCATCTGGGTACTTAGCTTAAGTCACAAACATTTATAGAAATGATGTATTTATTTCATTGCTTCAAATGATTTTCTGACTTCATAAGAAAAGCTTACTTAGAGAGCTGAGACCACACGAATATTTTATCTTTACCTTAACCACCAAATTCTCAAATGATAATAATATACAATACAACTTTATAACTCGTGCAAAACCCTGAGATGTGGGCTTACAGTTAACAGTGGAAATCATGTTCAAAAGAGAGAAGAAGACAGCTTTGCCAAGCTGTCACCTACCGAATTCTCAGGAATACAAGAAACACGTCTCAAAAAACAAGAGAAAATGAAGATAACACATGGCCAATAGGTAGTTGCAGACTGCCTAGTCGGAGTATCGGTCAAAGGATATGGATCATATATCCTACCTAGGAAACCTAGTTACCTGCAGGAATATGTGCAGTGAGTCTGCATCTGATGTGATCACAACACCAAACTGGACGATTTTAAGGAGAAACAAAAGCCAGTTTAGGTAGTTGTAAAACTGTGTAACACCCAAGATTTCAATTATGTCTTCAACACATCCGGAGTTGAATTTAAAAGGTGCTTATAGTTGTCTTCCACAATTTCAATCAACATTCCAATAATACACAAGATGACAATGTACGCATGTCACAAAACAAACCTGAGAAGTCTCAATTTCATTATACCATCTGCAGATACAGGTGTATTAGGTAGTCACCTATATGTTATACAGAGCATTTAATTTTGAAATAAGAGACAGAAATTTATCTTTAGTGTAAATAAATTTTGCAACCATCCTACTGTGTATGTATGTTTACTCTTACTTTAGTTACCAATATTTTAGGGGGAAAAGGGGGAATGTTGTAATATTACATTGAAAGATTAAAAGAAAGAATCAAGGAACCTGGATGCAAAACTACATTGGCCAACAGCCAAATCTGATGCTGTGATTAATGGTTGCTAAATTCAGAACATTGGTTTGTATGTTATGTCATCCTGTAATATGTAAGTATATTAGATTGATTCTTCAAATAAACCAACTGATTTACAGTCTATAAGTCCTGCATGCAAAATTGCTGAGTTTCCATAAAGGAACCAGAAACCCAACAGTTAGGGGCCACGTTGGTGTTGGGACATGGTTTCTTCTTTCAAAAGGATCCCTTATCCAGATTATGCCTGTCAGGTCAGGAATACAGGGAACAGGAACCTTCTGTTCTACTAGCAGAAATTCGGGGGATTGACTATAGTAAGAGGAATTCCGAAATTGCTTCAACTTTGCTCGTTAAGAATGTTAGGTTTTATAAATGATGATCTTTTGTTCTTATTTATTTGTATTTATTCCTAGATAGAATAGATTGGTTGGTTTATAAGATGGTTAATTAGAATTTCTACCTGGATATAAGGGACAGGTGATTCACATTGCCATGACGATGCTGATTTTGACATCAGGAGCAACTCATTGCAACTTTTATTCAATTGCCAGGTGGTGAGGCAAGTTTCTCACTAGACGGCAGTGAGTTGACAATTAAGAGGAACTATTGTTGTTAAATGCCTTACCACCTGTGCAGTTCACCTTATTAACAGTCAAGTTCCCATCTTACCAAATGCAGTGAACAACCTAGACATTCAGAATTCTTGAAATGGAAATCAGTGTAGTACTTGGCAGCATGAGCTCACCACTTGCTCCAATAATCTGCCATTTTGGACACTGGACGGCAACACCCAAGGTGCACCTTGGGCTTCACCAGGAACTATCATGGCATTGTTGCAGTGAGGATGATGAGTTCAGGGACACATACCTAGCTCATGAACTCTATCAGACTGCTACTCTGGAGTCTTTACTTTCTGTCATAGTGCTCACTCACTTTGAGCCAACGTAGATGTTCTGCATTCCTGCCTTACATTGTTTTGTCTTCTCTTTTTTGCACATTTGCCCTCAGCCAGAAATACCAGGCTTACTATATATCTGAAGATTCCTGAAGAAGGGCTTATGCCCGAAACGTCGATTCTCCTGTTCCCTGGATGCTGCCTGACCTGCTGCGCTTTTCCAGCAACACATTTTCAGCTCTTACCATATATCTGCCTTGTCTTGCTATTTAGCACAGTGACAGAGCCAGGAAGCTTGTCATAATTGTCAGCAGGCCTCAGTCAAGTCCAGGGAGATAGTGTTCAGTTAAGGGAGCCTCCAATTGTAGTCTTGTGCTTGGACATAATCAGTCAGCTGCTCAGGGTGGTCAGAGTTAAGATGATCTCCAAGAGAGGGCAAGGAGCTGAATATTGTGCACCTCACCACTTGTCTTTAGTCTTGTTGCCCTATTGTGGGCTGTTTTCATCCTGCAATCAGAAAGATGCAGATAAAAAATGGAGATGAAAGAGTTGGTCACGGCTGTTACTTTTGCTGCAGATAGGGAGTAATTCCAAGCAAGTGAGTAAGCAGTGCAGATGGCATGCAACGTTAGGGTGAGGTGGGTGACAGTGAGAGTGGGAAGATGTAGCAGGTATTAGTGAGAGAGATAGAGCATGAACCTTGCTGCGAGCTGGGTAGAGTAGTAGAGATAGATTGAGTGGGAGGTGGCAGAATTGGTGGCAGGAGTGGGTCTTCTTCCTACATTGTCTTGCATTCCTCCAGATAGCCACATATGCAAGTTGGCAACATTGATTCAGGCTGGCATGATCGGGATCATACCCTCCATGCAGGGTAGTGCTGGACTGACGGTGCTTCTCTGGGCACACAATTTTTTTTAATGATGCTTGTGGTGCCTGAAATGCTGGTCAATTTGAGGATGCTCTGACAGTGACAAGTTGTTGGGGAATAGTGTATGATAGGATTAATCTGGAATTTGGGTGAGAGGAGTGCCGTATGGGCAAGGTAGATGGTTAGCGGGGCTTTTTTGGTAAGATGTAGTGGGAAAACCATCTAGACCTGGAGCCTAATACCTTTCAGAAAATTCCACGCAACTGGCACTAAGCAAAAAAAATTGTAGATTGCAGGGTTGGTTTTGCAGACTTTTCTAAAATCTTATTGAACTCTACAATTTGCAATAATCTGAAAGAGAAAGAGCTAAAAGCCAGCAAGAGTCAATCCCTACTGTTCACAAAACACAATTTGGAGAATAGCTCCTTCTCAGCTGTAACAGAGGCATCGCAATCCGCACAGAGGAAATGGATGAATGTTTTGGGTAAAACTTCCAACAGAACCTATTTCAGATGCCTTTTTTAAACCTTCTGCTGACAGAAGGTGAGCTCAAGTTCGTTAAGTAACTGGTCAAAAGCAGTTCTGTAATGGCCAGATCGTAGACTCATTCGAATCTCAACTTTGTTCCTGAACAGCGCTTCTACCATTCAATTTAGCACCCAAAATCATATTCAGTTCCAATTTTCCAATTAAAATGTTGAATGTATATAGTTGCCAAGATTCTACTTTAGAAAATCTGTCTGCAACTACATCTCATCTTTTCCAATTCCAGAACCCCGCCCATCCCTAATCCCACAAAAAATTTATATCCCCTATCAAAACCATTTGACTCCAACTTAAAAAAGACTGCCATTTACAGGGCCAGAAGAGCTTTTAGAAACATTTCCAGTACGACCATTCTTCCATGAGTTCAGATCATTCTATGCACAGTAACGGACTGTCTTCAATTCCACCCTCAGGCAATTATCTGTGTCAAGTTTTCACATTCTCCCTGTGTCTGCATGGGTTTCCTCTGGATGCTCTGGTTTCCACCCACAGTCCAAAGATGTACAGGCTAGGTGGATTGGCCATGCTAAATTGTCCACAGTGTCCAGAGATGTGTAAATTAGGTGGATTAGACATGGAAAATGCAGGGCTACAGGGATAGGGTAGGGAGGTGGGTCTGAATGGGATGGTCCCTGGAGGGTTGGTGCAGGGACCAAATGGTCTGCTTCCACACCATAGAGACTCTATTCCATTTTACTATACTCTATTCTAGTGGCGTGTGGCCTGCTACCCCTGCCCAGTGCGGTCTATGTGTAAGTCCAGCCTCACAGATGACTCTTAATAACTTCATGGTAATTAAGAGAGGTAAGGCTAGGTCAATTCTGTAATATTATAGAGACACTCCAGTGATTGAAGATGTCTCTACACAGCAGGTGGAGAATAAGAATGTTGTATCCCTACTGTAACTGCTTGATAGGACGATGGTGCTAAGTGTCCAAATGGTTCTTTGGCATTAATGCAGGTTTGGTACTGAACAATTGTTGATCACCTTCAATTAGCTGAGCCTACGTCTGAGAGTTATTGGAAACTTTAAAATTGGTATTAACATCAGCTTTGTGACAAGTGTACTTTAAATGAAAACTCTATTTTCAAATGGCACTAGAACCAGCTCTATTTTGGATCTGCGTAGGGATTCTATGATTTGTATCTTGATCTGTCTGACAGAGAAATTGCCTTTTTCCCTGCATGGTTCAATCTCCCTTTTTCCCACATAACTTTACCACACGGTTTTATTTTACATTTACCTCATTTTTGCTCCTGCTTTTCCAGCCCTAATAGTGAAGGTAACATTGTCATAGCGACCCAGACCATAAGCTGCTCTCTCATTAGAAGACTGGTATCATGCACAATCTATGTTCTTGTCACTGAAATCATAGTTTACAATTTTTACAGAAAAGTACCACTCAGAAAAGAACAAAAATGGGCATATGCTGGTTACTTGCAAAGAAAAGAGGTATATGGTCTTCAACTCATGTAAGCATCGCTTTTATGTGCAAGCCTAGATTCTGCGAAGCTTCTGTTCCACCCCAATCTGCTGAACATAATGGAATGTACATTTTCATAATCATGCTCCCAAAGTTTGCATAGCCAGCTGTTCATGAGTGCATCTGAAAGCATTTTATTGTGGTAACATAGAACTAATTTCAGGAAAAAAAATTACAAATTTGAAATTCTCACAACTCACTGTGTGACTCGGAAAGCCAAAAGACTATATAGCAACACTAATAGGAATCGTCATTAAAGATACAGTGAGCAGACTACATCTGAAAGCCAGTCTGGCCTTTGATTTGAATAAAGCTCAATATAAAACACACTTAAAAATTAATTCTAAATTACAGTTCTTAACCCTAAAATGAAACGTAGCCAGTTTTTAATCCAGAACCTAAATTCACTTTTGAAATCTAAATCAATTCCACGTTTGTAACCTCAAACTATTAAGAAAAATAAATTTTTGAATTTCATTCATAGCTAGAGTAATTTGAAAATAAATTTTGTCAGCATTATACTTGAAAATAACATAAGTCTGAATGATGAGATACAGTTGAATAGTATGTGAAGACTCAATAGAGCTGCTTCCCAGCTGTGCATGTTTGCTTTCACTTCATTTGCAGGTGGTTTAAGGCACATATGTTGTTTGCTCTTTTACCTAAGTTGCATGGATCCCCATGACTTTTGTAATTAATGAATCTTCATTATATTTTGTTTGTGTAATTTAATTACATTTGTTTTCTAAACTAACATTAGCCCTGGTAGGCAGTTAGCTCTATCATTTAGGCTCATTGCCAAAGTATCTGTTCTGAAATGACAGAGGCAATTTCAACAAGGCATTTTTTATAAGTGCATTATCATTTGGCACAGAATTGTGATTTAGCTTCTGAGCCGAAAGAGATGAAATAAAACCTACCGAGGCAGTTCTGCTCACAGCTTGTGTGCTGCACAGTGTGTTAATAGTCAACAGTGGGATTAAGCTGTTGAATTATTGCACTCTGTAGGATATTTTGTGCTTTTCTTTATTCAATAGCAAATTAGTAAGTCTGCTTACAGTATTTGGTCATTGAACTATTAGAAGATTGTTGTATCTTCCTAATTGGTTATTGGATTGCTCCTATTCAAATAGCATAGTTTGTTCCACAAGGTAGGTCAATTGCAAATATTAGCATTATTTTGTGTTTTATTCACCATGATTCTAAGCCAGGTACACATCTGTCAGTGGCCAACTATAAGACACGCGTGTTCCCCCAGTCATCTGCAGTGACATTTTGGAATTTTTACTTAATTGCCCAGAAATGAATGTCGCTTTAATTTATATCATGATACGGCCATATTGGACGCTCAAACACTAAACTATTATGGAGATGGAAATTGCCATTTCAAGTGAATTTAAGGTGATGTTTCTTTTCCCCCACAGGATTTATCAAGATTGGTAATGCACTGGCCCAGGAGGCAGAGGAGAGGATAGGGTAATTGCATTTGCTGCTTTTAGGAGTCAATAACTAGTACTTTAGTGGAGCTCATAAAGAATTACAGAAGATGTATCGAGCAAGGCGCAGTTTTGTAATAAAGAGTTAACTACTCCTTTACTCTAGTAACAGCCACTGAGCCTCTTGTACAAAGAGCTATTTTACAAAGATGTCAAATCTCTTTGAACTGGGACCTGATGTGTAAGGTTCCCGACCTCTCCGCCCCCACCCCCTCTCCGGCCTATCACCCTCACCCCCACCTCCTTCCATCTATTGTATTCCCAGCGCTCCTCCCCCAAATTCCACCCCTCACCACCACCTTTTATCTCAGCCCACTTGGCACACCAGCCTCATTCCTGAAGAAGGGCTTATGTCCAAAACGTCGATTCTCCTGCTCCTCGGATGCTGCCTGGCCTGCTGCGCTTTTCCAGCACCACACTTTTCAACTCAGGGTTTCAGAGATGTCCTGTCTCACCATCTCTTATATATACTTACATTTCATAAAGACTGTTAATATTCACCCGACATGAACATGGCCCACGTTCTATCAACAACACAAATCTGATTGTAGTACGTGATGGGAAATAGTGATCAGATGCACAGAGCAAGAGACAAGTGGCAAATTAGCATCTGAAGGGAAGCCCAGTTGCAGATGATTGCAATGGGTGAAAGATGGAAATATTCCAGAGTCTGAGGGAGAAAACCTGAAGAGAAATCCAGTGGCAATACATTGCTGCAGGCAAAGGACTTCAAGGCTAACCTAGTCACCGGGGCATTATACAGGTCATCTATGCAATGTGGTCAAAATACCAGAAAAAAATCAGCAGCCGGGAGCACAGCCAGCTGAAAAATCTATTGGCTGTTAGAGTGTGCACAAAATATGTATTTACAGAGATGGGAAATAAAAATGGATGGAGAAAGTCTGCTAACAGAAAACATGGGAAAAAAATCAGTGCCCAGTCATTCAAAGGACCCCATTAGTGGGGCCTTTGCCCAGCTAGCATTAAAAAGGCCATGAGTGCAAGGAGACAGTGTATTTCTGTGTTAAAATCAATGATACAAAATGTTAAAAATTGGTGCAGCAGTTTGTAAGTGTCCAGGCAGCAGCAAATGTTAAAGAAGATTTTCAGTGTGCAGATATCATAGTTACTATCAATATAATCAAGTCATTATAAGCATCACAGCCAGGGTTGTTCTGAGAAGTTGCAATTTCACTCTACCAATGAGTTTGCCATCCAAAGAAACGAGAAGTGAACATATTCACACTATATATGCTGCAAAAGATCTGAGAACACTGTTGGAGTTTGATGCCTCAGACCTGGATGGGGTGGGATGGTGGGGGCAAGGGACAAAGTTAGATGCTAAATAATTTTTGAGATTAATAGCTTATGGTAAGAGACAACTTTTGGAAAGATGTGAGTAAAGGGTTAAGTGCACCTTTAAAAATAGCTACTAAGTGTGCAAAGAGCGATGTAATAATTACACCAGATTGCATGGAACTTGGACCTAAATTGGTGGGGTTCCACAGAAGCTGTGTCCGACAATCACTTTGTTTTTTTTTCAAGATAGTGGTGGAGTGGACGGGGGGAGCTGAGCTTGGGGCTCATCCACTCCCATCGGATTTCTTTCTCTGTTTGCTCTTCATGCTACTTTTGCTTTTATCTTCTTAAAAAAAATTTCTTTGTTCTCTTTTCTTTTATGCCTCTGCCAGCAATGATAGGGGCAACAATGGGAAGGCAAGCTGGACATGGGACTCCCAGCAAATAAGGAATAGGTCCCCAGCTGACTCCCATGGCTTGGACTCAAAGGCTAGGCCAAGACTCCAGGTTTGCAGCTAGGTGGTTGAGGGAGGAGAAAGGCAGCCTCAGCATAGAATTGCGGTCTCCCAGTGTGGCAGTCTTATCCTAGCATGACAGTCTTGTCCCAGCATGGCAGTCTTGTCCTGTGCATCGAAGTTTTATCCTCGTGTGGAGGTCTTTTTTATTTGCGGTCTCCTGGTGTAGCGGTCCTGTCCTGGTAGGGCCTTGTCCCTGTGTGGAGGTCTTCTTCATCTTCAACATCCAGGTATTCCTGTGGCTGAGCAGCCAGTCTCATCCAGGCGTAGCGGTCTTGGCCAGGCATGGCAATCTTCTTCGGCGGAGCCTTTCGGCCTACTATCCATCCTCTTGGAAATGTGGTTTTGTCCTGGCTACGACTTCAAGATATTTGATCATTCCTAAATTTGCCTTTCCCTGAACCCAAAAGTTGTTAACTGAACTGTAATGAATTTTGTCTGAATTTTATTTTTTTCATTGTGTATGCCTTCTGTCATTGATGTACGCGCTGTGTGGGGAGACTTATAAAACTTTTCATTGCATTTTTCATGTAAATGTACATGTGACAATAAATTTCTGGTCTATCCTATTGCATATCATTATAATTAATAAAGGTCGTTTGTGTCCACTAACATGAGTATGCACTACCTTCTATCAAGAACATAGGCCTGCAACAGGGGCAGGAGAAAAGGAAGGCACAGGATGGAAGGGTTAGGGAAGGGATTATGGAAAGTTTCTGAGAGAGGACCAATCAAAGGGAACAGGACTGAAGAACAGAAGGAGAAGGATGCAAGAGAGCATGACCTACAGAAAAATACATTGTCATTGATTTGGTCCAAATTTGCAGTTAAAAAGCTAACTTTAATGGACACAGATAAAACATAGAATGGTGGATATTAGTAGACAAATGACTTTGCATAAGTAAAGAACAGCAAAAGCTTGAAATGAGACCATTCTGAGTTTTATTTGAGGTCCTTTAGAGAAATATGTTGATGATAAACATGTCATTTTAGTGTAATGACAAATAAGGTACAGGCTTGGAGAACATTTGAAATGGATATAGGACATACAGAGTATTAATAACTTTGTTATTGGATTTTGACCAGTGACAAATGAGAGGACATGAAGGAGTGCAGAATCAATCATACCATGGTCTGTAGTGACATTCTACCACAGCAGATCTGATATACGAGTATGGAAGTGAATAGTTGCGCTAATGAAAGCCAAAGATCAAGAATAGTGCAAGTCATCATTGTGAAAGGAACTGTTAGGTAAAAAACAATGATTGCAGATGCTGGAAACCAGATTCTAGATGAGAGTGGTGCTGGAAAAGAACTGTTGTAAGTAGGTAAACATCAAGATCGAAAGCAACAGCAAATGCTTGAGGGGCCAGTCCAATCCGGGTTCAGGAGGGACAATGGAGGAGTGAAAGAGTCATAGAGCTACACAACACGGAAACAGACCCTTCAGTCCAACATGTCCATATCCAAGATTAATCTAGTCCCATTTGCCAGCACCTGGTTCATATTTCTCTAAATCCTTCCTATTCATGTACCCGTCCAGATGCCTTTTAAATGTTGTCATTGTAGCAGCCTCTGGGAGCTTATTCCATGAACGCACCATCCTCTGTGTGAAAACGTTCCCCCTTAGGTCCCTTTTAAATCTTCCCCTTCTCACCTGAAAGATATGTGAAATCCTCAGGCGTTGGAGACAAATGGAAAGCAAGAAATTTGAAGATCATTCAGTTTCATGGCAGCAGAATCCAGAAAAGGGCTGGAACCAATTGGAAATAATCCAAACTAGCAGGGTGCAAAGTGAAACATTCCCAGCAGAGGAACAGAACATTGAGGAGGCAACACAAGATGTGAGATTATTTAGTTTCACATGTCATATCAGTTTTGAGGTAATGAAGGACATTGAAGCCTGGTTTATCATATTTCTTCCAATTCTTGTCAAATGTATATAAACTTTAATGTCTCCAGTCCAGAATTCTTGGGACCAAGACATTTCTGGATGTCAGAATTTTCTGTATTAGAGATTAATGTTCAAATGCATAACCACGCACAATGGCGTGAACTATATATAAAAAAAAGTACCCGAGACATAAATTGGTGACAAAGCATTACAAAGCGAAATATAAAGATGTTATATTTATCCAAATATAACGTGTCCAAAATACTGAAATTTACAAAAGCGATGTCAATGATGTTGGGGGGGGGGGTGTGGTTAGGGGATCCTACACGCTCTGCCAGTAACTAGAAGGAGCACAGAAGGAAGTGGCTGATCATTAACAGCAAGAGCAGCCAGTTCTTGATCTTGTGTCTTGTCTGGTATGTTGCTTGATCTCATTGAACTTTGTGGTTTTAATAATTTGCATGTGGTGGATCTTCCAACTCCATCAAACATTTGCCACAAAGTAATTTGTTTTATGTATTTTGGCTACTCCTTTATTAATTGCTCTTGGATCCTGTGCACACATATTACATCTTATTGCCTTATAAAACGTTGGTCGAGAAAACAAATGAAGTTAGAGGTCAGATTTATCACCTCCTCTATGGTAATCTATTCCTTAGAAAGTTCTTCATCGTTATTGTCACTTTCGACAAAGATATGGTGTAAAGCTGTATTAATTTCTCTTAACCTGTTATTAATTGCACAGCTGGAGTACTATTCTCACATGTTAGCAATATTTTGCTTGTCTAAGTCAATGCCTACATTATTTTGTGTTCATGTGGCATATTGTGAGGGATTGGCTTCCTTTTTTTTGGTTTCACTTATATTAGTTTGTTATGTCACAGAGACTTACAGCTGCACCAAATCAGTGTTTCTACCGCTGTGTTCACAACATCGTAAAAGTAAGACCTTCAAAGATCCTCAAAATTTACTCCAGTGGTTTGTAGCCAGACTTTCTTTTGAGTAACCAAATCCCAGATTAAGCGAATAATCATTTTTGGACACTGGCTTGTAACTTAAATTAAAAATTTAGCAATTTATTAACAATACAATAACTTCAGTAGAACAAAATTGAACAACAAAATAACCTGACTGGTTTATTCTACAAACTCAAAAACTTCTGTTTCCAACACATTCACAAAAAAGACAGACAGGAAAACAAACACTGTTAGGGATAAAGAAAACAACAAAACTGGACAGATATCTTAAATGTTTTTCATAATGTGTTCTTCAAAGGCAAAGATGATGGTTTCTGGGTTGATGTTTTGATTTTGGTCACCTTTACAATTTACTCAGATAAAGGCAGTAATATTTATAACTTAGTTTTCCATTCTCTGAGCTTCTGAAAGCTGCATGTGGGAGGTTAGGCAAGGAGTTTTCAAATCTTCATGTTGTAGCATTAATAGCCAGATTTCTTTTTTATAGAAAACAGAAATCTACACCCATATCTAACTCCTACCACTCCCTGTCAGACTGACCATCTTCTCTACAAGTTCCCAGTTATTGTTCAACATCTGCCATCTGCTTGTGGCATAAGATATTTATCCAGGCTTGCTAGAATCCCAAGTACTAACATCATTAATAGCCAACTTATGCTAAACGTCTAAACAGAATACTCTTCCCCAGTAACCAAGTGTCTGCAGATCGCTGAGATATTTGTATCATCAATAGCAATAGGCAAAGTGCTGGAAGACTGGAGTTTGGCTAACATGGTGCCTTTATTTATGAAAGATGGTAAGGAAACCTCACGGGACTATAGACCAGTGAGGCTGACATCAGTGCTGGGCAAGTTATCGGAAGGGATCCTGAGGCAAAGATTTGGAAATGCATCGACTGATTATGGATGATCAACATGGCGTGGAAGATCGTGCCTTACTATTTTGACAGAGTTTTTTGAAGAAGTAACAAAGAGGATTCACGAAGGCAAAGTGGTGGATGTGATCTATATGGACTTCAGTAAGGAGTTCAACAAGGTTTTTTTATGGTAGACTGGTTAGCAAGGTTAGATCACATGGAATGCAGGATACAGAACTGGCTCGAAGATAGATCACAGAAGGCGGTGGTAAGGGGTTGCTTTTTAGACTGGAGGTCTGTGACCAGCAGTGTGTCCACAAGGATCAGTTGCTGGGTCCACTGCTTTTTGTCATTTATATAAATGATTTGGATGAGAACATAGGAGATATGGTTAGTAAGTTTGCAGATGACATCAAAATTGGTGGTGTAGTAGACAGCGAAGAAGACAACCTCAGTACAATGGGACTTTGATCAGATGGGCTGATGGGCCAAGGAGTTCAAGATGGAGTTTAATTTAGATAACTGTGAGGTGCTGCATTTCGAAAAGACAAATCAGGGCAAATCTGGACTTATACACTTAATAGTGAGGTCCTGGGAAATGCTGCTGAACAAAGAGATCTTGGAATGCAGTTCATTGTTCCTTGAAAGTGGAGTCCCAGGTAGACAGGATAGTGAAGAACGTATGGTATGCTTACCTTTACTGGTCAGTGCATTGAATATAGCAGTTGGGAGGTCATGTTGCAGCTATACAGGACATTGTATAGGCCACTGTTGGAATACTGTGTGCAATTCTTGTCTCCTGCTATAGGAAGGATGTTGTGAAACTTGAAAGGGTTCAGAAAAGATTTGCAAGGATGTTGTCAGGATTGGAGGGTTTAAGCCATAGGGAGAAGCTGAATAGACTGTGGCTATTTTCCCTGAAGCATCATAGGCTGAAGGGTGACTTTATAGAGGTTTATAAAATCTTGAAGAGCATGGATAGGATGAACTTCCCTCGGGCGGGGGAGTTTGAAACTAAAAGGTATAGGTTTAAGTTGTGAGGGGAAAGATTTAAAAGGGACCTAAGGGGCAACATTTTCACACAGAGGGTAATGCGTGAATGGAATTGGCTGCCAGAGGAAGTGGTGGAGTTTGGTACAATTACAGCATTTAAAAGGTATCTGGACGGGTGTGTGAATAGGAAGGGTTCAGAGGGATGTGGGTCAAATGCTAGCAAATGGGATTAGATTAATTTGGGAAATCTGGTCAGCATGGATGGTTGGACTGAAAGGTCTGTTTCCATGCTGTACAATTCTATAACTATTTTTTTAAAAATCAGGACCCAATCTGCAATTAACTTCCACACCTTGTGAATAAGCAAAATCTTGTTCAGTCTGTTTTCTTTTTAAGTCAAGATTAGAGTGGTGCTGGAAATGCACAGCAGGTCAGGCAGCATCCGAAGAGCAGGAAAATTGACGTTTCGGGCAGGAGCCCTTCATCATGTGTTTTCTTTTTAACTCATGCCATTACTTACAGTCCAAAACTCATGTTTATCTCACAGTTCACAGTTTAAATTTCCAAATCAAAATTGATAAATGAATAAAACAAAAATGATAAAAAGTCAATGAGTGCTCTAACAAGTTTTGGAATGTTTTCCTGCACCCTCAGCATTAATCATTATTATGAAATCTATGCTTCACTTTGTGCATGGGTAGTGATAATAATCCATGCTTTTGCCAAACATCAAATAACATAGTTGATATCGAAGGCTTTCTAGAAGTCATCAACATCACTTATACTTTGACTGTTCATCAGACAACACAAAGAAACTGTACCTGTAGTCAATGCAAGCAGGTAATGCATATAACATTTTATAAATTTGTACTTTGGAAATAGAACCAGTCTGGTTCAAGACTGGGATACAGACAGACTCTAACCTCACCCCTTTAATGCATTGCCTGAGCTGAGATGTCACCTTTTTTTAAAAAACCTCAAGAAGGTGACTGCAAAGAGGTTCTGGGATTTAAATATTAATGAACCAAAGCCTGCAACCCATTCTAAAATATGAAAGATTTAACAGCAATCTCGGTTCGTTCAATATTTCATTTCAGTTGCATGACACTGAGATCTTTTGCTATAGATTCTGTGTCTTATATGATCCTGCTCCTCAGCTACCTGATGGAGGAGAAGTCCTCCGAAAGCTAGTACTTCCAAACAAACCTGTTGGACTTAACCTGGTGTTGTGTGATTTTTAACTTGGATAAATAAGGCACACCAATCCATTTAAAGCAGTTGAATTTCAAAGCAACTTGATGATCTAACCCTGACAGGTTTGAGAAAGGAATTGTCTTTGTTCATCTCTCCAGCTCGCAGTAACACCCTCTCTTAATTTGTTTTTCACTGTCCCTCTCTCACAAACTTGCATCACCCCTCACTCTAGAAAGTCAGTAAATTTGACAGGGAATCTGAAAGACTCCAGAATAAAAATGAAGAATTGTGGATGCTAGCAATCTCAAACAAAAAGAAACATTGCTGGAGAAACTCAGCAGGTTTGGCAACATTTGTGGAATGAAAACAGAGTTAATGCTTCGAGTCCAGTGACTGTTCTGATGAAGAGTCATTGGACTCAAAACGTTAACTTTGCTTTCCTTCCACAGTTACGGTCAGACCTGCTGAGAATCTCCAACAATTTCTATCTTCGTTTCTGAAAGACTCTACATCTGGCATGAACATGTCTGTAACAAGAAGGAAAAGAACTGTTAAGCTTCGGGAAATCAAGCTTGAAAAGCCCAGAATAGTGCACGGGATCTGAAATGCAATGTTTTATTGGCACAAAGCGTAGGAAATGGCTTTCAAAATTATTTTCACTCAGTTATGTTCTCTTAAATCATAGACACAATCAAGGTAAACCAATTTACTAGTTTTAAGTCATGCCTTATTGCACAAGGACTTTTATTTTCCATTCACCTTCTACAAATACAGATGGAAATATGCTGCAGCACCTAGAACTTAGAATATTGCAGATGCTTTCTAATCAAAGATGTTATTACACACCTCTGGAGTGGATGGTAGTCAAAACCAGGTCTCCTGGCTCAGAGGTAGGGACACTACTACTATACCACACAAACCCCTGTTATATGCTGTACATGAGTCCAAGATACACTGTACAAAAGAGGGCTTTCATTACATCACTGAGTCATAGTATTGTTAACTGGGTATTGAACACGAAAGATGCACACTTGATCATAGGCAACTGAAGAACCACTCAAAGGTAGATAATATCTATTTCGGTCAATAAAATTTGTAAGATCTAACCTTGTTTATTGCTTTTCAAATAGCAACTGAAAATAAATGGCAGTTTGGAACAGGGTCAAAAATACCACAAATATCAGTTCTGTAAATTGTCCAACAGCAGGATTTGCTGATGGATATATATGTGCCTGCCAACCCTACATAGGAAAGAGTTTGACAATTGATTGTGAAATTTGGAGGCTTTACGTTAACATAAAACAGAACACTGTCATCTCATGAATCCTGACCTAAAATAAATGGCAAATATTGACTGATTGCAGGTGATTTTTACCAGTCAGGGTTACCATTCAAAGCCAGAACTTTTTTATGTTGTAAATCTAAAATTTAACTGTCATTAGAGCAAGGAAAATACATTTACCATTTCCTTTTTTACCCAGTAGTTATGTTCTATGGTCATCAGTCAGGCATGACTTGAGTCAGCAGATTCATCCCTGGGTTTGGAATAGCACCCCTCAGTGGAACCACAAACAATTTCAATTATCAGGTGCTTTTTAGTTACAAATCGAGAGAGTAGGATTAACCATATTGCAAACAAGAGACTTTTGCTTTTGGCTTTTTGCAGCTGTCTACAGCCAATCACTTGCATTCCCACAGTACATCCAGCTGTGCCAGGAAGCCTGGGCTACAGTAGCCTCTGTCAATACAATGGAGCTCAACATTGCTTAAAAAACATTGGAATGATTTTATTTTTCAGCCACTATATTCACATGTTTATTTTGATTTGTGAGTGATGTCAGACCTTTTTTTTTCCGTTTGATTACTGGTCTCATTAAACGACAGCACCCCTATTCACAAACGAAGTAGCTTATGTTTCAAGAATGTTGGAAATAAAATAAACAGAAATTCAATATCCCTTCAATGTGGCCTAATTTTCTTTTATAGAAACATTTCACGGCAAACTAAAACATTGAAAACTTATGCCCTGAGGTGTTTTGGCAAAGCTGTCAGAAGAATAAAGAAAGCAACAGCGGTTTTGAGAAGATTCTGGTCATCCCTATCCCTTCGAGGATTGCAGTGACATCCCACAAAAATATACAAATGATAGCAGGATTACTGTGTTTGAGTTTATCTTTAGCCTGAATGACAATTTGTTCCACAGTCAATAGACCTGTTGCATTTTAAAGTTTCCATTGACATGTTACAGAAAATTCTTTCTCAGTTCTGTCTTGAACAATTTGTGGGGAATTTAAAATATCTTTTTTATTTAATTTGCAGCCCTCCACAGTTGCATATTTTTAAAATTGCACCCTAATTTAAAAATAAAATTGCTTTATTTATAAAGAAGCCTAATGACAGATCCAAAGGTAATTGATGTTTGGTAGGTAATTTGCAAATGAAGGTAGTGTTCTGAATTTGGAACAAGAATGCTCTTGAACACACATAAATTCCCATTCTGTTTAAGGTGAAGGGTTGTTCATCTTTTCAGCTATTTCTCACTCAAAATAAAAGGGAATTATCTACACACATATCAAGAGGATGACTTAACTGGTCTGGGCCTACTTTATGGGCACACCTGATTGTTTGGGGTCAGTGTTCCAAATCCTGCATTACTTGAAGCTGACATGTGATGTTTTTCTCTCCCTTTTGTTTATAATGTCTGAAAATTACATGTGTGCAGCATGCACCAGCGCAGACCTGCGCAGATCTGGCAAGTACTCCTCCAACATTTTTATATGTCTGTCACCTCTTCACTTACCCACATGTTCCTCTCCTATTAACTTTATAGAGAGACCTACTTTAGAAAGAAAATACCGTTTCCTGACTGGAGGGAGTTGAGTGGGAAAGCCTCTGCTGGTCAGCTGCAGCCTGAGAAGAGAAGAGGGAATGAGACCAGTGCAGAAATCATAGAGAGTTGGAGTTGATGGTGAATGTTGTGAATGGGTCTGGAATCTCGGGAAGCTTGTAGGTCAATGAGGAAGATCATGGGAGGCTTGAAGGAGATTGAAGATTGTGGCAGGTTATGAAGATTGTGATGGGAAAAGTGATGAATCCTAAGATTGGGTGGCAATCATAGAGGTCAGTGATAGCGATCTCTATGAGGCATTCAATTACCAGTAGGGTTGGCAATCGCAGGGAGGGAAACAGATTTGTTTGAAGAGCAAGCAAGGAGTTAAGATGAAGCATCCTAATCTACCTAGCCCACAAGGCATGCCAGAAAGATATTTAGTTTCTACATCAAGCCACTCCAGGTTTACTGAGCACTGGAAAGTTTGGCCTACAGTAGCAAATTTAAAGGGCTGGCACACTTCTTGAAAGCAGGTTAATCTCCTGCCTTCAATTTGCCCCAGTTAACATCAGGAGTTGACATGTGCTACGTGGGTTAGGCGAGGATTTTCAACTTTTGAGATTATAGCTTCCCCAATGCTTTCACTTATTTTACAATATTACAAATCCCCAAAAAATGTCAGGCCTCAAACTTTCTTTTTGCAATAATATTTAAAAGAAGTAAACCATACCAAAGAAAACCAATGCAGCACTAACATGATGCTGTGCTTTATAACTTCTTTGAGTTTTAAACAATTCATTTGAACTATACACTTTACAATTAAAGGTTTACCCAACAAATTCTGAAACCCAGCTGATAGACTATCTGCTCCAATTTGTATTTTAAAATTAGATGCACCTACAATATGTTCCCGAGCTAGCAAGCTAGTTACTAATGTGACTTTGGCCATTATTAATAAAATTTTCAAGCGCCATCCATCTCAGTGAACAATAAATCGAATCATGAGTGTGATTTTCATCTTCACTGCCTATGGGTAATCTGGAAGAGTTAGTCAACTAACCCTTTTAGCAACTGTCTTTTTTTCCATTCAATTCTATTGAACAATACTTGGGAAATTTCTACAAGCTGGTAGGAGGGATGAGACTGGGTTGGGATATCTGGTCGGCATGGATGAATTGAATCGAAGGGTCTGTTTCAGTCTCGCTATGACTCTAAGAGATGCGCAATCAACTCCATAAGTGTGCCACTAATGTTTGCTAAATCACAAATCACCACCTTGGGTCTTGCCACCGAGACACCAACGTGACTGCAAATAGGTCAGACTTTGGGTGAAGACTGACGTGAATTCAGACTTCTAACTTGATTCTGAGGGTCTGAACTAAAGACCACTGGAGACTTGTCCAACCTATACGGTGAAATTTCATTGGAACGTTGTCTCTCCCTGAAACGACAGTGAAACAAGCACATTGCTGGTTCTTTCTGTTATAATTAAAAACTGTAAAATGCAAAGCAATAACAATTTCAATAGATACCAGATAGCTCCAATGATCCCTAAATATTTTTCAGGATTTGTTATTTTTCACAATTATCATTGAATCAAGCTCTACACCCACTGTTAGTCAATGAATCATGTGGAAAAGGATATTTAAGGGTTAAATTCAACCGTAATTTTAAAAAGCTGAAATGGAACATTTTGCTGGTTTTAAAATCTAGTCTCTTGAGAAATGGCACAAACTATAGAGCTCACCTATTAAATTATAGTGAGAGAGAGATTCTAAAATATCCAGAGTTAAACGTTGGCAAAAAGAAAGCATAACCAGTTACTTTGTAATCCCAATCATAGATAGTTAAAAATAAAAACAAACTTACTCTTTTTCAAGTAATTCTATTACATTAGCTGTATTTCTTGCTCTTGATGCCTGTTCTGAACATGATTCAATGAAAAATAAACATAGGATTCTAACCTTCTGTTTTCTAACCACTGGAGTCATAAGACTGTGATAGATTCAAAGTTCAACAATATTTGACGTCATGTTAATTAAATAATATTAGTTGTACATGTGCAGTAAGATAATGTAAGTTTTGCAACCACAAATTCATGTAACCACTGTTTACATCATGGCAACTGGGTCATCTCTCACAAAATCAGAATTTAACCTTCATGGACCAGAAATCATTCCTGCTCATACCAATGAGTCCTCTTAGCTGTCATTCCTATTGTGCGTGATCATAAAGTTTCAAGAAGCCCTATATCAGAACAAAAGATAGCCTGGTTACTCTAACTGCTTACACTGGGCTATGCTTTTAAACATTGGAGTTGGGTCAACCCATTGGTATCAGAGAGGATATAAGATGGGGCATGTGAAAGACAAGTTTAGGTCATATCAAAGCTAGCAACTCTTCACAGATCATTCACCAGAATGGGTGAGGTGTTGAGAAGGGGATTTGCCATGGAGTTGGTTGAATGAGACTACAACATTTAACTCATGTAAGAAAAAGCTGGATAGATGCAATATGTTTGGCTTACCATGAGAATGAAAAAGTGAACCAAAGGCTCTTGTCATCCAGACTTGTGAAGCCACAGTGGAAATGCGAGTCACTATAATCTCTGAAGCATTAGGGCTTTTGAAAAAAAAACTGTGTTTATAATACCTGTTCTGAAAGTCACATATTTGAAATTGAATTCCCTGTTGACTTATATTCTTGCTGACATCTTTGATATCAATTGATTGGTTTGTGTGGAGAAAGTTTCAATTTCTTTAACTTTTAAATTACATTGAAAGTAATTCAACAGTGAGATTCTGTCTCTTTAAAGTTGCTTTTATGTCCACCTAATTATAGCAGTTATTTAGTCCTTCAGGGCTCTCATCTTTGTAATAAGAGAATGTGGATTGTGAAATTGGACAGCAAAGGTGGAACAGTGTTACATTATCAGGTGACCTTTGCTACTGGTGTATTTACCAAAAATAACAATCTTTCCTCACTGATCCATAGAAAGAAAGCAATTTTTAGTTTAATAGGATTATTGATCAAAGGCTTGCAATGCGTAGCTGACCCAATGCTAACTCAGAGCTGCAGCAAAATAGGAGGAACAGCTGTCCTATCTCACAGAGCCAACAAAAAAAAAACAGGTCAGGTCAGATTCCAGGTTCACCATTCAAAATTAATGACAACCTTGCAATAAAGTAACAGCATGAATTTGAGCCTTGTAATACAACATGATTACTAGCATTTTTATTAGCTGAGGGTTTAGCAGCAGGTAGAGCCGGCTGCTACTTTACATCCAAACAGGGATGTTACAGGTGTGCCAGTCTAAAGTATCACATCAAAGTCGTAACCCTACAGGTTCAGTTTACACCTGATCCAATTAGTGCTTTAAGATCAGAACTGCTGAAGAATATGAGCCTCTGTTAGAACACTGAGAGACACTTGATCCCAGGTAAGATGATCCACAGAAAACAATCAAAGATAAATAGGGGCAAGGAGAGACTGAACATCAAATAAAAACACAATGGTAAAACTGAAAGCGCAATCTGCCAAGTCTTTCTACAGCGTGTTTTGTCATTCTTTTGTTAGCAGAAAGGCTAGTTGAAGTGAAACAGTCTTCCTTTGTTTGTTGCCACATAAAATACACTGTAAGATCTCCAGCTTCTTGCTGCTTCTAAGTTATTAAACATCGCACCTTTCAGATGCAGCAATGAAACACTGCGTTGTTTATTTTATCAACGTTACTTAGCAAACATCACCATATTTAAAACTAGTAATATTCCTTACCATAAGTCAATGCTATTTCGAAAGAAAAGTCAAGCAGCCCACATCTTTAATGTCAGCCACCCTCATGCCACTTTTAAAATCCTGCTGAATCATTAAAATTTTTATTGATTCAAAATGGTCAGAACGGGCACAAAATATGACCTCCTGTCGCATGATGCATAAGTATGCCCACTACGTATGGAAAACATTCAGGCAAAAGAAAATGGGCAAATTTCCAAACAGACTGAAGGAAGAAGGATATGGACACAGCGTCAAGATCAGAGTGACCTAGGAGGAAATTACTGCGCATGTTGGAGTCTGTGCTGAAAACAACAAATGCTGGAGGTCACAGTGGGTCAGGCAGTATCCACAGAGAGAGAGCAAGCTAATGTTTTGAGTCTAGATGACTCTTCATCAGAGCTGAAGTGAAGTGTGTACACCCTATCCCACTACAGTATAAATGCTGTCCCCTCCACACTTCACTTCAGCTCTGATGAAGAGTCATCTAGACTCAAAACATTAGCTTGCTCTCTCTCCGTGGATGCTGCTTGACCTGTCGTGATCTCCAGTGTTGGATGTTCTCAGAGATGATCTAAATTATCATCAAAACTATCCAAGCCCCAACAGGGGAGGGAGGTGGTGAAAAAATATCAGTTGAATGCATTCTTCTGGTCATTATTTTGGGTAAAATTTCTAGTGGTTTCTCATCATTTTGTAACCAGATTTGACTCAAGTCTGTCAAACCAGTACAAAGGAATGGGGAGAATCAAATTTCCTACCTTGCTCCTAAACTCATTCCACCATCATTTGCATGCTCTTGGCTTACATTGGCTCCCAATCTGGCAACGTCTCAGTTTTAAAATTCGCATCCTTGGGCAGAATTTTCAAAGCCTACCTGGGCTTTTAGAAGGGTGGTTGCAGGAACCTTATTGGGGGGAGGGGGCAGAAATATGGTTTCCTGATGAAGTGTTAAATGTTTGGTCGTAATTTCTCAGAAACCTTCAGAGGCCAACTTTCTCCATTGTTATGGTTGGAAGCCTATTTTGCATTCATTAGCATGTTATGAATACTCATTAACAGCCCGGCCACTGGAATATGCTCGGGGCAAAATTTTGTTTGCCAAAAAGGCAGCACACTTTTGGCCACAAACTCTACTGTAGATATTACTCTGAATTTTGCTGGGTTAAGTGAAATATTAACTGAAATGAGAGGAAAAGAAATGAAACTTAGTGAGGATCTAATGATTGGAAAAGTCACTGCACTTAATGTGCTTCCGTATTTTGCTGAAGGAACATGTGCATGTTTAGATTAGATGTTGTAGCTCAGTCAGAATGGACTAAACTGGCATAGCAACTCTGTAAGACAGGAATTTTGTTTAAAAGTAGGCACAGTGAATGAGATGTGACAATGAGAACTACATTTCAGTTATACTTGTGATTGACACAGAATTGTGCTGTGTAAATTTCATCCAGTTCGTTGGATAGCATATATGTGATAACAGCATGTGCAAATTGAAGCTTCAGGTCAAAGTTTTTTAAGACCAAGAGCTAAGCCTCTTTCTAAGAAGAAACAAGCAAGTCTTAATGAGTTAATTAATCAAGCTAGCTGTGGTGGGTGACACGTTTGTGATGTTTGCCAGTGGAAACTGTACAGTTTCAGAGTTTGAACACTCTGACAGTTTGTAAGGAAAAGCATAATATGAGAAAACTTGTCTCAGAACATAGTTAGCCAGCTCAGAAGGGATTCTGATCAAAAGCTGGCAGGTGAGATAGAATGGACTGATCACCTGTTTTGATCTGATCCTGAGACAAGTTCATGTGAATTGATTCACTTGTGAATGTAAGCATTGCACGGGTAAGACTTTTGCAATATTTTTGTAGTAAATTTTGTTTTATAAAAGGACATTGGGAAGATCACATTATTAGAACTGGGATATTGATATCCACAGTAAACTCAACTGACCAGAGAAAGTAGGAATAAAAGTCTATACGCTTACTTATACAGGATGAGTACTCTGCAGGGTAGACTGCCTCCTCTGAGCTCTGGTGAATAAAGTATTAATCTGTGATTTGGCTCCTTCAGAAACCAATTGTTTCATTGCACAAGTGCACCCAGAGTAAGGGATCAAGGCTTTCCAGCAGCTCTTGAGAAGTCATTGTCATACGTGGTCAGGCTTCTTTCACTTAAATGTTAACAGTGTTCAGGATGAATGCTGATTGGGTTTGCCCAATGTTTGCCCAATTGAGACAACCATTTTGGTTTGCGGAAGCAAACTTGTCTTAGACAGGTTATCATGCTTTAACTTAAGGAGAGATCAACTTAAACAGACATAAAGTTTTAGGTGTAACCCAAAAAGACATCTGCAAAAAAAGATTGATAGCAGTGTGGACTAGCTTGTCAGGGGGACTGGAAGGGAGGCAGTAAACTGGGATGAAGACGGCTGAGTCAACATTTTTGCTACAATCAGTGCAACAAGGGACAGGAGCTGGAAATTAACAATGGAGAGCACAATGGAAATGAATGAGGGGGGTAAAGTGGTGAGGCTAGGAATGAGGATATCTGATGGAGTGCAATCAAATCAAAATTAAAGTTAAGTTAAAGCTTAATATTGATTTCCAAATGAGGAGTAGTAAGAATATACATTGCAAAATGAAGAGGCCCCTGATTTGTTTGTATTTATTTGCAGGTAGACAATGTACACTGAAAAGAAGTTTTCAAAATTGAAACAGGGGGAAAGGTATTACACAAAAACATTGCTAAGGCCTTTGCATTGAAGGGAAACAATTCCTTCACATTAGAAGCAATTAAGCTGCAAAAGCTGCAAACAGCTATCTCCTGGCCATATCCAGTCATTCATTCACGTTCGCAAGAAGGGCAGTTGAGATTATTTTGCAGTGCTCATAGTTATAGTAGGTGATTAATGCACAATTAGCCATGCAGACCATTCACAGATGGTACATATGAGAGTTAATGATATTGGGATGAAGCCGTTTGGGGGATGAGCATTTGCATGTGCAAGTGCAGTGTTTGTAGCAGGTCATGAAAGACGTCTACAACCATAATGCACTCATTATGCATAATGCAGCTTAACAACTGGATGAGTGTTTAGAAGAGGAGATGTCTCCATGTATCAGGAAATAGGCAAGTTGAATAGAGATGCTGAGGGAAACAGTGCTAATGCTGAAGAAGGCAGGGCTGTGGTGAGGTAAGTCATGAACCTATTGAATGGCTGAGCAGGCTTGAGAATCCAAATGGTCTACTGTTCCTATTTGTTGTGGTCTTATGGAGACAAGGCAGACAGGCCCGAGAATATCCAACAGTGGCTAGAATGGAAAACAATGTGTGAACATTGTAAATACTCAAAGTCAGAGCCAATTGAAATTCAGAGGTGCTCTTAACCTCAAAAGAATCTTTGTTGCAAAACTGTGAATCATTGAGATGCTCCGTTTGTCATACATTTCACATCATTTTGGCAAAGTTCAATTTGCTGGTCAGAATTCAAGACAGAGCACCCATGAGGCTTTATTGGCCAGCAATAGCAGCAGAACTGTACTCCAGCACAATCTGTAACCACATGGCCTAGCACAGAGGTGGGGAACCTTTTCATGTTGGAAGGCCGCATTATGTTAGTTGTAATCTAATAAGGCCGCATCCAAGAAACTTCAATTATATATTTTTCAAAATTCACATTATTTTGTAAAACTCTAACTACTATGTACTAACTAACTAAAAAAAATGTTAATTCTAAAGTTAATTAACCTTTTAATGACTTTGTTGTGGCTGCTTTTTGTAGGAAAGCATTTGAATATTTGGTTGTAGCATGGAGGTCTGCAGTTTTAGCTGATCCTCTAGATGGGTATCCATCATTTGTGGCCTTAAGGGCGTCTTGATTTTGGATAAGTAGGAGAATGTAGATTCACAGCAATAAGTGGTTGAAAAGCAAGAAAGCATTTTTTGTGCGTGTTGCAAAATTTGGATTCATTCAAAAGGCCACACACAATGGCCTAGAAGGCCATAGGTTCCCCACCCCTGGTCTAGCATATTCCCCACTCAACTATTATCAACAAGTCAGGGATCAACCCTGGTTCAATGAAGAATGCATGAGGCTATGCCAGGAGCAGCACCAGCCTTACCTAAAGATGAGGTGTCAACTTGCTGAAGCCACAAAACAGGACTACTTGCACACCAAACAGCATAGGCAGCAAGTGAAGGGCAGAGTAAAGTGATCCCACAGGCAACTGATCAGACCTAAACTCTGCAGTCCTGCCACATCTAGTCATGAGTAGATGATTAAATGACTCATTGGAGGAGGAGGCTCCACAAATATCCCCACCCTCAATGATGGAAGAGCCCAGTACATCAGTGCAAAAGATAAAGCTTTTACAGCAATCTTCAGCCAGAAGTACCAAATGGATGATCCCCAGCATTACAGATACCACTCTTCAGCCAATTCCATTCATTCCCCATGATATCAAGAAATGGTTGGAGACACTGCAAAAGCTACAGGCCCTGCCAATATTATGGCAATAGTGCCAAAGACTTGTACTGCAGAATTTGCCGCTCCACTAGCCAAGCTGTTCCAGTACAGTTACAATACTGGCATCTACCTGTCACATTGGAAAATTGCCCAAGTATGTCCTGTACATAAAAAGCAAGATAAATCCGTCCCAGCCAATTATCGCCCCATCAATCTACTCTCAATCATCAGTAAAGTGGTGGAAGGCTTCATCAGCAGTGCTATCAAGCAGCACTTGCTCAGCAGTAATCTGCACAGTTTGGATTCTGTCAGGGTCAGTCAGCTCCTGATTTCATTACAGCCTTGTTTCAAACATAAACAAAAGAGCTAAGTCCAGAGGTGAAGTGAGAGTGACAACCCTTGACATCAAAGCTGAAATCAACCGAGTGTTGCATCAAGGATCCATGGCAAAACTGGAATCAATGGGAATCCGGACGACAAAGCCTCCACTGGTTAGAGTCATACCTGACACATAGGAAGGTGGTTGTGGTTGTTGGCGGTCAGTCAACTCAGCTCCAGGCCATCTCTTCAGGAGGTCCGCAGGGTAGTGCCCTAGGTCCAACCATCTTCAGCTGCTTCATCAATGACCCTCCCTCCACCACAAGTTCATAAGTAGGGACGTTTACCAATGATTGCACAATGTTCACTACCATTTGCGACTCCTCAGATATGGGAGCAGTTCATGTCCAATTGCAACAAGATCTGGACAATATCCAAGCTTAGGTTGACAAATGACAAGTAACATTCACGCCACATACATGCCACAATATAACTATCATCAATAAGAGACAACCTAATCACTGCCTCTTGACATTCAATGGTGTTACCATCACTGAATTTCCCACTGTCAGCATCCTGGGGGTTAGCATTGACCAGAAACCCAACTGGACTCACCACATAAACACAGTGGCTACAAGAGTAGGTCAGAGGCTAGGAATACTGCAGGCAGTGCACTCCTCCTGACTCCCCAAATCCTGCCCACCATCTACAAGGCTAAAATCAGGAATGTGATGGAATACTCCCCACTTCCCTGGATGAGTGCTGCTCTAACAACACTCAAGAAGCTTGACACCATCCAGGACAAAGCAGCCTGCTTGATTGGCAGTATATCCACAGCATCCATTCCCTCCACCACTGACACTCAGTAGCAATAATATGCACTGTCTACAAGGTTAGTGCAGAAATCCACCAAAGAAACTGAGATAGTACCTTTCAAATCCACAACCACTTCCATCTAGAAGGACAAGGGCAGCAACTACATGAGAACACCACCACATTCAAGTTCCCCTCCAAGCCATTCAGCATCCTGTCCTGGAAATATATCGCTGTTCCTTCACTGTCACTGGGTCAAAATCCTGGAATTCCCTCACTAATGGCATTGTAGATCAACCCACAGCAGGTGGACTGCAGCAGTTCAAGAAAGCAGTTCACCATCACTGACGGATGGGATGTATTTACATTTAAAAGAAAGTGGGCTTATCAGTGACAGGTAGCATGGTCTTACCAATGTAATAGAATTCTTTGAAGAAGTGACAAAGTTGATTGATGAAGGAAGGGCTGTAGATGTCACATGCATGGACTTCAGTAAGGCATTTGATAAGGTTCCCCATGGTAGGCTGATAGAGAAAGTGAAGTCACATGGAGTCCATGGTGTACTAACTAAATGGATAGAGAATTGGCTGGGCAGCAGGAGAGAGACAATTGTAGTGGAAGGGGGTTTCTCAAGATGGAGAACTGTGATGAGTTGTGTTCCACAGAGATCTTTGTTGGGACCACTGTTGTTTGTGATATACATAAATGATCTGGAGGAAGGTATAGGTGGTCTAATTAGCAAGTTTGCAGATGATACTAAGATTGATGGAGTAGCAGATAAGTGAAGGGTACTGTCAGAGAATGTAGCAGAATATAGATAGATTGGGGAGTTGAGTTGAGAAATGGCAGATGGAATTAAATCCAGGCAAATGCGAGGTGATGCATTTTGAAGCTCCAATTCCAGAGCGAACTATACTGTAAATGGAAAGGCCATTCGAAAGCTAGGGAAAATTGATGCACAGAGAGATCTGGGTGTTTGGGTCCATTGCTTGCTGAAGGTGACAATGCAGGTCGATAGAGTTGTCAAGAAGGCATACAGCACGTTTCCTTGATCAGACCGGGTACTGAGTACAAGAGTTGGCAGCTCATGTTACAGTTGTGTGGGAAACACCACAGAAGCGCTTCACAGGAGGCTCCCAAGCACTGAGGATGTCACCTAGACAGGGGAACGTTTGCAACAAAAACTTCCAGCTCGGCGAACAGAACCACAACAACGAGCACCCGAGCTACAAATTTTCTCACAAACTTTGAACTTTGCTTCAGTCACATTTGGAATACTGTGAACAGTTCTGGTCGCCACATTACCAAAAGGATGTGGATGCTTTGCAGAGAGTGCAGAGGTGGTTCACCAGGATGTTGCCTGTTATGGAGGACGCTAGCTATGAAGAGAGGTTGAGTAGGTTGGATTATTTTCATTAGAAAAACAGAGGTTGAGAAGGGACCTGATTGAGGTCTACAAAATCATGTGAAGTATAGGCAGTGTGGGTAGCAAGAAACTTTTTTCTAGAATGGGGGACTCAATTATGAGGGGTCATGAATTCCAGGTGAGAGGGGAATGGTTTAAGGGAGATATGTGTGGAAAGTTCTTTATGCAGATGTTGGTGGGTGCCTGGAATGCGTTGCCAGCAGAGGTGGTAGAGGCGGGCATGATAGTGTCATTTAAGATGTATCTAGGTAGATGAATGGGCAGGGAGCAGAGCTATATGGACCCTTTGAAAATAGGCAATAGGTTTAGAACTGGATCTGGATTGGCGCAGGCTTGGAGGGCCGAAGGGCCTGTTCCTGGGCTGTAAGGTTCTTTGTTCTTTGTTCTCTTTGTTCTCAAAGCAACTAGGGATGGGTAATAAATGCTGGCCAGCCAGCAACACCTACATTGTACCAAATTAATAAATTTTTTGAAAAATCAGTATAGATTCAGCAGGCTGACAACAGGAATGCATTTAGTTTACAAGCGACGTATAAATATAAGAGAGATGTAGGGGAACTATACTAAGCTAATTGATTCTCAGAAGACAATTGTCTATTTTATGTTCATGCATCCCTCTAGATGATAGCTATGAATAAGAATCTCAGTGCCCTTTGCAGTAGTTCACCTGATGCAGATGTGAACACATTAAGATCAGCTTTGCCCCTCAAGGTGGTCCTTACAGACTGAAAGTGACCACAGTAATGAAGATAAAAGTTCTGTGCTGGTTTCTAGAGTATTTCTGTAAATAAAAGATAGGCATCTGTGCACTGAAAGTGACTTGAATAATCTTTACTCTGTTTTCCTGGCATTACATAATGATGCCATCTCAGCAGCTACAGCTATGGCTGTGTACAAGTAATGGTAGATGGCAGTACAGTGGTATAAGAAATATGATATGGGTGATTGCAAAGAAATGACAGACATTGAACATGGAACATGTGATGCTGCTGCCTAGCAATAAGTTTTGTGGCTGAACTTTCTGTGCAGATGCAAACGTACAACGTTAACTCACCTTCAAACAGGCGAGATGCATCGAGCAGATGGAGACACATTCATTAATGGTGTGGAAGAAATGATTCCTCGTCTTGTGTCGCTCTCTTGTTTCTGATTGTCACAAGGACAAATTACTATATCTACCTCCATCCAGACCACCTTGCCAACTCAGGATGATCTCTTCTCATTCTTGGGAAGCAGCACATCCCTTCTTTCATGAGTATCTTGTTGTATAACATTCTGAGAATTATCAGCAGGGAGCATTCTTGCCTTGTACGACTGACATCTCTGGGGATGGATGCAGGTGATGAGTGGTGATCCACTGAGGATCCTGCATTCCAGAAAGTGAAGTGCTCCCTGGCTGCCTTCTAAATATGGTACATCAAAGTTGAAAGCTAGAATGTCTCAGGAATGAATATGTGACAAGATGAAAAGAATGTAACCATACAAGAAAATTGCTGTCTCACCCCCATGCAGAAGTCACTCCTTTTTTTGTAACTCACCTCCACAATTAGCCTGCCATGACGACACTTCAGAACCCCAAAACACTGTAAATATTTTAATCTTATATTTTCAAAATATGTTTTTGGATGTGTGTTGATATAACCAAATTTGGCTACCAATGTAAATTCAGTAGCTATCTGGAGACAGAGAGAGAGCGCCCCATAGAATGTCATACCAATGGATGGAAAAGACCATTTCAGCAAAAACTAATAAAGGGTTGATGATCTGCTGAATGTTCTCATGTATATCAGCCTGGATTCAAAAGTTTTAATGCTGTCAAGGTAGCAGTCAAGGAATTATCCCCTAGTTATCCATGTGTTGCAGATAATGACCTTCTCTCATTCTTTTAAAGATCATATCTTATTTTTCTGTATTTTTGATTGTGGACTGAAATGGAAATGGTACTCCTTTAAAACCAAGATTTGCAGAAGAGATTTTTGCACTTGTAAAGACAAGTAATTGAAACTCACTGTAAGTTATTTTTACACAGCTGCTTTGTTCAAGCAGAGGGGAGCTTGTTTGCAGATGGGCCAGCACCAGGGGATGTGTGCAATGTGAGATTGGTTTGTGGAGTTGCAGAGTCACATTTGAATCGTATCATGGCAGATAATGATTTTTTTAAAAATTCAATAATAAAAAAAAATCTGGAATTAGGTGTCTAATGATGACAATGAATCCATTGTCCACTTTCAATTGTTAGGAAAAACCAACTTAGTTCACTAATGTACTTTAGGGAAGGGTACTACCATCTGTACCTGGTTTGGCCTATGTATGACTCCAGGCCTAAGGTAATATGGTTGACTCTTAATACCGTCTGGGCAATTAGGGATGAGCAATTAAAGCTGGCCCAGCAAGCGATGCCCTCATCCCATGAATGAATTAATAAAATAAAGGCATTATATAAATATTAGTTATCATTATATGTGGATTCAAACCACTAATGGTCATGTTTCCTACAATTTCTTATCGTCACTTAAGATTCAAATAACCTGTATGTCAATCCCCACCCACATGCTTTCCAGATGAGAAATGCAAGACTCCACTGATTGCGCTGATTTGAGAAAGTCCTTCAATTGCATTCATTTACTTTGGAGTAATGCAACATTTTTTTTTGTATCAGAAAATATGTAATTTAGGAAGAAATTGACAAGTGAACATCAATGAAATTACTAAAGGTTTTGTAATAGAGTATTTATGTCAGTTTCAATGAGGACTGGGCACCTTTATTAAAAATCTTTTATTTGAGTTAATAAAACCATTTTAGGCACATTAATAACTCTACATTACATTACTACCCTTAAATACATCAAGGAATACTTTGCAATAGAAAGTAAAAATATGATTATGTTCTTTAGCACAGCCGATGGTGCTAGTTTGTGGATGATTGAACATTTGCAATTATGCAAATGATTTTTGACAGGAACCTGTATAGTAAGTGAACAAATGTAATTTCAAGCCTTTTTTAAGTGCAATTTCCCATTGCACCAAAACAGCAGCCACGTTCCCCTCACATTCCTATTTAGTCAAATGCTATTCAGTGGAGAGTGAAATAATTCCACAGAGACAGATATCTCATCATTAAATCACCCTTTATTTACACATAGAACGTCCTTGACACTGGTCTAGCTCCCTCAGAGCCAGCTGTCAGAGTGTCAGAATGCTTAACTTCAGAAGCAATCATCCCAACACCCACAAACAGCGCTGCATCGAGACATTATTTTCGATGAGTTACATCACACCCAAGAATTACAAAAAGCAGAAGAAAATTGTCTATACAAGGTTTTCAAGAAAAACAGATATCCAATAAATACAATCTGCCGATTCCTCAGAAACAAACCCAAACAAGCAGACACAATGCAACCAAAAGCTATAGACACTTTATCTTACATCAAAGACATATCAGAAATGACTTCCAGACTGCTCAAACCCCTTGGCATCATGGTAGCTACCAACACACTTAAACAGCGACTAATGAAGCTAAAGGATCCATTAGATACTACCAGCAAATTTAATGTAATTTATAAGATACCACGCAAGAATTGTAAAAAAACACTACATCGGACAAACAAGCAAGAACCTTGCCACCAGGATACATGAACATTAACTAGCCAACAAAGGATACGACCCACTATCACTAGTTTCCATACATACAGACGAAGAAGGACACCACTTTGACTGGGACAACACACACATCCTAGAACAGGCGAAACAACAACATGCACAAGAATTCTTAGAGGCATGACATTCTAACCAGAACCCCATCAATAAACACATTGACTTAGATCCTATCTACCTTCCCTTGAAAATAAGAACCGGATATGACATCCCCCACGTTAAGAAACCGAGACCTATAAATAAAGAGGTGGAACATACCACCAACACTTCACCAGAGACTCTCACTGATGATGTTACCAATATGGTGGCAAAACATCTGAAAACAAATCTTCCACCTCAGTGTGTTAACTTACGTACTGATCAACAACCTGAGCTACAAATCTTCTCAAAACTTGCAATCTGACACTCTGTAAACTTTCAGCTAGGGCTCCCTAATTGGAACCGATTAACAGCCCTAATCAGTGAATTCGTATTCTAAGAGATCTGACCTCATTACAATCACTACAGAGAGAAAGTGCTCTACTGCAATTGAGTAGAATCATCATAAATCAGCAGTCTATACCATATTGGGCCACATTTTCATATCCACAATTTGTACATTTATACAAATTTAAAATTTGATGTTTTTAAAAATCGTTAGGTCTAAGATGAAGATGGGATGAATCTCCCCAGTTTCCTTCTTTTTAGCTTCTTTGGTTACTTGAACAAAGTTTTAATGCTTTTTAGCGCAATGCTCTTTTCTACTTCAATTACAATGTGGTTTACTGAATCAAAATAAAGCAGTCAATTGCTAGGTTTTCTTGAATGAAAGGGGGATAAATTTTATGACTTACCAGCCTTGAGAAGGAAAATAAAATGTCACATGAATACACATGCAAACACAGGAATAAAGTTTTAAAAAGGAAACTGTCGAATCAAAGAGCAAGGTAAAATTGATGTAAAGTTGATGTGATGCACTCTCAGCAGCAGTGAAGTTTGTAGAATCTTTGAGTTCTCAGTGAATCAACGCTTCACCAATTTGCTTTGTCACTGGAGCTGATTTTTCAGATGCTGAGCAAGAAATAAGGAAAAAGAGACTCTTCCAATCCATCATGTTACCAAACCATTTTCTTTCTCTCTCAACTGTCTTCCAAGCAGTCACTAAAATATAGTTTACTTATGTATTTTTAAGTCTTTCCAAGTTGAACAGTCGCATGCAACCCTTTCAGTTCAAATACATGAAATATCTCTCACAAGTTTAAATTAAAAAAAGGAGTTGCAAGTTTCTTGATAATTGAATTCATAGAATCCCTGCAGTGTGGAAATAAGCCATTCAGTACAACAAGCCCACACCAACCTTCTGAAAAGCATTCCACCCAGACCCACCCCCCTACCCTATAACCTTGCATTTTGCATGGCTAACACTCCTAACCTGCACATCCCTAAATATTATGAGCAATTGAACACTGCAAATCCATCTAACCTGCACATCTTTAGACTGTAGGAGGATTAGATTAGATTACATTACATTACATTACATTACATTACATTACAGTGTGGAAACAGGCACTTCGGCCCAACAAGTCCACACCGACCCGCCGAAGCGCAACCCACCCATACCCCTACATTTACCCCTTACCCAACACTACGGGCAATTTAGCATGGCCAATTCACCTGACCTGCACATCTTTGGACTGTGGGAGGAAACTGGAGCACCCGGAGAAAACCCACGCAGACACGGGGAGAATGTGCAAACTCCACACAGTCAGTCACCTGAGGCGGGAATTGAACCCGGGTCTCTGGCGCTGTGAGGCAGCAATGCTAGCCACTGTGCCGCCCACAACTATTGGAGCATCCAGCAGAAATCCACAAAGATACAGGGAGAATGTGCAGACTCCACACAGACAGTTGCCCAATGGTGGGATTGAACCTGGGTCCCTGACGCTGTGAAGCAGCAGTGTTAGCTGCTCAGCCACTGTGCTGCACATAATTTGATTGGCTGTTTTAAATGTATTTAGATACTGGTAATTTAACTTCAGATGATTTTGCTAATCCACATTCATTTCCTGAGCATGCCCCAATTTGCAGTTAGGAGACAGTGAGGTCTGCAGATGCTGGAGATCAGAGTTGAGAGCGTGTTGCTGGGGATGAAAGTGATAGGTCGGAGAGGAGGGTGGAGCAGATAGGTGGAAAGGAAGATGGACAGGTAGGACCATTCAAGAGGGCGGTGCCAAGTTGAAATGTGGGAACTGGGATAAGGTTGGGGGAGGATAAATGGGGAAACTGGTGACATCCACATTGATCCCATGTGGTTGAGGGTCCCAAAGTGGAAGAAAAGGCGTTCTTCCTCCAGGCGGTATAAACAATGACTGCAAATGCTGGAAACCAGATTCTGGATTAGTGGTGCTGGAAGAGCACAGCAGTTCAGGCAGCATCCAAGGAGCATCCAAGGAGCTTTGAAATTGACATTTCAGGCAAAATTCCTGATGAAGGGCTTTTGCCCGAAATGTCGATTTCGAAGCTCCTTGGGTGCTGCCTGAACTGCTGTGCTCTTCCAGCACCACTAATCCAGATTCTTCCTCCAGGCGTTGGGTGGTTAGGGTTTGATGATGGAGGAGGCCCAGGACCTGCATGTCCCTGTTGAAGTGGGAGGGGAAGTTGAAGTGTTCAGCCACAGGGTGGTGGGGTTGGTTAGTGCAGATGTCCCAGAGATGTTCTCTGAAACAATCCACAAGTTGGCATCCTGTCTCCCCAGTGTAGAGGAGACCATATCGAGTGCAATGGACAAGTAGATGACATATGGAGGAGTGCAGGTAAATTCCCGACTCAGGCGACTGACTTTGTGGAGTTTGCACATTCTCCCCGTGTCTGCGTGGGTTTCCTCCGGGTGCTCCGGTTTCCTCCCACAGTCACAAAGATGTGCACGTCAGGTGAATTGGCCATGCTAAATTGCCCGTAGTATTAGGTAAAGGGGTAAAGGTACGGGAATGGGTGGGTTACGCTTCGGTGGGTCGGTATGGACTTGTTGGGCCGAAGGGCCTGTTTCCACACTGTACGTAATCTAATCTAATCTAATCTAATCTAATCTAATTTCTGTCAGATCTGGAAGGATCCTTTGGGGCCTTGGACAGAAGTAAAGGGGGAGGTGTGGGTGCAGGTTTTACACCCCTTGCGGTGGCAGTGGAAGGTGCCGAGAATGGAGGGTGGCTTGGTAGGGGGTATGGACCCGACAAGGGAGTCGCAGAGGGAACGCAAATGGGATGGGGAGGGAAATATATCTCTGGTAGTGGGGTCTGTTTGTCGGTGGCAGAAATGATGGAAGATGACGTATCCAGAGTTGGTGAATTAGAAGGTGAGGAACAGGGGTCTCTTCCGCAGCTTCATCAGCACCACCCCCTACCTGTTTCTCCATTACATCAATGACTGTATCGGTGCTACCTTGTGCTCCACGAGGAGGTTAAACAGGTCGTCAACTTCACAAACACCTTCCACCCCGACTTCAAGTTCACCTCGACCATCTCAGACACATGCCTCCCCTTCCTGGACCTCTCCATCTCCATTTCTGGCAACTGACTGAACACGGACATCTACTTCAAACCCACTGACACCTGCAGATACCTGGACTACACCTCCTCCGACCCTGCCTCCTGTAAAAATGCTATCCCTTATTCCCAAATCGTCACCCTTTGCTGCATCTGCTCCCAGGAGGACCAATTCCACCACAGAACATCCCAGATGGCCTCCTTCTTCAAAGACCCCAATGTGGTCATCGATGCCCTCCAGCACATTTCATCAATTTTCCACACCTCTGCCCTGGAAAGCTACCCCGCTAATCACAACAAGGACAGAACCCCCCTGGTCCTCATCTTCCAACCCACCAACCTCGGGATACATTGTATCATCCTTCACCATCTCCAACACCTACAAACAGATCCCACCACTCGGGATATATTTTGCTCCCCACCCCTATCAGCGTTTCAGAGAGAATATTCCCTCCGCGACTCCCTTGTTAGGTCCATGCCCCTCACCAACCCATCCTCCCCTCCCGGCAACTTCCCTACCATTGCAAGAAGTACAAAACCTCCACCCACACCTCCCGTCTCACCTCTGCCCAAGGCCCCAAAGGATCTTTCGACATCTGACAGAAATTTGCCTGTACTTCCACGCATGTCATTTACCATATTTACAACTCAGCACCGCCCACTTGAATGGTACTACCTGTCCATCTTTCTTCCCACCCATCTACTCCATCTTCCTCTCTGACGTATCACTTTCACACCTGTCTACCTATCACATTCCCAGCTACCTTCCCCCCCCAACCCCATCCCCCCTCCCATTTATCTCTCAGCCCCTTTGGCCCACAAGACTCATTCCTGAAGAAGGGCTTATGCTTGAGATGCCGACTCTCTTGCTCCTTGGATGCTGCCTGACCAGCTGTGCTTTTCCAGCACCACACTCTTCGACTCTGATCTCTAGCGTCTGCAGTCCTCCCTTTCTCGCAATGTTACTATTGATGAAATCAATGTTAGTTTTCATACCAGTCATCAGGACCCAAGCATTGAGATAATTTGTGAGTGCACTTGTCAGCTGCAGGACCATGTTACCAAATTTCCTGCAGGTAAACTTCTAATTGCCACTAGTGGGGATGCTATCTATTAATAGATGATGGTTAGGCTGTTGCTGCTGTTAAAGGGTTGGGCTGTGTAATGAAAACTGAATGGAATCTCTGGTCATGGATCCACAAGCAGTGTGTTCAATGTGCCATGGTCCTGCTTGTCAACGTTCATGATGTTGATAGAGTAACCTGCCCAGGAGGCAGAAGCAACATTTCACCTCAAGATCTGTATGATGCAATGAATGTTTATCCAAAGTTTTGTTTGATTACTTCAGCCCACTTGAAAAACCGTTGTAGTGGTGTAGCGATGATGGGGCAAATGGTCTCCTTCTGCGCCATAACAATTCTGTCATTCTCTGTCATTGTTGATTAATTGACAGGGTTGATATCCTGGAAGTACTTCCTTTCAGAAACTTACAGCCTTGTTGAAGCTAATGATCTTAATAAGAAGGTAACGCAAATGGCTGAATTGAAAGGACTTGGCCCAATAGAACCCCAATAAGAGGTGATTATGGGAAAGAACTGAGATGGGAGGCTGAACGAAAAAAGAAGAAAAAATGTGAACTGACTATACAATAATTCACAGAAAGAAACGGGAAGCTGATCTCACTCTTCCAACTTCCATCCCACTGCACCTTCCACTTCCGAACCCTACTAGCACTAACCCCATTCCTCCATCACCCAAACCAGTCATCAGTAGCTCCATGCTTGACTGTTTGTCAAGGACTTGCAATGGAAATTTAGCAGTTTCCCTGTTTCTCTGACCATATTTGCTGCAGAGAAAATAATGAGGAGGACTTCCATTGCCTTCCACTGTCCACCACAGAGTTCCATTTTGTCATGTACAAGCTTGGTAGATGCATGTGAAGATGGTAACACTGCCCTTGCTGTATCACAGAGGACAAGTGGGCAGATGCAGATGGAATTTGTATAGTTGGAAAAAAACCATGTCATCTACTCAGATGGTATTACCATCTTAATCTCCAGCTGTTGAGGGCATTGATCTTTATCCTGGAGGTCTACACAATAAAAAGTATCTTCTCTGAGCTGGAGAGATTGTTGGAATCTTTTAGGGGGAGTATTCAGACACATGGAAACTGAGATTTAATTCTGATGAGGAGAAGAAAATAGGCTGTGGCAGTTCAACCAGCTGTTAAATAAGCTGTCCATTTTCCTATATGTGAAGACTTCTACAAGATATTTGCATGATATCCTCATTATCACCTGCTATGGTGTGAGGACTAATTCCAACTCATTTGCTGTCCCTTCTCTCAAGGGTGACATCTACTGCTGGGGGTCTTCATGTGACTGAACTGCTCATTGCACAGATCTTTGGACACATGGGGCAGGATATTGACACAAGGTAATGCATTCAGAATAAAGGATTGACCTTTCTGTCTCTGCTCTGTCTCATTATTAAGATACTAGGATTTGAGTGTGATGCAGCAAAATGGGCAAGTGACCATTCTGAATGATTGGTAGCAAGCTTCTCCTAATTATTACTCCAGGCACTTCAAGGAGAGCTCCAGAGTATATCTGAAGCATTTTTTTACTTCCTTGGAACATTGGCCATCTGAGGGTTGAGGGAACAGAATATACTTGGGAAGCTTTCAGAAATTTGGACACCGTGTAGTGGATTTTGACACAATTTTGCCTGAATAATTGTGGAACTGGAGTTTCAAAGAAGACACTAGCATTTTTTTTCGATCATCCTTCCTTTTGAATATGGAGAACATTTTGGAGGCATTGAGGTAGAATTTTTCTGGCACTCTTGTTAATCACTAATGTCACTGTCCAGGATACACTTCAGTACAGAGTGTGGTGACAAAAGCTGCAATGGATTCCTTGGCTTTTGTTGACTTGCAGAGATCTTTTGTGCCAAATATTCCAAGCTGCAAATTGTAGAAAGCTGTGCTGGCACAAAGAATTCAATTTCGAATCTCTGCACCAATGGTGCCTTTTTCGGAGAGTTGGCTGCTGAAGCATGGGAAGTGCTCAACATATTCCGGAGTTTCGGTTTGCACACTAGGACTTTAAATCCTCAACATTGAGGTAATCATGCAAAGCTTTGGATAGACATTCATTGCATCATACAGATCTTGAGTTAAAATGTTGCTTCTGCCTCCAGCGCTGGCTACTCTATCAACATAGAGAAAAGGATAAGAGTTTTATTAATTACTTCAATGAGTCCTTCATAATCATGGATCACTGAGAACAGTGATATGAAGTTCAGAAACAGAGTAGATTAGTCATCATCACCACCATGGATAATTTTACTGTTGCAGATTATTTTAATTGTTCGTGGGCTGTGGGCATTGTTGGTTCGGACAGCATTAATTGGCCTTTCCTAAACACCCTAAAGAAGGTGGTGGTGAGCAGCCTTCTTGAACTATTGCAGTCCTTCAGGTGTCGGGTCCCTGACAGTGCTGTTAAGAAAGGAGTTCCAGGATTTTGATTCAGTGACAATGAAGAAGAAATAATGTAGTTCCAAGCCAATATAGTGTAGAATTTAGAAAGGGGATTGCAGGAGGTGGGTATTCCCAAAAATCTGCTACCTTTGTCCTACTAGGTGGTAGATGATGCAGGTTTAAAATGTGCTGTTGTAGAAGTCACGATGAGTTACTGCAGTGCACGTTGTAGATGATACACACAGCTCCTGCCATGCATTGGTGATGAAGCGAGTGAATGATAAAGATAGAACATAGAACATAGAAAAAAATAGTGCAGTACAGGCCCTTTGGCCCTCGATGTTGCGCTGATCTAAGCCCACCTAACCTACACTAGCCCACTATCCTCCATATGCCTATCTAATGCCCGCTTAAATGCCCATAAAGAGGGAGAGTCCACCACTGCTACTGGCAGGGCATTCCATGAACTCACGACTCGCTGAGTAAAGAACCTACCCCTAACATCTGTCCTATACCTACCACCCCTTAATTTAAAGCTATGCCCCCTCATAATAGCTGACTCCATATGTGGGAAAAGGTTCTCACGGTCAACCCTATCTAAACCCCTAATCATCTTGTACACCTCTATCAAGTCACCCCTAAACCTTCTTTTCTCCAATGAAAACAACCCCAAGTGCCTCAGCCTTTCCTCATATGATCTTCCTACCATACCAGGCAATATCCTGGTAAACCTCCTCTGCACCCGTTCCAGTGCCTCCACATCCTTCCTATAGTATGGCGACCAAAACTGCACACAATACTCCAGATGCGGCCGCACCAGAGTCTTATACAACTGCAACATGACCTCAGGGCTCCGGAACTCAATTCCTCTACCAATAAAAGCCAGTACGCCATATGCCTTCTTCACCGCACTATTTACCTGGGTGGCAACTTTCAAAGATCTGTGTACATGGACACCAAGATCCCTCTGCTCATCCACACTACCAAATATCTGACCATTAGCCCAGTACCCCATCTTTTTGTTACTCTTACCAAAGTGAATCACCTCACACTTAGCTACATTGAACTCCATTTGCCACCTTTCTGCCCAGTTCTGCAGCTTATCTATATCCCGCTGTAACCTGCCACATCCTTCCTCACTGTCAACAACTCCTCCGACTTTCGTATCATCCGCAAACTTGCTCACCCAACCTTCTAGCCCCGCTAGTAACGGCACTCCATGATGAACCTTTATCATCAACTACTACCCTCTGTCTTCTTCCAGCCAGCCAATTCCTAATCCAAACCTCCAATTCACCCTCAATGCCATACCTCCGTACTTTTTGAAGTAGCCTACCATGGGGAACCTTATCAATCGCCTTACTAAAATCCATATACACCACATCTACCGCTTTCCCCTCGTCTACCTCCTTAGTCACCTTCTCAAAGATCATGGATATGTTGCCAATCAAGTGGGCTGCTTTGTCTTGGATGATGTCAAACTGCTTGAGCGTTGTTCAAACTGCTGTCATTCAGGCAAATCAACATTTTTCCTTCACACTCTTGACTTGTGTCTTCTGGATAAACAGACAGTTGGAAGAGAGAAAGTGAATTATTCACTGCAGGAGTGTTAGCCTCTGACCTGTTCTTTCAGCCACATAGTTAGAATGGCTGGTCAATGGTAATCCTCAAGATGTTGTTGGTAATAGATCCAGTAATGGTAATGCTATTGAACATCAATAGGTGATGACTAGATTCTCCCTTGTTGGAGATATTCCTTAGGAGAAAGTGAGGACTGCAGATGCTGGAGATCAGAGCTGAAAATGTGTTGCTGGAAAAGCGCAGCAGGTCAGGCAGCATCCAAGGAGCAGGAGCATCGACGTTTCGGGCATGAGCCCTTCTTCAGGAAGAAGGGCTCATGCCCGAAACGTCGATGCTCCTGCTCCTGGATGCTGCCTGACCTGCTTCGCTTTTCCAGCAACACATTTTCAGCTGGAGATATTCTTTGAGGAGAAAGTGAGGTCTGCAGATGCTGGAGATCAGAGCTGAAAATGTGTTGCTGGAAAAGCGCAGCAGGTCAGGCAGCATCCAGGGAACAGGAGAATCGACGTTTCGGGCATAAGCCCTTTTTCAGGAATGAGGAAAGTTCTCTGGATGCTGCCTGACCTGCTGCGCTTTTCCAGCAACACATTTTCAGCTGGAGATATTCTTTGCCTTACACTTGTCTGCCACAAATGCAATTTGCCACCTAATAGCCTAAACTGGATATTGTTCAAATCTCTCTGCATATGCAAATGGATTGCTTCAACATCTGAAGAATTGTAAATTGTATTGACCATTGAGCAATCATCAGTGAACATCCCACTTCTGACCTTGGAAGCAGCATGCATTAGACATAGCTAAGCAATTTGAACACCAAAGCAGATGCTGGCATATCCAGCCATAAGTGGTAGTAGACAATTAAACAGCTAACAGGAGGAATGGGTTGCACAAATTATCTATTCTCAATAGTGAGGGGAGACATGTGTCCCAATGTAAAAGGCAAGGCTGAAGCCTTTATGTCCACCTTCAGCCAGACGTGTCAAGTGGTTGATACATTGTAGCCTCCTCCAGAGTGCACAATATTACAGATGCTCAGTCATTTCGATCGCTTCACCTCATATCTCAAAGGTAATGGCCTTACAACGTTCTGGCAATAATACAGAAGAATTCTGTTCCAGAACTAGCCATGCCCCTGTGAAATAATTTGCGGTATAGACACAATCCTCTCATGTACCAGTAATGTGAAAAATTGCCAAGGTAAGTCCCATGCACACAAAGCAGGACAAATGCAACCAAACTAATTTTTGCTCTCTCAAGCTGTTCTCAAAGTGACGCAAGGGGTCTTTGACAGTGTTAACCATGGCATCTGCTCACTAACATTTGAATGGGATTCTGCCAATTCAGCTCCTGACCAAAATGGGCTAAACAGCAGAAATGTGGCTGGAGTAACTCTCCTTGACATCAAGTCAGCTTACGGCATCAGGGAGCCTGACCAAAACTGGTCAGCTTATGCAATTGGGGGAAACTATCTATTGGTTTGAATCATACTCAATGAATTACAGGATAGTGATAAGAGGATGAACAGAGTAGTGTTGGGATGCTTATTCGCATATCCCCAAAAGTGGCAAGACAGTTTAATAGTGGAGGAAGGCATACAGGACACTTGCCTTTATTAGTTGTGCCATAGATTATAAGAACAGGGAGGTTATCTTGGAGCTGAACAAAACTGCATAGGCCACATCTAGAGTACTGCATGCGGTCTGGTTCCTACACTGCAGAAAGGACGTGATTGCACTGGTTGTGGTGTAAAGGAGATTCACCAGAATGTTGCTTTGAATGGAGCATTTTAGTTGTGAAGAGCATCTGGATAGGCTTGAGATATTTTCTTTAGAGCAAACGAGGCCAAGGCAGTTTGAGGTGTTTAAGATTATGTGAAGCATGGACAGGGTGTGATAAAAACAGCTGTTCTCTTTGGTTGAAAGGTCAATCACAAGGGAGTATAATGTTAAGCTGAATGGAAAGAAGTTTAGATGAAAGATTTTTTTTCATCCGGGGTGTGGATTTGGAATGGGAAACCAATGTATGTAGAGTAGTATGTGGATAAGCACTTGAAATATGACAACACATATGGGCAATTCCTGGAAGATTAGATTAATGTCGATACATTATGATGTTTAATTTTTTTTTGGTGCAGATGCAATGGCCCAAAGAATCTCTACCCTGGTGCATGATTCAATCATTCATATCGTGCACAAGAAAAGATGGTTGTGGTTGTTGGAAGTCAATTATCTCACCTTGATCCACAGTTAACTGTATCTGCCATATGCCTGCCCTTTTTGTTCATTATCATAATCTTGACTTCTTTATGTCATCAGTATTTTCCAAATCCCCTCCTTTTATGTCATTGCTACATTTCCAAATATTCCCTCATGCTTAAGTTCAAAACCCCAAGCCGTGATACACTCAACTTTCCCACTCAATAGAACATCAATATCATCTTTGTTTCATATCAGTTAATCAACTTTCTGTCAATGAGGCAACATTTCTCTCTTACCATCATCTGAATATTTTCTACACGTCTTATATTCTCTCTAAAATATTGAATAATTTACAAACATATATCATATACAGGTCATCACTTAGGGAAAAGTATATCATGCAATTTTTAAAGTCATGGATGTTAGACTAGCTTGTCTATAATTATCCAGTTTAGTCTTATCTTCCTCCGAAAATAAAAGTGGTAAATCTGCGCAAATCGTGGGGTTAAAGCGCTTCCAGTTCATGTATCAGATACATAGGAATGCCAAAGGCACATACAGCTCTATGCTGGTCTGCGATACAGAATGACAGGGTTCAACCCCTGCACTAGCTGATGTTAAAATGAAGGATTCTCCTTCTCAACCTTTCACTTTGCCTGAGGTGTGGTGATTCTCAGGTTAAACCACTATCAGTTGTGATATTCAAATAAGAGGGCAGAACTATGGCAACTTTACTGTTGCTGGTGTAGAGAATAATGTGTATGTTTGGTTTAATAAGCTGTTTTATGTAGTGATTCACTTCAATCTGACTAATGCTACAGGTGTCTTCAATAATATGCAGGAAAGGAAGTGAGCTGAAAAGGGTCAATATGTTTTTAAAAATTTTAATAGCCAAGGGCAGTGTCTTGCTGGCTTAGAACAGATCTAAAGGTCCTCCCATAGCATTGCTACAACTGTGTCATTAATTCCCATGTAAATTGAAGTCTGTAACAGAAATATTCCTCAATCAGGTCCAAACAGTTGTATCAGGGAAGACAGGTTTTGTTGACAGGTTAATGACGGTTAGAGCCTCTCTCCTGCTTTATTGTCTCATTCTCATTTACCTAACTTCCAAAGGTTCTTCATTCCACTCCACTTCTTAAAGGAACTGAAATAAAATGGAATCTTACCGGTAATATCTTTTTGGATTTTCTGAATCTTTTGCCATAACATTGGTGAAAGAGCTGCACAAACATTGGAAGTACACTCACTGAAATGCAGTGTGATCACTGAATCCTCCTATTTTGTCATCTCAACCCCTGAAATCACTGAGAAGGATGATCACTGATATCTCTCCTGAGATCGCTTACTTCCCACATTCAACAATCACTTGATTTTACCTACCAACCTCTCTCTCTCTCAGACCCTGTTCGATCACTCCTGATAGTTTAAAACACATTATGTCCATTCCCCAATACTCTGAACTTAAAAACACAAAAATGCTTCAGGACTGTGTTCTTCCCTGGAGGGTCCAACAAGGAACCAAACCAATCAAGCAAGTGGCTTTCAGGTCCAATTTCCCTTCAAAGAAAAACATGAACATACTGTGGAATAAACCTGGAATTGTGGATTTCCCATCAGAACTTCTTCCCACCATTTGGAAATTCCACCTCAATGATCATAAGGACCCATATATCTGGCCAGCACATTTATTAAATTTTCTGTCTATGGTGTAACCTAGTAACTGTATGTGTCAAGTTTACATGGACATTCTGCTTGTCAGCTTTATAATTCATTTTAATGAAATAAAGTTATGAGGAAGGTACAGTGAAGGCACCTCTGAATTCTTACAATGGACCTAGATTGAGAGTGTTTCTTTCAGATTGGATTTTTCTGGACTGGGAAAAGCCCCCTTTTAACAAAACTAGATAAATTTGCCAGTTTTCTGTTTCTTAGATATCATTTTATAAGAATGCACACTATGCAAAAGAATGCTAAGAATGACTGATCAATACAGTGTTCTATTTAGTTGTTTATTTAGGATAAGTCAAAGCAAACCTGCTATACACCAGAACAGTGCCAACAATTAGTTTCCAGCTTATGTTGAGCCATATGGCAATCAATGAAGTGACGTAATCGAGTTTCTGTCCTCCTTCCTGATTCCAAAACTCTGGACACTGGTCATTGAGTAAACTTGTTGTATTCTTTTAGCTCTCCTTAGAGCTGGCAAACACAAGACGGCCTAAAGGTCTTCTTCTGTGATGTATAATTTTATGGTTAAAACAGAAGTAGTGGAAAATGACAGAAACTCAATTCTTTCCTTGTTCTGGCATTGGGCTTGCTGTAACTTGTTCAAAATGAATGAATTGTGTTCCTTCATTTCAAATATTTTACTGCAAAATATATTTTCACAGTACCAAGAAACAGGAAACTGCCAAACATGCCTCATGTCCCTCAAGGCTGTAGACCGTTTTAACATATAATTCATTAAGTGCACAATACAATGAATAACCTTTTTTATACCACTCATGGGGTGCAGACTATTAAATAAATTTTTGTTAGTCATAGTCTTGAATTTGCATAATTTATTCAGCTCTGGAGGATGGAACTAATTTCCCAATAAAACACAGAATTAACTCAGTCAGCATAATGCAAAATGTACTTGTTAAACAATATGTAATGGTTTTCTTCAAGATTCTATCTGTGTGATTCTTTGGAACAATTCCAAGTTGTCATTTGAAAAGAACTGATTGTTACTCATAACTAATAGAAACGTTTGATGGTCACATTCATTATTTCGCATTGTTTGCAATTTAGACTTCTCAAAAGATCACCTGAATTAATAAAACCATCATTCACTTGGTAAGCTTTAATTACTTGTTACTTATAACCATAATATGTGTTTATAAGATCTTCAAAGTAATTGATAACATTTTTTGAAAGAAAATGGAAGGTACTTAAAAAATCTTGAAGATATTACAAGATGAACTTCTACATTTTACAATACAATGTCACTCCAATACATGTGGAATCATCCACTGGTGCAATGGGGAGCCTTCATAGTGTTGGCACTTGCAAATACCTACCAAACCTTATGAAATACCTTCTTTGTCCAATAGCATCGTGTGGAGTTTTCGATCCGTAACGAACAAAAATCGTTGCATGCAGTGTTCAGCAGTACCTACAGTGCATGTTTATATTTGTCAGTGGCAAAGCTGTACCTCTGGTGGAGTGAAAGAAAGGTATTGGTGATATGTTTATAGTACAGCACTGGTATCAAAGTGACATGCAAGATGAGTACAATATAAATATCCTGTAAAATCTGTGTTAGTTGTTGCTAAAAGCTCAAAAGTGGCTTCCAATGAATTATGATGACTCATCAACTTTATGACAATAGCAGAAGGATGGCTGTGGGAAGTGGGAAAATGTGTATGGTGCAGTGCTCTCTCAACATGTTCTGACAAGTTATTAATGTGGCATGAAAAAGTTAACTCTGTACCTTAGAAACATTGTACTCCAAGTATATGTATACCATAACTAGATAAAATGAACTGTTTTCAATAATCCCCTCAGTTGCAATAGTCAAATAATACAAGATGAGTTGCAAACATGTGCAACTATGTACTTGCAATCATATAATGACCTAAAGTACACTTTACATACTACTCATATATTCTAGGAGAAAGTGAGGACTCCAGATGCTGGAGATCAGAGTTGAGAGTGCACAGCAGGTCAAGGGAGCAGGAGAGTTGACATTTCCGGCATAAGCCCTTCATTAGGAATTATCAGAATCAGCAATATTCCCGGTGAAGGGCTTATGCCCGAAACGTTGATTCTCCTGCTCCTCAGATGCCGTCTGACCTGCTGTACTCCATATGTTCACATGGTTAACTGAGTGTGATCAATATAACACATAATGTGCAGTCAACTAATCTCAAAATACCCACCATTTTTCCAATGATGAACACCAGGATAGATGAGTTTTGGTGGGATTGGCATCATAATGTCCAGTTTATATTCAGTGACATTTTGTTGGATTTTCCTTGTTGAATTTATTCATTGGAGGTATCGATATGGTTTGAACATCTAAGTATAAAAAGGACAATATAGCTAACCTAACATTGCTTGATGATACTCTAGATGTCCAAAACTAGGCAGTATTTCATACTCCAACAAAAAAAATCTTATCTTGGTAAGTCCAAAAACAATCCCTCCAAAATGGAATATATAAATTTAAAATGAAAAGAATACAGCTGGTATGTTAAGATGGCATTAATAAACCCAAGACTGAAGGTCATCAGAACCTTTACATTTTGCAAAACATCCAATGCAGAGCATGAATATTTCATTTTATGTAATATCTACATGACTGAACATTTGATAGAAAAAAGATATGTTATTTTACCATGTTTTCTGTATCTTTCAGCGTATGGAGCTGTAATTTACTCTTTACCAAAAACACAGTTGAAGAGAGCAAGAGAAACAATGTTAATTACACAATTTATATTTGAATTCCAAAATCATTACTTTCCTCAGGAAAAACTTAAGAAGTGTCTTGCACAAAGTATAGTGTTCTTCCAATTGATTTCTAACAGTTGCTTCAGGTAAAGTTTCACTTTCACTTTATGAAGTGAATGCCAGGGATGCAAATTTCTTTACTTGCCCAATATCAACACAAGAATAATTCAAAAGCCTATATGGCTTGAATGTACTTGAAACTCACTTAATTTTTGGGTTCAGGCATTTTGCATAGTCTAGTCTTCAAACAGGCAGGAATTCTGTCTATGAACAGCCTGAACTAGCACACATTACACTAGACTCCAGGTATAGGTTTGTTCGCTGAGCTGGAAGGTTCATTTCCAGACATTTCGTTACCATGCTAGGTAACATCATCATCCAGAGGCTCATTGATGATGTTATTTAGTGTGGTGATGAAACGTCTGAAAATGAACCTTCCAGTTCAGCGACCAAACCTACGCCCAGAACCTCAATCTGAGCTACAAATCTTCTCAAAATTCAATTACACTTGACCATTCAGCCTTTTGGCAAACATTATTGTATGGAAATAGATGTTATAAACATGGCATCTCTGATGCGGGGGGGAGGAACTTGTCTATAACACTTTATCCCCAGTTTCACTGAATGATTTTTCTCCAGCAAAATCACAGGAAATGGCATCGGAACCATCATGTTATCACTGCTGCTTCATTTGTAATAAATTTAAATGATTTCCCTTTGTTTCAGACAGAACCTACCATCCGTACTGTGAATGTCCTTATCAAATATCAAATATCAAATATAAAAGTTATACTATCCCAGTGAAATCATTTTGGTTCCAATTTCCTCTGTCCGTTGTCACAGAACCAGGTGTACATATTGTTGGGTAAATTGGATGGTCCCCCCAAAATGAGCCCGGCAATTGCAAAGTGCTTTACCCATGCCAATTAATAGTAATGCAGGCAGGATGCCAACTTCATGCTGTCTATTCATTTAATGATTTTTGTGTTCAGCCAGCACTAACCACACTGCTTAGAGGCTGCACATAGCAGGAGGTGCAAACTATAATTTCCAAGTACCACATAAAGCTCGCCCACACTGTTCAAACAGGCAGAATATTGTGACTGCAGCAAGTGCTGGGAAGACATGCACGAAATTAATCTGTCTTGGAAAACATTAGGGAGCGATACATAAAGAGAAAGGATGGGTGAAGACATTTTTGGATAGTATTCTGAATGTGTTGCTGGAGAAGGTAGAGAGAGGAACCATGTACTCTATCTGGGCAGTCAATATGCAGGTACATGGTGGTGTATTTTATCATAGAGGTAGATGAGGCTGGGAATTTTGTGCAAGCATGCCAATTGCCCAACGTGTTGCTGCCTCCAAGTGATTTTGCGAGACATGGTTTCTCGGGGATGATTGTCATCCAGAATGCAGTATGTGGTGGTAGTCAATTAGGTCATTTATCAATCTTGCCAGGGGACCAGAATGGTGTGGTGACATCTCATCCAAGCAGGTAAGGTGATTGGGAGGAAGTGAGGACTGAAGATGCTGGAGATCAGAGTCAAAATGTGTGGCACTGGAAAAACACAGCAAATCAGGCAGCATCCAAGGAGCAGAAGAGTCATCGGTTTGGACATAAGCTCGTCATGGTGTATGTGTAAAGGCATTGACTAAACTGACAATCAGTCAATACTTTGAATAAAGTAGAGAATCAGCATCAAGGAGCTTGTATGTTACCACTGTCTTGCCAATGAAAGATGGAGGCACGTACCAACATTATCAGTGACATGCTTGCTCTGTTGTGCATGGATCTTACAATCGTCTTGGACAGTTTGATAACAGGGCTGGAAATGTGTTGCTGGAAAAGCGCAGCAGGTCAGGCAGCATCCAGGGAACAGGAGAATCGACGTTTCGGGCATAAGCCCTTCTTCAGGAAGAAGGGCTTATGCCCGAGTTTGATAACAGGGTCAGGTTTAGCACGCTCAGTGTCTGGATTATATTGGTCCTCCTTGTCAATGATCTAATCCTCATCTTTATTCTTAGAAGTTTGCTGCTGATCCCCCATTTCTTCTGCTTTGGGAAATTTTCACTTTGTTGGCTTCAGTTGTGAAAGGCTCAGAATGCGGCAATTATTTTTCACACAATTTCTGGGCCATATATGTAGGATGACATGAACAAACACCTGAATCATGAAGGGACAAGATACTAAGGAGTGACAAAAACTAGGAAAAGATGGAGGGAGGGAGGACTCTGTTAGTTGATTATACTAGTCGCACAATAGAGAGACATGACTTAAATTCAGGAAACTATGAGGTGGAAGCAGTTTGTGAAACAGTGAGAAATGATAAAGGCATTTGTGGGAATAGTGAACAAATCGCTAACAATAAACATATGGTCGGGTGGAACATAAGGAAGGAATAGTTACAACTTGGCAGAAAGGAATGGTGAAAATCATGGGAGATTTTAATCTATGATTTGATGGAGTAAGTTTAACTTTCCAAACATAGACTGGGGCTGCCATAGTGTTAAAGGTTTAGATGGAGAGGAATTTCTGATTCAGTATGTGGATATACGTACTAAAGAAGGTGCAAAACTTGACCTACTCTTGGGAAATAAGGCAGGGTAGATGACTGAGATGTCAGTGGTGGAGCACTTTGGGGCCAGCGACCATAATTCTATTAAATTTAAAATAATGATGGAAAAGGATAAACCAGATGTAAAAGCTGAAGTTCTAAATTGGAAAAAGGCCAATTTTGGCGGTATTAGGCAAGAACTTTTGAAAGCTGATTGGGGGTAGATGTTCGCAGGTAAAGGGACTGCTGGAAAATGGGAAGCTTTCAAAAATTAGATAACGAGAATCCAGAGAAAGTATATTCTGTTAAGGTGAAAGGAAAGGCTGGTAGATATAGGGAATGCTGGATGACGAAAGAAATTTAGGTTTTGGTTTAGAAAAAGAAAGAAGCATATGTAAGGTATAGACAGGATAGATCGGTGAATCCTTAGAAGAGTATAAAGGAAGTAGGAATATACTTAAGAGGGAAATCAGGAGGGCAAAAAGGGGACATGAGATAGATTTGGCAAATAAAATAAAGGAGAATCCAAAGAGTTTTTACTAATATATTAAGGACAAAAGGGTAACCAGGGAGAGAATACGGCCCCTCAAAGATCAGCAAGGTGGCCCTTGTGTGGAGCCGCAGAAAATGCAGGAGATACTAAATGAGTATTTTGCATCAGTATTTACTGTGGAAAAGGATATGGAAGATATAGACTGTACGGAAATAACGGTGACATCTTGCAAAAATGTCCATATTACAAGGGAAGAAGTGCAAGAGGTCTTGAAACGAGTAAAGGTGGATAAATGCCCAGGACCTGATCAGGTATACCCTAGAACTCTGTGGGAAGCGAGAGAAGTGATTGCTGGGCCTCTTGCTGAGATATTTGTATCATTGATAGTCACAGGTGAGGTGCTGGAAGACTGGAGGTTGGCTAACCTGGTGCCACTCTTTAAGAAGGGTGGTAATGACAAGCCAGGGAACTATAGACCAGTGAACCTGACGTCAGTGGTGGGCAAGTTGTTGGAGGGAATCCTGAGGGACAGGATGTACAAGGACTGATTAGGGACAGTCAACATGGCTTTTTGCTTGTGAAATCATGTCTCACAAACTTGATTGAGTTTTTTGAAGAAGTAACAAAGAGGATTGATGAGGGCAGAGCAGTAGATGTAATCTGTATGGACTTCAGTAAGGCGTTCGACAAGGTTCCCCATGGGAGACTGGTGAGCAAAGTTAGATCTCATAGAATACAGGGAGAACTAGCCATTTGGATACAGAACTGGCTCAAAGATAGAAGACAGAGGGTGGTGGTGGAGGGTTGTTTTTCAGACTGGAGGTCTGTGACCAGTGGAGTGCCACAAGGATCGGTGCTGGGTCCTCTACTTTTTGTCATTTACATAAATGATTTGATGTGAGCATAAGAGGTACAGTTAGTAAGTTTGCAGATGACACCAAAATTGGAGGTGTAGTGGACAGCAAAGATTACCTCAGATTACAACAGGATCTTGACCAGATGGGCCAATGGGCTGTGAAAGTGGCAGATGGAGTTTAATTCAGATAAATGCAAGGTGTTGCATTTTGGGAAAGCAAATCTTAACAGGACTTATACACTTAATGGTAAGGTCCTCGGGAGTGTTTCTGAACAAAGAGACCTTGGAGTGCAGGTTCATAGCTCCTTGAAAGTAGAGTCGCAGGTAGATAGGATAGTGAAGAAGACGTTTGGTATGCTTTCCTTTATCGGTCAGAGTATTGAGTACAGCAGTTGAGAGGTCATGTTGTGGCTGTAGAGGACATTGGTTAGGCCACTGTTGGAATATTGCGTGCAATTCTGGTCTCCCTCCTGTTGGAAACATGCTTTGAAACTTGAAAGGGTTCAGAAAAGATTTACAAGGATGTTGCCAGGGTTGGAGGATTTGACCTGTAGGGAGAGGCTGAACAGGCTGGGGCTGTTTTCCCTGCAGCGTCGGAGGCTGAGGGCTGACGTTGTATGGTTTACAAAATTATGAGGGGCATGGATAGGGTAAATAGACAGAGTCTTTTCCCTGGGGTGGGGGAGTCCAGAACTAGAGGGCATAGGTTTAGGGTGAGATGGGAAAGATATAAAAGAGACCTAAGGGGAAACTTTTTTACACAGAGGGTGGTACATGTATGGAATGATCTGCCAGAGGAAATGGTGGAGGTGAGTATAATTGCAACATTTAAGAGGCATTTGGATGGGTATATGAATAGGAAGGGTTTGGAGTGATATGGGCCGGGTGCGGCAGGTGTGATTAGATTGGGTTGGGATATCTGGTCGGCATGGACGGTTTGGACCGAAGCGTCTGTTTCCATGCTGTACATCTCTATGACTCTATGAGTCAGATGTGTAAAAGTAGCCTAGATGAAACTTTCATTAAATGTTTGAAGGATAGTTTCTTAGAACAACATGTAATTAAGCCAACCAGAGTTTGGGTTTTACTAGACCTGATGTACCAGACCTGATTATGTACAATGAGATAGGATTAATAAATTATCTCATATGGAAGTACTCATCCATAGCAGTGAGTATAATCTAATTGAATTTTACACTAAGTTTGAGAGAGAGAGAGAGATGATTGTTATTTTTAAAATTTTAATAAGTGCCAATTTGGGGGCATGAAAGCCCAGTTAGCTGAAATGATTTGGTGAATTTGAAGTAAGTTCAATAGAGATGCAGTGGCAGGCATTCAAAGAGATATTTCAGAATATACAGTGTAGATACAATTAGTGGGCGGCACGGTGGCCCAGTGGTTAGCACTGCTGCCTCACAGCGCCTGTAGACCCGGGTTCAATTCCCGACTCAGGCGACTGACTGTGTGGAGTTTGCACGTTCTCCCCGTGTCTGCGTGGGTTTCCTCCGGGTGCTCCGGTTTCCTCCCACAGTCCAAAGATGTGCGGGTCAGGTGAATTGGCCATGCTAAATTGCCCGTAGTGTTAGGTTTAAGGGGTAAATGTAGGGGTATGGGTGGGTTGCGCTTCGGCGGGTCGGTGTGGACTTGTTGGGCCGAAGGGCCTGTTTCCACACTGTAAGTAATCTAATTCAATCAGTAAGAAAGCTTTCAAGGGACAGACGCACAATCCATGGTTAACTAGAAATATTAAAGATAATATCAAACAAAAAGAAAACCTATATAATTATGTAAAGACTGGTGGCATGTTGGAAGATTGGACAGAATGTAAATAACTGCCAAAAAAAAGACTTAATACAAAGGGAAATGTTAGACAATGTGAGAAAGCCAGCTAGAAATATAAACACAGATATGAAGTATCTGCACAAAGACCAGTATCCCATCACCAAGTCACCTATAATTTATATGTGGACTGTACGTGGGCTATGACCAGCCAGATTAAAGCCTGTCGCTAGACTTGAGGAGACCTACTAAATCTCCTGTTTATACCTGTCAGGCTGAGCTCCCTGATTGGCCCATTTTAGCAACCCCCATCAAGATTTTCATTGTCAATGAGATCCAACTGGCCACAGTTCCAATCACTACAATATAGTAAGAATTTCTACAAATATTTGAAAGAGGAAAGAGTTAATAAAGTGAGCATTGATCCCATAGAAAGTGAGAATCAATAATGGAAAATAATGAATTGGCAGATGAATTACACAGTTGTGCAATGCAGTTAAGTGGCTTTGAGAATGACCCAGACATAGCTCTCATCTCCCAGCAGACATCCCTGTATGGCCAAAGACTTAGGAGGGACGCAGGAATCTTTGAGCTCTCTAGTATTTTAGTGTCACGTTAGTTTGTGGAATGTCTAGTGCAGACCTCCAAATGTGAATGAGTGCTAAGGAACAAAGCTAAAACCCTTGAGCTGCATTCTTTTTAATTACATGAGATGTGTATGGGTCCCTATGCACTAATTGACCTGGCAGAAACTCGCACATTGTGGGTGTCCCTGATCTTCAAAGTCAAGGTCTGAAAAGTTGAAGTGATGTGACAGTTGAATCCAGTATAGGCGTGATGACATTGATCTGCTAATGCTGACGTAAATTAATGATGTTTGGAAGGGACTGTTGCTCATGGAGCTTACAGGGAGGTTGTAGTGAAGGAAAAGGTGGCCAGAAAAAGCATGCCTTCATGTTAGGAATTTGCTCTGTTAAGAGAGCTGCCATAGAAATGAGGTGAGTTAAGGTAATAATGAGACACAAATGAATGGAAATAAGACAACCAATATTCAGATTGCATTAAAGATCACACAACACAGATTATAGTCCAACAGGTTTATTTAAAAGTAAAAGCTTTCAGAGCACTGCTCATTTGTCAGTTAACTAAGTGGGACAGGATCATAAGATGCAGAATTTCTAATAAAAGATCAAAATGTCATACAACTGATGCGATGTATTGAAGAAATCTAGATTTCTGTTAAGTTTTTATTCACTTATAATGGGGATGCAGGTTTCAGTTAATTAATATGCAAATCCCCCTTTTTTCAAGTCACATTCCTGAGGTAACAAGGTTTTATCAGTATACGAAAAAAAGGTGAAATTTCAGCTCAGACAATGCATTAAAGGTGTGAGATTAGAGTCAGTCTGTATCCAAATCTTGAGTCAGACTGGATCTATTTCCAAAGTAGGCATTTCTAAAATGTCACATGGACTGATTGCCTGCAGATTGTGTGCTTTTTGAACAAAATAGAATGTATCTGCAAATACAAATCTGCAAAAGTAAATTCACACCATTGACTTGTGTGTGTGCATGTATGTATGTGTGTGTGTCTGTGTGTGTGTGTCTGTGTGCGTGTTGTATGAGAGGGAGACATAGAGTGTGTGGGATCTTGTGTTCATTCACACTACAGGTGACCCCACTACACGACACACTCTTACACACATACTCACGCACAAGCACACATATACACACATGTACACATACACTCTTACACGCACACTCATACAGACCCTCTTTCATACACGCGCTCTTTCTCTCACGTGCACACACACTCACACGCACACCCTCTCACAGGCATATACAGTACTCCATCACACTCATGTGCACACTGCATCAAACGTGCACGCACACACTCTGATATGCACACACACACACACTCATACATTCTCTCTCTCTCCCACACACCCTCACACTCTCTCTCCCTCACAAACACACACACATGCATGCATATAAGTTTATAGAGTGAATTTAAATTTGCAGATACATTCTATTCTGTTCAAAAAGCACACAATCTGTATGCAGTCACTCCATGTGACATTTTAGAAATTTCTACTTTGGAAATAGAACCAGTCTGACTCAAGGTTGGGATACAGACAGACTCTAATGTCACACCTTTAATGCATTGTCTGAACTGAGATGTCACCTTTCTGTTTCCATATACTGATAAAACCTGTGACTTAAAGAAGTTCTTGGATTTACATATTAATCAATTGAAAGCTGCAACAGCAATCTAGGTTTCTTCAATACATTGCATCAGTTGTACGACACTTTGATCTTTTACTATAAATTCTTTTTCCTATGATCCTGCTCCACTAATTACCCAATGAAGGAGCAGCGCTCTGAATGCTTATGTTTTCATTCTCATCATATTTTCTCAGGTTCCTAGACATTTCCCATGTTGATCCAGGGAGAAAAAAAAATCCACCCTTAATATTTAGGTTGCTGGTCCAGTTCAGTTTTAAAGATGCTTCCAGTGGGTTTTTTTTTCATTTTTAATCCAATGTGGATTTGTGAGATTTAATAGCCTGTTTTTGAATTGCAACTTCTACATATTTCACTGTTGAACACGGACTGAATATCCATACATCAGATTTGCGCCTTTCAGTTTATATATGTCAATAGCATTATACTGTAGTAGAGCAGGACATAGTTGCTTTGATTCATGAAAATATTCAGCTGATGTGATGGCGACAGGCCTTCCCAAGAGAATTAATTTTGAGTTGTTTCCACTATAGCTCCAGTCTCATATTTGTGAATGTGAATCTGTTAATTGTGCATCTACATGAGTCAGTTTAACAGCTCATTATTTGCTAACTATTGTAGCCTAGCCAGAGCAAATTTCTTCAAGATGTTCTACAGAGCCTTATTACTGTAAATATGAACCAACATTTTCTTTTTCTGACTAAATTAGTTTTTATCCTAGAGCATGCTTTTTATGAACCCTTATTAAATGTAGTTAAGTATATACAAATGTTAGAAAATTAGTTATACACTTAAGGAGAGTGCATTGCATTGTTATTTTCTAGTAAAATAATAAGCAGCTGTTTTATAATGATATTGCGTTTCTGTGTTCTTTGAATCCCTAGGTCACTGGGATTTTAATCATGTTTAACACATAATTACTGTAGTTCATTTTGACTTTGGCTCCTGGGAATAGATTGGGTTCTCATAAATTTGAACTAAAATTTGAGTAGATATTGACAACATTAAAACCACAATGGCTGCCATGAAGCCATTAATAAGATCAACCTTAAATTTAATTCAGGACCTCACTCCTCTGTAATGAGACAAAAAGAGAATAAAAAGAATAAGTAAGATATAGACCTATTTTCTCATTTGATGGAATTTTAGATATTCTTGTCTGGATCCAGTAAAGGAGCAGAAAGAAACATTCTGAATCAGACCCTGACTCAGTCCTCTTGAATCATACACCAATGCCTATAGATTACATAAAGTGAGACCAGCCCTGATGCTCGTTCATCTGTTGTACACAACAGCTCATCTTTCCAACTCAAGAAGATTCTTTTAGCGTGTTTTTACAAGAGAATAAAATAAATGAAAAAAAAAGTTATGTTTTATATGAAGCCATAAAGGCTTTAACTTGATTAATGATGGAACAGAAACTATTTAAGATAGAAAAGAAACTTTTATTCATGCAGTGCTTTCCACAATCTCTATTTTCTCCAAACCCTTCACAGTCAATAAAATCTTTCATTTTTAAGGTGTAATCAATCTTGCAATGTAGAAAAAACATGGAAGAAAATTTGCACACAGCTAAGTCCCACAAACTGCAATGAAATAAATAGTCTGGGTTAATGTGCAACTTCTTTATATTGGCAATAGTTTGGTGGAGCTCCTCACAGAATTAAATGAAATCATTATGATTATAATTAGATGGGTTCTAGAATTCACAGGCAGTCAATTTCCAGTCAATTCCACTGGACAAAGGTGAAAATCACCTCAAGTCTTTTTTAGGTAATGTCACTTAAGGTGGAAATGTCGCTTTGCTTTGAATCATGCCATGAGATGTTCTACACCTATCTCAGAGTATAGTCTGCAGAATATAATTCAAACAGAGCAAATTGGTTTAGGCAGTTTCCATTTTAAATATGCACTTTAAAATTTATAATGGGAATATATTAAAATAAGGACAGTATAAATGACGGCATAATCAAGACTGGATTATGTTTGGAATTTCCTCATTTCTTCATCCAATTATCTCAGTTCTAAACACTTTTCACTTGAAAATTACATTTAGTCTCATTCCCCTCTGTAAAATCTACATGCGATGAGCCATAAAATATATTTTTTCATACAGATTTTTTGTTTATACTGCAATAATTCAGTCCAGGGGACTCATACTTTGATACTGCATTATAGATTAGTCCCCACAAGATCCTTTTAAAAGCACTACACCAGTAGGTACAATAATACAAATAAAATCAATCAGCACAAATAAATTATATTTCTTCTAGTTCTATAAAATTTAAAATATATGTTTTAAGGATTTGTTAGTTTGCTGATATCTTAATGTTTCAAGATTGCTGCACTGATTGGTAGTTTATTTGTCATAATTCTGTTCTTAACTTCTTAGGTGTAAATATTCAGCTGTGCATTGATGGTGTCGGAATCCAATATGACTTCAAGTATGCACTTGGCATTGGTTGGAGCAAGAGTATTGAATGTACTCTAGTCCACAACTCTTGTTTCACTTTCAAATATTTCTTCCTTGATGAAGCCTTTGACATTCCCTTGTCATCACTTTTGGTTTTCATCTCAAGTCATGCATGCATAACTTGTCTCCAGGAGAGTTTGATACAGTTGATTATTACATCTCGGCACAGTCATTTATGTAGATTTACATACCTATATTGAGTTTTTTTCAGGCACATTGTCAGATAACCTTACTATTTAATAATCCTTTCATCAGTTCTCTTATCTAGTTACATTTGAAGGTTGCAACGTTTTCTTGAGGAAGAGGTTCAATTTGTGATGCCATATGTTTCAGGAGATGGATGCACTTAATGTTCCCATCTTGTGTTACCAAAGAAGGGCAGCTGTCAAGGAGCATGATAATCTCCTGTGGTGTCTAGTTCTGTTTGAAATGTTTTAGGACATTGATATAAATTCAGACTTACAGATTGGTGGTCATTAAAACTTGATGTTACTTGTCCATTGTATAGATGATGGGAAGTAGTGTCTTTTGGCAAATTTTCTGATGATGAGTCAGCTTAGTGTATAGTGCTTTTGCTTTTGCTTTTACAGAACTTGATTCACTCTGCCATTGAAACTTATTGTACACCAATGTTTTGTTTCTTTATCATAAACATTTCCACTCCTTTGCCTTTGATCCATGCTGACTTTGTATTTCAATCTCTCCTGCCCTTTAACCTATCCTTGAGCTTCCTTCTTTAGATTAGATTCCCTACAGCGTGGAAACAGGCCCTTCAGCCCAGCAAGTCCACACTGACCCTCCGAAGAGTAACCCACCCAGACCCATTTCCCTCTGACTAATGCACCTAACACAATGGGCAATTTAGCATGGCCAATTCACCTGACTTGTACATCTTTGGACTGTGGGAGGAAACCGGAGCACCCGGAAGAAACCCATGTAGACACGGGGAGAATGTGCAAACTCCAGACAGACAGATGCCCAAGGCTGGAATTGAACCTGGGACCCTGGCACTGTGAGGCAGCAGTGCTAACCACTGAGCCACTGTGCTGCCCTTTTTGTTAGAATAGATCCATCCACATTTCTAAATCTTAACATTTCTTGAAATGTCTCTCTCCAGAGATGTTGCCAGGTACATTGACATGTTCTATTTATTATAAATCTCTAGCATCAATATGTAGCTTTCATTACATGAGGACTGTTGAACTCATGTTTTGCCACTTAAAATCAGACTTTTCTGATGTAGATTCTTGTTGAGTGTGTCTTCCTCAGCAAAATGTAATATTATAGGTATGACTTGTTGTTACTGGCAACCAGTTCCTTACTTTGTATAAAAGGAGAAAGAATATTGACCACAGACTAACTTTTTCTTACAGTAATTTGCAAAATGCAGTACCAGTTCTTGAATCTAGCTAACCATCATCTTTTGTTGACTCTAAACTACACTGAAGGAGTGTAGGATGTGGGCGTCACTGGCTGGCCAACATTTATTGCCCATGCCTAGTTGTCCTTGAGAAGGTTTGGGGAGCTGCCTTCTTGAACATCTGAGGTCCACCTGCTGTAGGTTGACCCATATTGGCATTGGGGGGCATTTTGTGGATTTTGAACCAGCAACAGTGAAGAAACAATAATATATTTCCAAGTCAGGATGTTGAGTAGCTTGGAGGGGAACTTGAAGTTGAACCTGAGCTTGAATAATAGGACCTTGTGCAAGCGGATCCTTGACCCGCTATTGGGTGAACCATGAGTAAATGGCCTCCTTAAGAAGTGTATTGCTAATATTTTGAGCTTTCTTTCTTATTTTGAGCACATTCATCCATCTCCATCAATACCTTTCTCACCATGTCTTCATCATGAAGCCAGCCATGACGTTCTGACTCAGTTATCCCTTTCCTGCCAAACAAAAAATGCTTGATTAATAAAATCTTGATCTGGATAATGACTTTCAACTTCTTTGAGATGAAATGAGATTTTCTCTTTTGCAATTCCATCATTGTGATCGTTGCTTGAGCCTTAGTCTAGGTTTGTCCAATATCCATTCAGTGAAAAAATGGATTCTAATTAATCATGAGGCCTTCCATCTGATTGGCTGTTCTAAATAATTTATGAATGCATTTGTACTTCAATAGTGTTCTGAAACGCATTCCAAAATTATAACTTCTAAGTTAAAATTTTGGCGTTCATGATCATCCCACTTTATAACAACTTTAATGTTTTGGGATCTGTGTTCTAGTGAGATTCCGAATTAGTTCAGCATTTTATTTTTATTTGTCATTTTTAAACTTTTAGTCTCACTGCTGCCAGTCTTTCTTTAATTTACATACTCTTTCCATAGTGAAATTACATCACAGATTTGTAATTGCCTTTATGGTTTGGATGGGTGCCGCTGCGATTTAAAAATTACATTCCTGAAGGGTGGAACTGGGATCCCATTGCCTTTAGAAAGCAACTAATTTTTCAAAGAAAATGTAGTGTTTTGGGTAAGGATTGGGGGGACGGGGAAGGGTGGATTGAGGAAATGGGAAGCCATCATACTTCTAATTAATTGTCCATGAAGTCCCGTAAGGATTTTGTTAGTGTAAAACATAAGGCAAAAAGGACAGTTTCAAAATTGTCTGGTGGATGTTAGGGTTAAAGCGAGCTGAAGATAAAGATTTTCTCTGTTGAAGTATTTCAGGATCTGGTTATCTTGCATTGGATACAACTGATACATAGCAATGGCAGGTCACATCATGGCTACCAATGTCCCTTGCTGTTCGTGCTACGCAGGCAGTTCCCACCCCCTGGTAATCCTTCATGATATTAATTGGGTCCAGAAGTTCCCTCCAGAACAATTAGGGTGTTTACATTTCAAGTCATTTACATTTACATTTCATTAATCACATGAGCGATGCAGTTACTTCACATGGTCGAGACCTGGAAATTTTCCAGGCAATGGGCTCCTGGCTTGGATTTAAGAACCAAGTCTTACGTTTCTTTACAACTGAGCAGTTAATTTCCACCGTGTGACAATACACAGCCTTTACAAGGGGATAAATCATGTAAAAATGGTAATTTTCCAGGAAGGAAGATTTAAGTGAAACAAATCAAGTTATTTCCACAGGACATTTAGCAATTGCGTGTATTAGAAGCAGCTGTCGTGCCAATGTTCTACTCAAAACAGATGGACTTAGATTGGCGATTCTGTGAGCTTCCAACTTGGCCTCACAAATACATTTTGGATTGTTTGCATCTTTTCAACAGATACTGATCAAAGGAGATAATTTCCAAAATATATACCCCTAAGAAACGAAGGGAAGAATGTTCCTATTTTTAATTATGGCGCTTTGTTGATTAGATGAGATTCATGGTGCCCAGTCATCCATGCCTCAGGGTGGTTTTTCTCAAGCAATATTCGGTTTCCCAGATTATTAATTTTGCAACTGGCTCTTCAGTACCCTTATCGAGGAATTGTGTGGCAGGAGATGTGGAAGTGCTGCCACTGTGGGAATCTTTTGGTGCTCACACCTTTGATGTCACATTTAAAGTCCAGCTGGGCATGACTTCAGATACTGCAACTGCCCCTCACCCTGATGACAGACATAGAGCCTTAGAGTCCCAAAGCCATGGAGACAGGCCCTTTGGCCCCAGCTGGTCCAAGCCGGCCAAAATGTCTGTCCACACTAAACCCCATTTCCCTGCACTTGGCCCACATCCTTCAAAACCTTTCCTATCCATGTATTTGTCAAAATGCCTTTTAAATGTTGTTAATGTACCCACCTCAACCATTTCTGCTGGCAGCTCATTCCATATGTGTACCACCCTCTGTGTAAAAAAGTTGCCCCTCAGGCTCCCTTTTATTCTTTCCCCTCTAACCTTAAACTTATGTCTTCTAGTCCTCAATTCCCCAACCCTGGGAAAAAGACAGTGCATTCACCCTATCCATGCCTCTCATGATCTTATACACCTCTAGAAGGTCCCACCTCAGTCTCCTACACTCCAAAGAAAAAGTCTTAGCTTGTCCAACCTCTCCCTATAACTCAGATTGAGTCCAGGAAACATCCTTGCAAATTTCTTCTGCACATTTTCCACAGTTTAATAACACCCTTTCTATAACAATGTGACCAAACTGAACACAATATTCCAAGTGCAGCCTGACCAATGTCTTGTACAACTGCAACATAACTTCTCAACTTCTATACTCAGCGCCCTGACTTGATGAAAACCAGTGTGCCAAAAGCCTTCTTCATTGCCCTGTCTACCTGTGACTCCACTTTTAGAGGACAGTGCACCTGAACCCAAAGATCATTCTGTTCCACCACACCTCAATCATTCGCCATGAAATTCCTACCGTGATTTGACTGTACAAAATGCAAGATCTCACACTTATCTGTATTAAAGTCCATTTGCCATTTTTTGGCCCACTACCCCAGCTGATCAAGGTCATGCTGCAATTTCTGATTGCCTTCTTTACTGTTCACAATACCCCCTATTTTAGTGTCATTAACAAACATACTAATCATGCCTTTTACATTGTAATCAAAATCATTGATACAGATAACAGCAATGAGCCCAGCACTAACTTCTGAGGCACTCTACTAATCAGAGTCTCCAGACCAACAAGCATCCTCTACTAGTTATACTTTCATAGTTTCATAGTAAGAGAAGCAGCAGTAGGCCATTCATTAAGATCATGGCTAATCCATCCACCATCCCAGATCCTCCTACCTTCATTATCCCCATTACCCTTAATTCCCCTACCACGCAAAAGCCCATCCAACTGTGTTTCACTTTATTTGATGAAGCTGTCTCTACTGCTTCCTTGGGCAGAGAATTACACAGATTCACTACTCTCTGGGAAAAGCAGTTCCTCCTGATTTCTGTCCTAAATCTACTCCCCCTATTCTTGAGGCCATGTATCCTCGTCCTAGTCTTACCCTCCAGCAGAAACAACTTGCCTGTCTCTATCTTATCTATCCCTTTCATAATTTTATGTTTCTAAAAGATCCCCTCTCATTCTTCAAAATTCTAGTGAGTACAGTCCCAGGCGGCTCAACCTCTCCTCATAGGGTAACCCCCTCATTTCCAAAATCAACCTGGTGATCCTCCTCTGCTCAGCCTCCAAAGCCTTCCTCAAGTAAGGAGACCAGAACTATGTACAATACTCCAGGAACAGCCTCACCAACAACTTGTACAATTGCAGCAGAACCTCCTTGCTTTTAAATTCAATCCCTCTAGCAATGAAAGCCAATATTCCGTTTGCCTTCCTGATTACCTATTGCACCTGCAAATTAACTTCTAGCGATTTATGTACGGTCATTCCTAAGTCCCTCTGCACAACAGCATGCCGCAAACTTTCACCATTTAAATAATACTCTGACCTCCTACTTTTACTTACAAAGTGGATAACCTCACATTTACCAACATTGCACTCCATCTGCCAGACCCTTGCCCACTCACTTAACCTACCTAACTCCCTCTGCAGACATTCCACATCCTCTGCACAGTTTGCCTTTCCACTCAATTTAGTGTCATCAGCAAACTTGGATACATTACACTCGGTCTCCTTTTCCAAATCACTTATACTATCATGAACAGTTGTGGGCCCAACACCGACCCCTGTGGCACTCTGCTCACCACTGAACTTCAACCAAAGGAACACCCATTTATCTCAACTCTCTGCTTTTTATTACCCTCTCCTTCCTACTATCAAGCTAGTTGTGTATCCAATTTGCCAGCTCGCCCTGAATTTCATGCGACTTAACCTTCCAGAACAGCCTACCATGTGGAACCTTCTCAAAGGTCTTACTGAAATCCATATAGACTATGTCTACCATCCTGCCCTCGTCATCCTGCCCTGGTCATGATCTCCCAATCACAAAACCATGCTGACTATTCCTAATCAATGCCCGTCCTTCCAAATCCACGAATATCTTGTCCCTCAGAAACTTCTCAAGTAACTTACCCACCACAGATGTTAAGCTTACTGGTCTATAATTCGCAGGCTTTTCGTTACAGCCCTTCTTGACTAATGGCACAACATTCTCTCCCCTCCAGTTTTCCAGAACATCATCCGTGGCCTAACAATATATCAAAATATCAGCCAGGGCCCCTGCAATTTCTTCTCTAGCATCTTGCAGTGTTCTTGTATATATCTGGTCAACAGCAGGAGATTTATCCACCTTCATACATTCTAATACATCCAGCACCTCTTGTACTGTGATATTGACTTTCCCCAAGATATCATCACTAACTTCCCCAAATTCCCAAGTCTGCATGTCTTTCTCCATGGTAAACACAGAGGAAGAATATTCATTGAGAACCTCACCCATCTCCTCTGGGTCTACACTACATGTCCACTTTGGTCCTTGAGGGGCCCTATTCTCTCTTCAGTTTTGTTTTCCTTTAATATACTTAAAGTATCCCTTTGGATTCACCCTAACCTTCTCAGCCAAGGCTATCATGTCCCCTCTTTTCACCCTCCTGATTTTCTTCTTCAGTAAACTCCTGTATCCCCTATATGCCTACAGCCCTTGATCCCGGCTGCCTGTACCTAAGCCATATCTTTTTCCTGGTCAAAGCTTTAATATCTCTTGTCATCCAGGGTTCACTATTCCTGCCAACCTTGCCCTTCACCCTCACAGGAACATACAGGCCTTGAACTCTAGCTATCTCACTTTTAAAGGCTTCTCACTTGCCGGAGGTCCCTTTGCCTGCAAACAACTACTCCAATCAACCCCTGCAAGCTCCTGTCTCATTCCATCAAAATTCACTTTGCCCCAGTTTAGATCTTGAGCCTCTGGACCAGTTTTGTCACTCTCCAAAACTATTTTAAAATTAATAGAACTTTGGTCACTGGTCCCAAAGTGCTCCCCCATTAATACCTCAGTTGCTGTCCTGCCCTATTTTCCAAGAGTACATAAAGTTTTGCCCCTTCCCAAGTAGGATTCTCTAGATACTGCTTGAGGAAAGTTTCCTGAATGCACTTAACAAATTCCACCCCATCTAAGCCCGTAACACTCTGGCAGTCTTAGTCTATGTTAGGAAAATTAAAATCCCCTATTATGACAACCCTATTGCTGCTGCAAATCTCCCCATTCTCCCTGCATATTTGTTCCTGTAATTCCTGTTGACTATTTGGGGTCCTATATTACAAACCCAATAACAGCACCATCCCCTCCTTATTTCTTAGCTCCACGTACAAAGCCTCACTGGATGGTCCTTCGGTTATTTCATTTCTGATAATTGCCTGGATCAAAAACACAACTCCCTCTCCCCTCCTTCCACCACCTCTGTCCCACCTGAAGCACCTGTCCCACCTGAAGCACCAGTCCTGTCCCTCCCTTAGCCATGTTTCTGTAATGGCTATAATATTCCAGTCCCACGTACCTATTCATGCCCAGAGTTCATCAGCCTTACCTATCAAGCGTCTTGCATTAAAATAAATTCAATTTAATCCAACAGGCATTCCTTGCTCCCTGTCGTGTCCCAGCCTGACCTGTCTTTTCAACCTACTATTTCTGATTACTGTATCTCCTTTGAGCCTCACACTTGCCTCCCTGCTGTTGAGGATCCCACCCCCCCGCCAATCTATTTAAACCCTCCCTTGTAGCATTAACAAACCTATCTGCCAAGATATTGGTGCCCCTCGAGTTCAGGTGCAACTTGTCCCTCTTGAACAGGTCACTTTTGCCTCAGAAAAGATCCAATGATCTAAAAATCTGAATCCCCACCCTCTGTACAATTATTTACCCATGCATTCATCTACCATATCCTCCTGGTCTTACCCTTACTAACACATGGCACTGGAAGTACTCTGGAGATTATCACCAACTAGGTCCTGTTTTTTAACTTTATTCCTAGCTCTCTTTAATCACTCAGCCGGACCTCATCATTACTTTTACCAATGTCATTTGCACCAACGTGCACAATGATTTCTGGCTACTCACCCTCCCCTTTGAGAATGTTCTGCAGCCGCTCTGAGACATCCTGGACTGACAGTAGTCAGAGATGAAAGCAAAGGAAAGCTCTCCCCGCAATTTGTGGAAAGGGTCCTGCAGATGCTGATGGATGAAGTAATGGAGTGGACGGCCATTGTTTTCCATGTAGCCTACTTCAGGAGGCTAGACCAAACCAATCCGTAGCCAGATAGCTGCCTAGGTGAGTGTTGTGTTCCACAACAGGGCAGAGCAGGAAAAATGACAATGATCTTCAGCACTCCACAAGGGTAAGTGTTATCATTTTCTCTACAATACTCAATGTTCACGTGCACTAATTTTGCACTTGAGCAGACATCTTACCAAGGCTCATGACATACAATTCTCAATTGCATGCATTAAGTCAATTCCATGGCTCTCACACCCCTTGCTTCGAAACAACTAACTCTTTCTGTCCTCTGTACATCCTCCTCTCTGGTTAGGAACATCTCACTATCTCGCTCCTAAATCACCATTAACTGCTCTTTCATCCAACTCAATCCTTCCTTTTGTTTATTTGCAGGGGAAATTTGTCTACAAATGTGCTGCGAGATGGAAGTGGAAGGTAAAGGACACCATGGTCTTTACTCTGTTCAAGAATAAGATTCGTAACCTTCACCAGCTTTTCTCCCACTTGGATGTCACTAATTCTCTGTCTTTTATTATGCAGACACTAGCAACACCCAGCGTATCAATGTCAAGACACCAGCACGGGAGATCCTCAACTCCTTGAATCTTCAAATTGAATAGTTGAGGTGTCTTATGATCTTGAGGTCAACTTCTCCACTTCTGAGAAGGAAGCCAAGAACACACTGCCAAGGATTTAACCTGCTCACTCCATCAGTTCAGTTACTTTCACCATGATGGTTATTCTATTGACATGTGACTCAAGAACTCCATCTGATGAGCGCACCATTGATAGATCTTGGTAGTTGGTGGAGGAGAATACTCTACAGTTCTTTGGTACTCAGAAGACTTCCAGAGATCAGGAGCTTGCTCAGTACCCGACATAAGACTATGATCTCAACTATTAGTGACTTCTTCAAAATGCACAGGCACAGAAACAACAGATCGGTTTAACAAAGGCAGTCAGTAAGTTTGATTGAAAGATGGAGGAGTACACCTACATTATCATTACTGCACTGATTTATGCATGTATGCATCTGGTAGTTTCCATAAAGAGGTTGGAAATGCCTTGGCGAGCCAGGCCCAATGTCTCATTATCTGCCGCATATGCACATGGATCTGCATCCAATCACTCTAAGCATAGGTGCTGAGCATCAATGACAAGGCATTAGAGGGCTGAAGGACCTCAACATCACTCTAGGTGCCCCTTCCTCTCAGGAAGACAAGACGGTGCTACTAAGCACTCATGGGGCAGAGGATCGACACATGTGACCTTTATAAACTTACTGGAACTGTCCAGCCCCTACACCTTCCTCCTTGCATGTGATTGCAAAGCCTTCAGTCATTCAGGCTATTAAGAGTGAGCTGACCTGATCTCAACAGCCACTGATAGGTGTTCATATGCATTATGGTAACTTCAGACCTTTGTACCTTTACATTACTCATTCACGTCCTTTATCTTCCCCAAGTCCTAACTTTGTGTAGAAGGAGGTTGTTGAGGCCACCCATCATGATTCCTCCTCAGAGCAATTCACTCTCTCTGAGAAAGCTTCATCACATGACTTATTATGATCATGCAATGGTGCAGGTTCTTACATTTCATTGGGATTTATTAGAGAATTAATTGGCTTCCCGTAGGGTGACCTACACTTCAAAATGAATCTGAGCAGATGGTAGAGTCAGGAGTGGAGTGTGCAATTCAGACCGTGTTCTGGTCAGTTAGATACAGATGTTGCTCCATGAGGCTACTGCTCAGAAGCAGCAGTCGTGAATGTATGATATACTGACTCTACCAAGTGGACAATACGTGATTGTAAACATATCAGAGGGGATTACCTCAAACATGAGCAACATGCTCCTGCTCCTGCAGGGTAATGGCATTTCTTTACTGATGAAATAAACATTTCACTTGCATTGCCCACCAGATTTGTTTGTGATTTGGTTCCACTTTTGAATAATATTTGGATATGTCTTTGGATAACTTGCAGATTGCATCTACCTAAGAATTACTGAGGTCTCTGCAGATTTCTGCAAAGCATGTTCTTCCACAGTCCAACGTATTCTACCCTGCAAAGTAAGTTCATCTCTGTCTGCTACAGGGAAGACATTACTAACAGGAAGCAGTGACTGGGTTTTCGGGGGGATAATGATAAAAGGAGAAAGAGAAGAGTGAACTCTGTCCAGAGAGCAACCAGTTTTCAGTCATTGCCCTTCAACCTTTCTGCTTCCAGTATGTAGATAAATATATAGGATTTATATACCTATCTCATGTCCTGAGTCTTCCCTGCACAGGTGGTAGCTATGCAGCCTTAAACAAGGTGCCAGTGAGCTCAAACCTTTCTAGGACATCAGCAGTAGAGATCTAGAGCTCAGCAAAACAGCCTTTGGCCCATCACATCCATGCTGGTCAAAAACAATCGCCTAACTATTCTCATTTTCCAACACTTGGTCCATAGCTTTGTATGCCTTGATATCACAAGTGCAAATCTAAATACTTCTTAACTGTAATGAGTGTTAGTGCCTCTACCATCCCTCCAGCAGTGAGTTCTGTCTTCCCACCATCCTCTGGGTTAAAATGTTTTTCATCACATACCCTTTAAACCTTCTGCCCTTTACCTTAAATCTATACCCCTGGGCATTGATCCTTCCATCAAGAGGAAATGAATCACCCTGTCAACCCTATCTATGCCCTGCATTTTATGCATCCTAAGCATGTTCCTCCTCAGCTCTTCTGCTTAAAGGAAAACAAATGCAGTCCATCCAATTTTCCTTCATAGCTGAAATTTTCCAGCCTGGACAACATCCTGGTAATTCCCATCTGCACCCTCTCTAATGATCTCACATCCATCTTATAATTGATGCATATAAATAAAAGTTTTTTTGCACCATTATTTGATACTAATTGCTGGTTAACAAGGGGCTTTTCCAATTGATCAAGCATGATTGGAAAAATATGAATTGACTGGCAGGTGCGGGGAGTGTGAAATAGATGCTTGCAATTGTTTGAAGATCTTTTTTGTGTTAGTGACTTTGATCGGGTGGGGTTAGCAGTTTTGCATGCATTTTTTTAAATGGGTGCAACTGAAATGAATGTCCTTAAAATGAGGGTATCTCACGCAGCAATATATTCCCTCATCTTCAGTCCTTTATTTTCCTCTTCTTACTCCTCTTTGCCTTTCTTCTCTAACTCCTGCTTGGAATTGTTTGAAGAGAATGTGATTTTCATGTCTTGGTCACCTTGCTAAGTCTTACTGATGTACAATGTTGTGCACAGTACATGACACAACAACCATTTTGAAGACCCTTTGTGGCCTTACTAAAGGGCATCATTACAGAAAGCTGAGTCACACCTGCAGCATGTCATTGGTTTACTTCTTGTCAAATCTAATGGTCATATGACTTTCAGTGTATAATTCTCTCTCAGCACAAACGTTATGAATCAATCATTTCCCACAAACATGAGAAAGCAGTTACCAATGCAGCATGCTTTTGACACATTTTCCTGACATTGCTTCCAATACCTTAAATGTAATTGTATTCTTGTCTTACTTTCACAAGAGAGTTGTAGGAAGCTTTTGAAACTTGAAAGCTCAAAATTAAAGTTTGAAAGCCATGTTAATATTGCTCTGAATGAGTAAATATCCATGTTCCTTAGCAATCCACCATCCACCCCCCCCCCCCATCCCCCCCAACCACCCTTGCAAGAGATTGCTCTCAAGCAGCCTTATGTGGTCCAATGCAGAAATTGGCAGATTGCAACTGGCTTCTGACTCATTGAGCTGAATATTATATCTTATTTTTAGCAAAGTATAAGTAATATTGTGTTTTCTTACAGGTTTTTTTTGCTGCCATATCTAACAGGTTTTCTTGTCGTATTTTACCAAACTCACCTCATGACCTACTTTCCCGCTATTTGGCATCCATCCCAAAAATACTAGATCATCTTGCCATGCACCATTTCTGGAGCAAATTGGTAATCTCTCTATATTCCAGTATTGACCAGCATATCCAGTGTTGGTGCCATCTTTAAAAGTCTATTGAACACCTGGAAAAGCACTGTTAGTCCAAAACTGCTCTGCATGGTTCTTGACTTTTACCCTAGATATGGCAGGCCAGGGAAATTGACAGGTAGACGTCCAACAATCCTGCTGGATGGGTTAACGCCCAGGCGGGGCGTCCTCTTTCCCCAGGATCACCAGCAGAGGGCCTGGCACGAGACCATGCCAATCTGCTCTGAGGTTCCCACTTGGGTCAGTGCATTCAAGGTCATCTGGAAGAATGCCCATCAAATTAAGAAGAAGGTCAATATTCTTCTCCACACCAACAGTGTAAAACTCATCATCATTGTTTGTTACCTCGCACTCATTCTATCTCTGCCACTATACCCGCCTCCCATCAAAGTTCATCCTCTACCACTCTCACTACTGCCTGCAAAATCTTTCCTCAAACGACCTTTGACACCACTAATGCTGCATGCCCTCTCTGTTCCCTACGCTCTCATTCAGGACATCTATGCACTTGTACCAAAATTAACAGCTGTGTTACCTACTTTCATTGCCCATATTACCTGCTCCCTTCTCATACCAGGGGTAAAACATTTCGCAGCAGGACAGATGGTAGGTTGCCTGCCATTTGACTCCTCAGCATTTTTGAGGAAAGGATCCTGACTCTGATCACGCTGAGTGGTTGACTGGCTCTACCCAAGCCCCTGGGATGGTATTGGAGGCTGCCCTTGATTTACTGTACTTGGGATTCCCTGAGCAAAGGCTGTCTCCTTTGACTTGACTGAGACCTGATGACAACCATGACAAGCTTCCTGGCTTACTTCTGCACTAGACAGCAAAGGAAGATGGAAGTAATGGGAGTCTGCTGTCGCTGGCTGAGGAAATAATACACATTAAAGGAAAGGCAACACACTTCAAGGCAAGTTTGTTATGAGCATCGAAATAGGCTCAGAATGAGTGAGCACTATGACAGCAATAGAACAAGCTGGAGATATAGCCTTGTCCAGTCCATGAGCTGACTGCATGTCCCACAGTGCACTGTGCCCTTGCAATAGCACAACAATAATCGCCAGTGCACCCTGAGGTGTATTATTACAATGCAGAAACTAAATTGATTGAAATTTTCTACAAGGGTTCTTAGAGGCTGGCACATACCAAATACCAATGTCCGGTAATGTGGATTAGGAGTGGCTAATGTTCATGGAGTGGGCCCTGAGACATTGGTGCTCAGTGTCCAACATAGAAGTCCGTGTGAGCAAATGAAGAGCCGAGTTTCACTCTGTTGCCTACTCTGACTTCCAGGTCGTGTTTTCTCAATGTCTAACTTGATCAACACATTTCATAAGATAGGAAGCAAAATGGGGTAATTGGAATGTTAATAAGGCACATAGCAAGCTACAATCTCCCACAACTTGCCTTTGTATAGCACAAAACTCATCTTGCTGCTCAGTAGTCAAGGTAGGCCTTGCTTGGACTTGTTCAACCATTCTGGCAGAAATGTCACCATTGCCCACATCACTCAGGCCCCTAAAAGATTCCAAACATTGTCGATTTTGGGGGTTTCAATCTGTCACCCATTCCCAACATGTTTCTTTTTTTTTAAATTTAACCTAATATTCTCGTGTTTACACTGTGGTTGCACAGTTCCAGTTAGGTAAATCCTTACTGATGTTATTTGACTCCTAACTTTATTTTAAACATTTCACTGCTTGGTCTAGGAGAGACCAAGGAAAGGACGCATGTCTAAGCACAAGTAGAATTTCACTGCAACAGTGAGACATCTAAACATTTAGGCAGAAGCATGGAATGAATTGTTGTTAAAAAAATATTCAGTGTTCCTGAGCACTTCACGAGTAAACAGATTGAGCATCATATTGAATTCTACGCTTCCAGCATAATCGAGTCCACAGTGTGAGATGATCCCCTCCTGGGAATCTCACTCTGCTTCACTCTGAAATCTGATTCAGACAAATCAGATCCAGACTCCAGATTATACTGCATGTTAAATGCGGTTTGTGAAGCAGAAAATGGATTCCGTGTACACTAATTTGATGTAAATACGTCCTTAGTTTAAAAAACTGATGGAGATCTTGCCAGATAACAACAGGAGCAGGTAAGAAGAGCAAGGACAATGCTAGAAGAAACCTATAAGTAAAGCATTAGTATACACTACATGGTTCCCACCTTCATTTTCCTCTAGGCCAGTCGTAAGTGACAAAAGCCATTTGGAAAAACTGCATTCAAGGCATATATCGATTTTGAATAGTAGATGATGTGTGGCTGTTGGAAGGAACTCATATGCAGCTCATAGTATCTACACAAGGGGGAGAAACCACCTTTCTGGGAATGCTTTGCTGTTAAAATTAAATTCAGAGTCATAACATATTTTTTCTTAACCTCCTTAAGGAAATAAGCAATGGTATTGGTGGAGGAGAGGAGGTGGAGAGATATCAATGAGCGTCGACGTGGTTTAAAATTTCCAAACATGTTGATAATATTTTCTCTACTTATCTCACAATTGTGACATTATAAAGATTTTCAGTTTTGTTGCTAAAATAATAACATTAATGTTTTCTGGGACACCTTGGTTGTTTTGCTCAAAACAACGAGTCAAGAAAATGTGCACTTCCTATCAGCTCTCTCTTAGTACCCCAATCTGCAAATTTGTGCTGTGAGTCATCAAGTTACTGGGCAGGGTAGTTTACATCTGACAGATCTTTGGCAAATGGGGAACACTGACTACAGGAATCCTAGCATGAAAGAGTTGGATCAACAAACTGTCTCCTCTTTGAACAATTGATAGCAAGCTCCTCCTCGTCATTAATCTCAATGCTACCCTGCTTCAAGAAGCGCTTCAATACTTCTTGGAAAGTATTTTTCTTGTCCTACCCTGGACCATTAGACATTTGAGAGTTGATAAAATAGTATTTGATGTGGAAGATGCCTTATGTCCACCCCTGAAATGGTGTCCAGTTCATCACAGTTGATTTGTAGGAATTTTGCCTGAATTTTTATGAAACTGACTTCAAGAAACTTAACGATTCTTCTACTGAATCGAGACAATGAGGCAAAATCATTAGCGATGGAATTTTTCTTATCTTCTTATGTGCCACTGATACACAGTACAAGAATATGATGATGCTGATGACGATAACAAAGCAACAACAACTGCTCTGTACATTTACAGAGTTCCTTGTGTTCGTTATTCATTATCATGGTTTATAGAAGGCCAGGTTAGCACAGTCAATCTGGTCTTACGTCTTCTTGTTAATGGTGATACTTTGTAAGCATGTCTGGTCAAGTTTCTTGTAATGCAGAATTGAAACTTGTGAGTGGTTTGCAAACCTGGTGCAGAGTAGGCAACAGCACTGCAGTGATCTGCATACCTGAGATCATACGTGTCTATGGTGGTCAGTTTAATTTTAGAATCGAGGTGACTGAGGTTAAAGTGATTTTCATTTAGATGGAATTTAATATTGGCACAGGAAGCAGTTGATCTGTGATGAGGTGAGTAACAACTGTGAGGTAGATTGGGAATTGTATGGGGCCTATCGCATAGTCTTGCTTGACTTCAGTCCAGATTTTAAAGGCATTCATTTCAGATTATGGTGAATATCCTTGGACATCTAAATCTTTAGAGCACACTCCACAGAACTAGGGATACTGAGTCGAATCGATAGATACAATGAATAGCTTGTGGTGTTGTTCTGAATATTTTCTTGGATTTTTCAGTTAACATAGATTATGTCAGAGATCCCTCTGGAAGCTCAACACCTTGTCTCTGGAAGGATTTCCTCAGTCACAGGAAGGCAATTCAGGAGATTGTGCATCCGGTTTTTCCTTATTATGAAGAAGAGGGAAATGCATCAGTCATTGCCAGAGCATCATTTATCTCAATTTCTTGAAGATAGGTACAAATTGTCGCATTCCTGAATATAGTGGGTAGAGGTTGTTTGCATCCCAAATCTGGATGAGTGTGTAAAGGCTCGATTTGAGTGAAAGCTTTGAAGACATCCATTGGAATACCATCAGGGCTACAGGCTTCATTGTTTCTCATCCATTTCACTGGATGTTGCAGCTCTTACATCAATAGTAGTTCACCTATGACGTGGTATCTTCCAAGGACCTGAATCAAATGGCTTATAGCAAGAAACATGGGATAATTGTCTGAGAAATTGAAAGATACCTTTCTCAGTGTTGTGAGCTCCAAGTCACATTTTCCAACTAAGTTATGAATGCCGAGATTCTCGCTAGTGTGCGGTGAAAGGCCTGTAAACAGGGATCATCACTCATCATCACTTTCACTATTACTTAAATCTTCTCTCATTAATATGTATATCACCATTTTGCCACTTACAAAACAGAACTTAGATGCTGAGAATTCCTGACATGAAATTCAGAGAAGGTACCTGGTGACTCCAGCTTGCTGCTTGCTCTTTTGGACATCCAATTTGGACACCTTGCACCAAAGTCTCAGGGTGCACTCCATGGGAAACAGCCATAAACACCCACATTGACAGCAATGACATCTAAACATCTGTCAACTTCTCCACCCCAACATGATTAATCTGTGACCCGCTTGCAGTATGCTGCTACCACTGTAAAGCTGCACTTTGGGGTGGATTAGCAACTATCATTCAAGACAGTCTGTGCTGGGAGAGGCACCTGGCTTCCTGGTTGGACCAGGCTGTTCATTCACTCTCTTAATACTCACTCACTTTAGTGCCTTGAATCATAGAGGCCATTTGTCCCTTTGAATTTGCACTGACCCGCTGAACAGCATCCTACCCAGACCAATATCTCCCCCCCCACCACCACCCCCCAATCTCTATAGCCCCTCATTTAGAAAAGCCAAGCTACCTAATCTGCACTTCTTTGACCAATGGGAGGAAACTTGAGTATCTGGTGGAAACCCACACAGATACGGGGAGAACCTGTAAACTCTACATAGACAGTCACCCCAGTTGGAATTGAACCCAGATCTCTGGCACTGTGAGGAAACACTGCTGACCACTGCGCCAACATGCCACCTGTGAGCTTACCTGAAGGTTCACAACATATCTGTCTGACCTTGCTTTTTAAAGCTGTGCACCCTCAAGTGTACTTTGAAGACCCACGGTACTTCTATCTTGCTTGCAGTTCAGTGTATAAGCAAAGCAAGGCAGCTTGTTATTCTGGGTGACAGCCATTAGGCATGAGGTGGATACTTTTCTGAACGGCATAGTGTTTAGTCAAATTCAAACCATGCACCATGCGCCAGCTGCATATACAGTACACACACTGCATATGCTGCAAGTAATGGCCATGTCTCAAATTCTAAAGGGAGCAGTCCTCAATCAAGTCCATTGAGAAACCATTCAGTCATGGGTTTCTGGCACAGTGAGTCTAGCGTAGATTGCAGTATCACCCAAGGGGGCTGAGCATTGTCAGATGGCCCACAAGGAAGGTTACAGTCAGGTGCCTGTGCCATTATAGTCCAGGGAGTGGACCTCATTCAGTTCTGTTTACCCAGCTTGGGGAGTCATGAGAAGACAGATGGGAAGCTGTAACGATATCAGTCAGGAATCTGTTTCACTTTGTTCAGGCTGTCCATCTCAGCCACTCAAGGTCTGTCCACTAAAGATCAAGGTGGGGATTATCAGGGGCCACAGGTTCGGGAGGAAGTCTAGGGAACTTAACAATGGGGATTGAAGTCAGAATGCTGGGATGCAATGGAGATTAAAATACCAAAGAGAGTCAACTCAATAGGAGGGAAGCAACACCCAATCTTCCTTCGGGTGTGTAATGCACTAGCATGTTGACTTGATATGCATGGAAATGGGAGAGAAAGTGAGTAGGTGAAGATACAGAAAGACAGGTTGGATGAGGATTTGGGCAATGCAAATGCTGTGGAGGGCTACCTGGAAAAGGATGCTTAGGTTTGGCCATTCATCAAAACAGCGAGGTAGAGTTTGAGAATCATAGTTTGAGGTGTCTCTACTGTTGCCTTGCATCATCCTATAAATAAAAAATCCACAGTGGAGATGGAAATGGCTGTGACCATGCCCAGAGTGGGCTTGGTAAGTGTTCCATGCTGTGTTGGAGGGGCAATGCAAGGCTTTTCAAAGAGCAACACCATTACACAGAGACCGGTACACCGAAGTTCAGCATACCTGTAAGCAAAATGAGCTTTGTAAACCCTTGGCATTAGTGTTCACTTCAAATTCTTGTCCCAAGCACTCCTTGCCATGTCATGCAAGATGATTACTGAATCTCACTATTTGTCCTGCTGGAAAGATGATTTGTCAAAATAGCAATCATCTGCCATTTACCCATTGCCAACACATGGTGCAGGAACTTGGGCTCCATGTCTTCTAACTTGCACTTGCAGCCAACATCAATAGCTTCTCTCTTGCCTGAGGCTGAGTAAGTGCCTGACCTCAGGCAACCCTCTAAATGCTACTAATCTGCTGCAGTGAAGTGCTCACCAAGCAGTGCTCCCAACCCTAATCTACACTAAGCACAGATGGAGGTGTCAGTATCTGAGCTTGTGGCAGGGTGTAAGAGACAGCATTGCCTGTGTTTCCTCTGAGGCTTCTGGGCTCTGTTAGGAAGGGGTGGAGAAGGGCATAGGTTGCAGGGCATCCTTCTTGACTGTGGCCCCCTCGGACATCTCACTGGTGCCTGAAGGAAACAAAAAGTACATGACCAATGTGTAGAATATGGGCCAAACGCAGGCAATTGAGATTAGTTTAGTTTTGGAAACATGGTCATCATAGACTAGTTACACCAAAAGGTCTGTTTCCGTGCTGTATGACTCCATGACTCTATGCATTGTGACATGTTAATATGAAACACACAGTGGTGGGAGTTGCAGGGTAGCATGACAATAAATGACACTTCTTATCTGATTGCTGGACCATGGAGGTTTTGACTTCCCAACAGGAATGGTCCTGGTTTTCACCAGCCGAGAGAAAGATCTTCTCCTTGTAAGGGACCAGGAGATTAGGATCCAGCATCCCACCACCCATCCCAGTTCTTTTAGTATAGAAGTCAGACCAGGATGTCTCATTTACCATTTCTACTGCTTTTCACATTCAGGATGTGAGTAAAGGACTTATATCCATTTGACCTTGGAAAAGACATTGTCTATTTATCCTATCCATGCCCCTCATGATTTTATAAACCTCTGTATGGTCACCCCTCAGTCATGCTCCAGGGAAAACAGCCCAGCCTATTCAGCTTCGCCGTATACCTCAAACCCTCCAACCCCCTGGCAACATCCCTATAAATCTTTTCTGTCCCCTTTCAAATTTCACAACATCCTTCCTACAGCAGGGAGACCATAATTGCAAGCAATATTCCAAAAGTGGACTAACCAATGTTCTGTGCAGCCAGAAAATGATCTCCAAATTCGTATACTCAATGCACTGACCAATGCAGGCATTCTAAATGCCTTCTTCAGTATCCCATCTACCTGCGATTCCAAGGAACTATGAAACTGCACTCCAAGGTCTCTCTGTTCAGCAATACTCGCAACACCTTACTATTAAATGTATAAGTCCTGCTCTGATTTGCCTTTCCAAAATGTAGCATCTCACATTTATCTAAATTAAACTCCATCTGCCATTCCTCAGCCCATTGGCCCATCTGATCAAGATCCTGTTGTACTCTGAGGTAACTTTCTTCACTGTCCACTGCACCTCCAATTTTGGTGTCATCTGCAAACTTACTAACCATACCTCCTATGTTCACATCCAAATCATTTATATAAATGATGAAAAGCACAGATCCTTGTGGCACATGGCTGGTGTGCAAAACAACTCTTCACTATCACCCTGTCTTCTACCTTTGAGCCAGTTCTGTATCCAAATGTATTCCATGATCTAACCTTGCTAACCAGTCTACCATGAGGATTCCTTATTGAAGTCCATATTGATGATGTCCACCACTCTGCCCTCATCAATCCTCTTCATTACCTCTTCAAAAAACTCAAGTTAGTGACACATAATTTCCCATGCACAAAGCTGTGTTGACTATTCCTAATCAGTCCTTGCCTTTCCAAATACTTGTAAATCCTGTCGCTCAGGATTCCCTCCAACAACTTGTCCACAACCAATGTCAGGCTCACTGGTCTATAGTTCCCTAGCCTTTCCTTACCACCTTTCTTAAATAGTGGCACCACATTAACCAACCTCCAATCTTCTAGCGTCTCACCTGTGACTATTGATGATATAAATATCTCAACAAGGGACCCAGCAAGCACTTCCCCAGCTTCCAACAGAGTTCTGAGGTACACCGCCTATGGAAGAGTGTGCAGCTACAGAGACTGATGCCCAACAAAGATATCATATGACTTTCAAATATCCATCACTTGTGTACAGACTTTTAACTAGGGCCTCTCAAGTTCGCAACTCTGTCTCTGATGCCAATTCTCCATTGTCACAGCACTTGGTAAATTGACCCTGGTAGAAGCCTATGTGTGACTTTATTTAACATGGGGTCTGCTGAGGCATCATGACTGTCTACATAATCTTGTTCAATTAATGGTCAGATTTTGTGATGTGCCAAACCACATGGTTATTGTCCCACTGGAGTCTTTTCCCACCTTTACACAAGTGAGATGAATATTCTTCTTTCCATTGAGGACTTCTTGGACAACACTTCAGCTATGGATATGAGAAAATCTTTTGTCTTACTTTCATACGAAGTCGTGAGGTAAAATCATTAGCTTTTTTTTATTTCCCAGAGTGTTATTTCCCCCAGAAAATCTGAGAAAGTGCAGTGAAGCAATCAATTACAGAGCTTAACATAATCCATTTGAATTGATTTACAGAATCTTGAATGTACTAAAGAGTTTCAATTTTCATAGACTTTAAATACAGCCAATGCAGGTCAATCACAAGGGATATTACAGCTTTAAGAGAAGACTAATTAAAATGTGTGACTGATTTAATATAATGAGGCAGATTAATTGATAAAAAAAATTGATTGCATACTTTAATTTTTTAATAACTTTTCCAGGAATTTTTTGTGGCATAAGTTTTAAAGTTTAGCTCAAAGGTGATGGGTTGATGGCACTAGGCATTAGCGTGTTTGCCTTCCAAGCAGATGGTTACAATTTTGAGCCCCAGGGTTACATGTCACTTGAGCCAGCCCCACGCTTCTGGGACTGAAGTTTGTCAATTCTTGGCAAGGTTGTCAGACAGGGGAATACTGAAGAAAAAAGAATGGATATACTTCATGCATTGAAGTGCATTCCGTGTTGGCAGATCGCAGAACTGCATTGACAGCACCAAACAGAATGTGGCAAATAGAAAAAGAAACAAGATGCAGATGAAACACCCGTTTAGAAAATTAATATTAAAATAAATTAAATATTTAAGAAATACTTCTGTCTCATGGTGAGACATTTTAAAGTGAATATCGTAGGCAATGTATTGTGTGTCATGGTTCCGTGACTTTCTGGCAATTTTCAGTATTGAAGTACAGATCTTTCCTCTCCTGAAATTTTGACCACATTATTTAATTATAGTTTTTTTTTGACTGAGGTTATTTAAAAGTAATTATTTGCTTTTGTTTTGCACCAAGCCAAAATGTAATTCTCCAGATTCTTGGGTTTCCTATGAGCAGGCTAATAGTCTCACTTTACCTACTCAAGAGGCCATCTTAAGATTTTAATTCACATGACTAGACTAGCAGTACCTAGCTGTTTCAATATTAGTTTAAAAAATCTTACGGTTCAATTATTGCGAGAAACCTTATCACAATATTATTGAAAAGTCAATTACTGTGCACGGCTGCTTTATGTAAGTTGGCAGGCGTGCTGTTTCATAAACATTTATGAGAACAGTCAGATGGAGCTGGCCCATTTTCCAAACAATATGGCTGCCAGAGCATGTTCCTGAGAGGCGTTATACTCGAATGCACCTTATAGGATTGACGAGTCACAGTCAGACAGGTGACATTTACTCAGAGAATCAGCTTGGCATGCCCAAGCTGCCAGCTTTATTGTAAAAAGCTTTTTGGAGGAAGTAAACAATTTCCATCACAGAATAATTTCCAAAACATGGCCTAATGCCAGTCACAGCTGATACTGCTTTGCTCATTCTCAGATAACTTTAGTGTGCCCTTTTCCCGTGCTCAATTTTTCTTAATTCTCTGTGATAACTTATTCACCATTTACAGGCATAGTGAGATAAACAAAGGATGTTTTTTCTGGTTTTTGAACAGTTAACACAAATGGATATTGTTCCTGACATCCTGTAAATTTGTCTCTTTCCCTTGTATCTTGAGGGAACAGAAGACCTTCTGGGTCAGTTCAAACCTCACTGCATTTTTAATGCTAGTCTCTGATATGCAGGGCAGCAAGATGTTGTCACCTTGGCATATTTTATCACTGATCAAACATTAGTCGGCAGCTGTTGTAAACTTGTAACACTGTCTCATCAATGCTGGCTGCTGTTTCATGGCAATGATGTGGGATCTCACTCAGCTCTCCTTTTTTTTAACTGTACCACATGTGCACGGAGTTTCTTAAGGGATTTGCTTTAATTTTTTTTTGCTGTACGGCTGTGGAGTCCCAAGCTGTGTGCCTTGTTGGCAATGATTGATTACCCAATATCTAATTAAACCTGATCCAATCACTTATTATGCAGAGTGTAACAAACAAACTGAAATCGACTGTCAACCCCTGTGATTGATGATGCCGCCAATTCAGCTTTTGTTTAGTCTAATGTCTTGATGCTTGTTACAACCAGTAAAGCTGTATTGGACAAAGCATTCTGTCAGTCACCACATGATACTCCATTTCAAACAGAACAAAATTTTGGTAAACGAAAATTATTATTTGGGACAGAAGAGATTTTGTTTGGGTTGTTCTGTACAATCAGATCAGCGCCCCATGGTGTATGGCTCTTGAGGGTGCCGGAGCGGTAATTTACCTTTGATACCATGGCAGATATCACAATGGCGAAACTTATCAGAGCAATTATTTATTTTCTTGTCAATTACAACATGGCTTTGAATATTAGTTTAAAGAAAAATAATACTCACTATTTAATTTAAATAGATAACCATGTAAATAAAATGGAAGTGTTGACTAGAAATTAAAATAGGAAGATTCCCTAATCAATTATTTATTATTATGCAGATCTGGCAGTTTTTAAAAGCTTCGAAAAGCAAAAGAACATCACACATTTTGCTGCATTTTTCTCGAAAAAATATAGTTGTGCTTTTTGCATTAGGAAGTGATTTTAAATGAAATTCACTGAAATATAGAAAAGACATTCAGAATGGTGCTACATTTGAACAATCATTTGAGTATCCTATGTTTTGGCAGTGTTAAACTATAGCTTGAGAGCGTGTATCCAAATCAATTTTAAGGAGTTCCTTCTGTTTTTTTGTTCAAAAATTATAATTGTCATCAAACAAGCACAAATTCAGCAGCTTTAAGAATGCACCAGTTTAAACACTTGTTCCTGTTTTCTTTTCCAAACTGGCTGTTTAAGAGCTCCACCCCCATTTACTTCCATTATGGTAAGGGAAAAACTGACTACTCGCATCCAGCAGGTGGCTGGCTAAATAGGATCTTTTAAAATCTCAATCACAATCAGAGTAAAACCCACTTTGAGTTTTAAGATCTCAGGCTTTCTCCAGGCATTCGACTGGGTATTCTGGGGGTCGAACAGTGAGCTCATAGTTCCTGTCCTGAAAGGAGGAATAATGATTTTAGTTCACTGAAATCCTTACTTTACCTGAGATAATGGTAGTCATAATTTTATCAAGAACATCATTGCCATTGATGACTATAACTTCCAGTATTTATTCTACATTCTTTTTATATTTATGACTTCTATCAAAAGGTCATGCATTCAAATATAAGGAAAAAAAATCTCCAATGAAATAAAGAGAAAGCAAGAAAGTACTGTGACTTGTGTAACATTGATACCAAATTCATAATGTTTGTTTATATATTTGGACCATTTTGTTTTCTGCCAGTTGAAAGAACTGTTGCATTTTAATAAGTTAAAAGATCCAACTGGTGTAACAGAATATTATTGTTAAACCTTCATAAATTCAGCCTTTAAACATTATTGTGGGTGTACGTGTGTGCATTCATTGTTGCATTGTCCATCATTTATTTTTCTTATAACAGTAATTGTTATGGTATCGTTTTTACTTAGTGCGTAATGTTTCATTTCATACACTTGACATGCACTTAAGAAGTGACTCAGGGATTCCTGGTCTCAGCTTTCTGAATGCGTTCTCAAATGTTCATCCAAATAGGTCAGTTTAACACCTCATTATTCATTAACAAGTAGAGTCTAGCTAATATAAATGTTATTTCATTAAGCACTCCTAAACATTTGTCTGATTGCAAGTATTTTTTCAAAGGCATTAAAATGATTCTGTGCACTGGAACATATCTTACACATCCATCTCAAATTTATGCCTCCAGATGAACATGTAAAAAGGTAGGAAACCAATCATGCATTAAAGAGAAAATGTTTGTTCTACCACAATTACACGCAGCATAATTCTAAGTACACAAACTTACATCTTAGATACAATATGCATTTTATACTAACATATCTACATGATACAATTTCTAATGAAAGAAAACTGTAATAGTTTCTTACAACATTAAAAATAAATGTTTGAAACAAGGGCACACAGAGGCTAACATTACAAAATACAACTAAATTTAGCATGTGAAATGTTATCCATGGTAGGGGCTTACAGAACATTTCGCTTAATTTTCACTTCAATTAATCTCAAGAACTTCATCTTCTGATCCCATTGACAGTAGCCTCCAGGTCCTCTGGAGCAACGGCAAGGAGAAAATTATCTGACACATATCAAACAACTGAGAACTGACACCCGGACAACATTAATCAAAACTTTCTCATTTCCTGAAGAATTAAGCATTAAATAATTAATTCAGCCACTACAGGCTGTTGTAAAAGAGGACTCGTGCTTCCCTGCTGGTACGAATTTGTCCTTGTCTGAAAGACTAGATTGATATATTTATTATTTATCAGATTAATCATGGCCAGAAACGTTATAGATTTGCAACTGGGCTCTGTCAGTTACATTGCAGGTGCCTGTTACTGGAGCACAAGGGTAACTATACACATCAGCAGAATTCAAAGTGGTATTCTAGCCCCAAGCATTATTCTTAAAAGAACCACAAAAAAGTTACCATTGATCCATCACATCAGTGAAAGCCTGGAGGTTCTTTGGGTCATTTTTTATGTCTGTTGATTGAATGCAAGAAACTATTGCGATGTATGGTGGAGAATGCCAGTTGTTATCCTGCAATTTACCTTGTCTTCTTTTCAGAACATCCAAGAGTAAATTGATGCTCCTTCATTTTTTTCAGTGGAATAACATTTGTACAATTATTCTCTCTCATACTGCATTACGTTGGCCAAACCCAGAATTAAAATTACATTGTAAGGCAATGAATAGTTTCAGCAGATGATCTGAAAAATGGCTAAACAATTCAGCTGTTGATAACGGTGTGGTTTTATCTTAAATTAATAATTTTATAGTTTGTGCCTAAAACAATCTTTTCTACAAATACCCACAGTAATTATCTCCCATGGTCACTAATTCTGGTGATGACTATAATATATCTTATTAAAATGTCATATTCTCAAAACAGCACAAATATGCACCAAACTTCAAGATATCTAAATTTGAAATAAAGCAGTTTGAGGCTAATTTGTAAGTACTTCTGTTAGTCTAACTTACAATCCTTGCAATCTTATGTGATCCACTGTACATTAAAAGTGTTGTAGTTTGTTTAGAGATGGTATACAAATCATTACTCTCTAAAATGATAATGACACACTTTACCAACCAATGTCACCTAAAGCACAGATCACTAGCTTTCTCGGCCTAATATTTACTGGCATAGGATTTCCAAATCTGGGGGGAGGAGTTCTGGAATGATGTAGGGAATTAATTTTATGGAGTTTGAAGTTTTCTTCAAAGGTTTTCCATCCAGATACCAACTTAATTGACATTCCAGCTGGAAATATTGTGGAAGATCAAGAGTCAGGTTTTGGCAGGTTTGTATTGTTCAAATCAGCGATCAGGAGTTTTCAATGAGTACAGCATTGTTTGGAGAGTAGGAGATGATTCAGGGGTACAGGAATAGATGAACAGTGACTGGGTGGGTAAATGAGAGTCAGAAAGGGGAAATTTGGGGAGGGGAGGTGGATGGAAAGTCTCAAAGAGAGACCAGAGGATGAATTGAGCAGAGATGTTGAAGGGTAATTGGAGAAAGACAAATGAGTTTAGGAGAAAGATTAAAGAGATGGGTGTCAGTCGGTAATCACAGTAAATGGTAATGGAAGATTGTGTTCCATTGCTTGGGAGGTTAACACATCTGCTTAATGACTGGGAGAAAATATTCCTGCATTTCTTGCCCATAGTCATTGCTGGAATCTCACTAACTTCTTTCAAGCAGTAATGCTTACCTCCATTTATCTGTTGAGGAAGCGGGAATGTAGCAAAGAATACAATGGGTGGATGGGGGTGGGGATGAAGGTGATAGGTCAGAGAGGAGGGTGGAGTGGATAGGTGGATAGGGAAGTCTTCACCAGTTTCCTCATTTCCCCTCCCCCCCAGCTCACCCCAGCTCCAGACTTCCAGCTCAGCTCTGTCCCCATGACTTGTCCTACCTGCCTATCTTCCTTTCTACTTGAACACTTCTTCCGCTGCCTCCACCTCAGTGCTTACTTTCACAATCAGGACTCCAGTCCACCTTCCGAGGACCCCTTCGCCCACCTACAACACACTCTATCCACCTGGACACCCCGTGCTGGCCTATTACCCACCCTCGACCTCTTCATTTCCAACTGCCGCCAGGACATTAACAGCCTCAATCTGTCTACCTCCCTTCCCCCACTCCAACCTCTCACCCTCACAATATGCTGCCCTCCACTCCCTCTGCTCCAATCCTGACCTCACCATCAAGCCAGCAGATAAAGGGGGTGCAGTGATAGTCTGGCGCACTGACCTCTACACTGCTGAAGCCAGACGCCAACTCGAGGACACCTCCTACCGCCCCCTCGCCCATGACCCCACCCCCCATCATCAAACCATCATCTCCCAGACCATACAGAACATCATCACCATAGGAGATCTCCCACCCACAGCTTCCAACCTCATAGTCCGGGAACCCCGCACTGCCTGGTTCTACCTCCTTCCCAAGATCCACAAGCCTGACCACCCTGGCCGACCCATTGTCTCAGCATGCTCCTGCCCCACTGAACTCATCTCTACCTACCTCAACACTGTCCTATCCCCCCTAGTCCAGGAACTCCCCACATACGATCAAGATACCACCCATGCCCTCCTCCTCCTCCAAGACTTCCGTTTCCCCGGCCCCCAATGCCTCACCTTTACGACGGATATCCAATCCTTCTACGTCTCCATCCGCCATGACCAGGGCCTGCAAGCCCTCCGTTTCTTCCTCTCCCGATGTTCCCAACAGTACCCTTCCACCGACACGCTCATTTGGCTGAACTGGTCCTCACCCTTAACAATTTCTCCTTCGAATCCTCCCACATCTTCCAGACCAAAGGGGTAGCCATGGGCACCCATATGGGCCCCAGATATGCCTGAATCTTTGTTGGCTATGTAGAACAGTCCATCTTCCGTAGTTACACCGGCACCACTCCCCACTTCTTCCTCCGCTACATTGATGACTGCATTGGCGCCACTTCGTGCTCCCACGAGGAGGTTGAGCAATTCATCAACTTCACCAACACATTCCACCCTGACCTTAAGTTCACCTGGACCATCTCTGACACCTCCCTCCCCTTCCTGGACCTCTCCATCTTCATTAATGATGACCGACTTACAAACCCACCGACTCCCACAGTTACCGGATTATACCTCTCCCTACCCTACCTCCTGCAAAAATGCCATCCTGTATTCCCAATTCCTCTGCCTCCACCGTATCTGCTCCCAGGAGGACTGGTTCCACCACAGAACACATCAGATGGCCTCCTTCTTGAGAGATCACAATTTCCCTTCCCACATGGTTAAAGATGCCCTCCAATGCATCTCATCCACATCCCGCCCCTCCACCCTCAGACCCCACCCCTCCAACCACAACAAGGACAGAACCCCCCTGGTGCTCACCTTCCACCCTACCAACCTTCGCATAAACCAAATCATCCGCCAACATTTCCACCACCTCCAAACGGACCCCACCACCAAGGATATATTTCCCTCCCCACCCCTTTCCACCTTCCGCAAAGATTGTTCCCTCTGTGACTACCTGGTCAGGTCCATGCCCCACCCAACAACCCACCCTCCCGTCCTGGCACCTTCCCCTGTCACTGCAGGAACCCTCCCTCACTTCCATCCAAGGCCCTAAAGGAGCCTTCCACATCCATCAAAGTTTTACCTGCGCATCCATCAATATCATTTATTGTATCCGTTGCTCCCGATGCAGTCTCCTCTACATTGGGGAGACTGGACACCTCCTAGCAGAGCACTTTAGGGAACATCTCCGGGACACCCGCACCAATCAACCACACCACCCTGTGGCCCAACATTTCAACTCCCCCTCCCACTCTGCCGAGGACATGGAGGTCCTGGGCCTCCTTCACCGCTGCTCCCTCACCACCAGACGCCTGGAGGAAGAACGCTTCATCTTCCGCCTCGGAACACTTCAACCCCAGGGCATCAATGTGGACTTCACCAGTTTCCTCATTTCCCCTTCCCCCACCTCACCCCAGCTCCAAACTTCCAGCTCAGCATTGTCCCCATGACTTGTCCTACCGGCCTATCTTCCTTTCCACCTATCCACTCCACCCTCCTCTCTGACCTATCACCTTCATCCCCACCCCCATCCACCTATTGTACTTTATGCTACTTTCTCCCCACCCCCACCTTCCTCTCATTTATCTCTCCACCCTTCAGGCACTCTGCCTGTATTCCTGATGAAGGGCTTTTGTCCAAAACGTCAATTTTCCTGCTCCTTGGATGCTGCCTGAACTGCTGTGCTTTTCCAGCACCACACTAATCCAGTATCTGGTTTCCAGCATCTGCAGTCATTGTTTTTACCTTTCCTGACAGATCAGCCAATGTTAATCCAGAAGCACAGAAAAAAATTGAAGCATGCAGCTCAGCAGAATATTTACATGGGTGACTCATAGTCAAGGAGTTGCTCTGTCTTCTGTTCCTACTTTACTTCCATTAACAAATGGAAATCAATGGTCAGTACAATTAGCTGATTGGTCTTTGGAATAGTGACCAGATATCAACGGCAAAAACCTTCTGTTTGCCATAAACTACATGACTGCTTCTCAAGTTGCTGAATATTTCTGGACTGTGAGCACAAAAGCAAATGTCATCAGCTCCCCACCCAGTTCAGGAGCTCTCACTACTCACTGCAGAGAAGTCATTTTTAGAAGTCATTTAGGAACTCCATCACACTCATGGACACACTCTATTAAGCACACACACGCACACACACACGCTCCCTCTCTATCATATACATGCACACACACACGCACACAGGTAAGTCTACGGGGTGAATGTGGAATTGCAGATATATATTTGTAATTACATTCTATTTTGTTCCAAGTGCGCACAATCTATAGGCAGTCAGCCCATGTGACATTTTATGAACTCCTACTTTGGAAATAGAACCAGTCTGACTCAAGTTTGGAATACAGACGGACTCTAACCTTTAATATATTGCCTGAGCTGAGATGTCACCTTTTCTTAAAAAAAACCTTGTTATCTCAGGAATGTGGCTTGAAAGAAGTTCTAGGATTGACATATTAATGAATCAAAACCAGCAACCCATTCCAAGTGATCAAGACTTAACAAAACTCTCGGTCTGTTCAATACATCGCCATTTATTGATCACTTCGATCTTTTACTATAAATTCTGTGTTCTATGATCCTGCCTCACTAGCTACCTGACAAAGGAGCATTGCTCTGAAAATTTGTACTTTTCAAATAAACATGTTGGCCGATAACCTAGTGTTGTGTCATTTTTAACTCTTTAATTCTGTCATTATTCAATGAGAGTTATTATTTACCACATTTTCAAGTTTTATAATGTCTACAGACTTTTAAATTATATGTTGCGCATCCAGGTCCAATTCATGATGTAAAATGAAAAAGCAGTGATCACAATACTGACTCCTATTACCGATATGTAGTTCCAAGTCTGAAAACCAGGAGGTTTATCTACTTTCTACTTTCTGTCTTTTAGCTTTTTTTGCCCTCTCTTCCATCACCCTTTAATTCAGTGGGGTTTAGTTTGGCTAACAAAGCTATGACACAGAGACTTGTCAAAAAATAACTTTGTAAAGTCCAAATATACATAACTGCATTAGCCACATCAACCCTGTCTTCGAGAATTAAATAAAGTGAATCAAACATAATTTGCCTTTAACAAATCATTTCATTGATTAGCTCATACTTTTCCAAAATATTTTCTCTTGTACTTTGTTTTCAAAAGGTTTGCCTTCCTGACGATTGGCATGTAGTAGCTAGGATCATTCCTCTTCCCTTTTTCTAAACAGGGCAATTCTTTCTTCTTCTATTGCCTCTCCCATAGTCAAGGAACATATGTATAGAGAAAACAGAGTTAACATTTTGGATCCAGTGATTCTTCTTCAGAATGATGTTTTAGGACAGGGGATGTGTAGGCTTAGAAAGCAAGAGGAAATGGCAGCATTAAAGGATAGCGATTTGAATAATGATAACAAGAAGGAACAGAGTGCAGAAACACGGGAAAACAACAGTAAAGGAAGAAAAAAACAATAAGAAGGCAGAAATAATGTCACTTTACTTGAGAACAAACTAAATGATTAAATGGCAAAAATACAGATAGTTGCTCTGGTCTTATAGCCATTACTGAGAAATACTTCAGTAAGGCGTTCGACAAGATTCCCCATGGGAGACTGATTAGCAAGGTTAGATCTCACGGAATACAGGGAGAACTAGCCATTTGGATACAGAACGCTATGAATAGTTTGGGCACCATTTTGAAGAAAAATGTACTGCCATTGGAGACAGAGAAGATTCATGAAGCTGATTATGGTTGTGGAGGGACTGACTTACGAAAAAAAGTTGAGTAAGTTGGATTTATACTCATTGGAGTTTAGAAGAATGAAATATTCAAAATTCAGAGAGGAATTGACAGAGAAAATGCAGAAAGGTTGTTTCTCCTTGTGGGAAAGTTGAGGACAGAATATCAGAAAAAGTGGTCGCACCTTTAGAACAGAGAAGAGGAGGAATTTCCTCTCTTGGAACATAGCGAATTTGTGAAGTTCTTTACTACAGAGGGCTAAAGACGCAGGTTGTTTAGTATATTCAAGACTGAGAAAGAAAGAATTTTAATCAGTGAGGAAATCAATAACTATTCCTGAAGAAGGGCTCATGCCCGAAACGTCGATTCTCCTTCTCCTTGGATACTGCCTGACCTGCTGCGCTTTTCCAGCAACACATTTTCAGCTCTGATCTCCAGCATCTGTAGTCCTCACTTTCTCCACTATGGACAATAAGGCAGGAAAGTGAGTTAAAGATTATCAGTGATGTGGAGGTGTCAGTGTAGGATTGGGGTGGACAAAGTTAAAAATCACATAGCTCCAGGTTATAGTCCAACAGGTTTATTGGGAAGTTTTAGTTTTCAGAGCTTCTTCATCAGGTAGCTGTGGAGAAGGATCATAAGATGCCGAATTTATCAGGAGCAGTGCTCCTAAAGAGTTGAAGATTATCTCATCAGCCATATGTCATTAAATGGCAGAGCCGTCTCGATGGGCTGAATGGCCTACTTCTGCTCCTATGTCTTTTCGTCTTAAAAGTTAACATTGCAAGCTATTGGAAGGCTTTACATCATCTGATGCTCCCATGTTCAAAACATGGCAATGTTTCATGCAATATGCAGACAAGGAAAAAATGATCAACACTTCAAAGCAGACTCTAATGCATGCAGAACTGAGGAAGTAAAGCCCCCTAATTTCATTCCTGTAGCTGCAGTTGAAATGACAAACAGCCAAGTGGTTACATAACATGAAAATATGCTTACACATGTGTGATTCGATTTACAATCAACTATTGGCACTCAAATGGTTTTCTTGATCCTTTCCTTCCCATTGCAAACAGGTGCAATCCTAACAATTGTAGCTGGGGCTGATGGAATCTGCTCAATATTGGAGCCAAATGACCTTGGATATGCCCAATCAACTCTGGCAATATTTGTACCTCAGTGTCCCAAATACACTGAAAGTATATCTACGAGCTGTAAATTTACCCTCTTCAAATTGATATTGCTCAGGGTTGAAGTCAGGTAGGCTGGAGGTAGAGGGGCTAAGTACCTCAATAATGTCCTGAGATAAGAGTTCTGGGGAGCCTGTATGTGGTTCCTCCTCCAAATGAGTATCACCACTCATATTGGCAGGCTGTGACTGTTGGGGTACAAGAAGGATCAGTATTTGGGCACCAGCTGTTCACAATCTGTCGGCGAGAGTGAAGACTACAGATGCTAGAGATTAAAGTCAAGAGTGTGGTACCTGAAAAGCACAGCAGGTCAGGCAGCATCCGTGGAGCAGGAGAATTGACATTTCAGGCAAAAGCCCTTCATCAGCAGCGCTCTGAAAGCTAGTGCTTCCAATGAAATCTGTTGGACTATAACCTGCTGTTGTGTGATTTTTAACTGTGTAATTGTAAATGGCGTGGTGTTTGAAGCTGAAGTACTGCAATTGTATCTTCATTTCTCATTTGGAATTTTGTCAAGGCTTCTATGGTTAAGGGCTCTGAAAGACCCTTCAAAAACTGGATATAATCATTTGCAGCATTGCTCCAAACTTATGTTAATTTTCCACCTAAATTATATTTGAGGAATTAGGTAACATCTTGTGCATGTTACCTTATAAATTTGTTGTGACTTTATTAGAAGTATAAGTTTGGAAGGGACTATAAAGATTGTGGGCTCATTCATGAATTGCAACTCGGAACAGCAAAGTTAATATCTACAAATCGACATTTATTCAAATTTACGAGACCTTGTATTTAATTGTCCATTATCCTTAGAAATGGTGTCAGAACCTCTCTGTGGTTCATGAGGTCTAAAATTTACACTATGAGACAATATAAATCACTTTAATCATCAATTGTTGAGAATTCTACCTTCCCATCCATCACTTTTGGGGAAATTGGCAGAAATCTTAATTATGTCTTAATACTTCATTACAAATGAGATACCACTTTCATAAAGATACTAGCACTTTAATTCATCACGTGACTGATTGACTAGCATTGTAATTGGAACTACAGGAATTAAAGTACTAACGTCACCCTTCCTTAGTACCACTACTCTTTCCCTAAGCTCATCATAGCTTAATATCTCGAAATTATTGAATGTTGAAGCATGTCATGTTGTAAAGTATTTAAACAAGCTTACATTAACCTTCATTAAACAATAGGAAATCAGAATAAACAAAACAGAAGAAAAAAACTGCAACTGCTTCTCGGACTAAATGGGGGCAACTTGCCTCTCAAGTGACAACAAATTTACAATCAATGACTGAAAAGTGCACCTAACTCATACCTATTGGAAGTGGGTGTCAGTAATGACCTGTCTGGCTTGTGGTGTCTAACCAAAGTACAGTGCTCTAACATAGTGAACATGATTCTCCTTTTGTTCTACATTTTTATCATCTTTCTCAGTAGACTCTTCCAGCTCTTCAGCGTCCATCAGAGCTCCTTTTTGTCTGCTCCCATTGTGCAGAGGATTCTGCACCACAATCCACCTGGAATCGATTGGGAGGCGCACCCACAATGATCCAAGCATCTCATTTTCAGGAGGCCTACCATCTGCTTCATTATGACCCTGGTGGAAGACTGGACAGCATCATACCTATGTTAAGCCTCAGTCAGGGGGGTTGTGTTACACAGTCATCAGCTACAGTCACAGAGGTTAGCCCTTGTCTCCAAGCAGCCTTCCTTGTAAAGTATCTGGCCCTTGAAATGAAGCAGAGGCTTGACAGTTCTCAAGGATAGATATCATGGCAACTTCCAGACTTCTGAATGGAGCTCTTTACTATTGATGAAGTCAGCCACATTCTGATAATGTACTTTCAACATGACTAATCTATAGGGCCCTTCACCTGATGAAAGTCAGCTCTGTTTAGGCTGCAACACTAACCTCATCATGGGAAAGAAAATAAGTGGAATGATTGTTCACAAATCACATTAGTAACAGCCAAGATACATTCGAGGGTCGAAAATTATTAGATCCCATACAGGTCCCCAGTCGATCCTTCAAGGCAAACAGTTGCATAAAGAAAACACATCAGTCACTTTGATGACCAAAGCAGGATGGTCACCAGCCATTCTGATTGAAAGTCCCATTCCAGCAGATGACAGTGTGCCAGGACATTTTCATTCAGTGCTTAAAAATGTGTTGCTGGAAAAGTGCAGCAGGTCAGGCAGCATCAAAGGAGAAGGAGAATCGACGTTTCGGGCATAAGCCTTGGCAATATTGTCCTTCACTCATCTCAAGGAAATAACAACAAGGGTAGGAGATTCTTGGGCTCCTATACCTACTCCATGACCTGAGGAGAACTTCTGAGAAAACTAGTGTAAAGCCTATTCAGCAGTTGTTGGAGGCTCATGCTGGTCCTGGACTTGCTGACCTACTTGTTCCACCTCAGTTCCTCAGCAATATTGCTGCATGGCATCTGCATTGAAGCTACAACCTCGTGTGGTTGGACCCATTGTTGATGATTCCAATGAATCTGTATGGGGAATATCAGAAGCACAAACAAATCTTTCACAATGTGAGCAGTCAGCATTCTCATTAGACACAAATGATGGCTTACCTTAGTACTCCATATAGTGGGACATTGAAGACGGTGACAAAGAGGACCATGGAATGTGTACATGGACCTTTGACATAATAGACCTCATTTTGATAGATGCAGCACAGCCATGTCATGCAAATGCAGTACAAGATTGTAAGTGCAATTGGATCACAGCATCCTTTCACCAAATTCTCAAGCCTCACAACATCTAAGAAACACGGCTTTGCATATAAGTGCCTGTTTGGAAATGCTTATAGTTCAATGTTGGAAGTAAGTTACCTGTGAGATCTTTCATTGTCTCTGTGAATTATGGCCTGCAGGGGACAGTTTAAGAAATGCCTATGATTACTTCTGCTTCATAGAGATGTCATGATTGGTTTACGATCACTACACACATGGTCAGGATTGCTTGTGGCCAAAATTTTGTTGACCACTGCATGTGGTTCAAATGCAGAATTCAGCAGTTCAGATGCCTTTAAGCTGCACTGTGTAAGTGGTTAGTGAAAGCAATTACCCCTTTCAGGATCTCACATCACACGCAGGTAGAACCCACTTTCTCAGACAGAAAAAACACTCCTCCTATTCTAGGTTTGGTGGCAGCCATTTTACACTTCCATTGCACATCTCTAATTCAGATGAGGATGCAAGACAACACAAGTGATACTTCACAGAATGAATTTTGCACTAACCCTGTCAATCTGGGTGACTCCCCAAAACATTTATGTTCCTTTCTTCCTTCTACACATTGCCAACTCCATCAGTTCTGAGCTTCCATTTGTTCCCAACCAATTCTTTATTGAAATCTTCATCTTCTACTTGATCCCTTGATCCCCAGGCCCACAGTTTAGTTGTGCCAAATATTGTTATGCACTTTTGTCACTTTGGAGTCACTTTGTGATGATCATCCCCTCCTGTAGGAAGCCATGTCGTTCAATGCCCTATTATCTCCCACCCTTATGTGCTAAATTGCCTTCTTTTTACAACTATTGTCCACTCTACATCTTTGCATACTGCTTCCAATCCCCAAAATGGAATTCCACAGCATGCCCATCACAGCTGTGACCCCTGATAGCCAACCTTGATTTTCAGTGAACAGATCCCCAGGGGAGATCTTGGCCCAGCCCCTGACTGACTTGGATGGAGATCCCCATGATGAGTGACCAGACCCATGACTATTCTCTTTGTAGCTGTCTGATTCACTTATCACAAGACCCCACTCAGGTTACAATGGACCTGCAATATTGACCACTCCTCAGATAGTAGTCAAAATGGTATCCCTGGCCCAGAATGCCTCAAACAGCTGATTGTCCATGTCCAGATCACTTATGTTGAACAGTGCCCTCAACTGATTGTGTCTGTTAAATTTCTCCTTTGGAGCTACATTTGACTGAGAGCTACATTTAAGATATGGCCATTTGGTTGAAACACATTCAAAATATTTGCTTAAGTCACTGGCATATATTCTAGGCTGGATATAGATGTTGAAAATTGCTTTACAACAACATGTCCACCCCATTGCCTGTTTATGGCTGACAAACATGACAGACTGCTTGGCTTTGCATTTGTACCAAAAGCCAAAGCAAGACAAAAGTACTGTGAGCCTGGAATACTGTGAAAATGTTGGTCCCTTTTTCTAAAGAAAGATATATTTGCACTGGAAAAAGAGAAGGTTCACTAGATTGATTTCAAGCATGGATGACTTTCTTATGAGGAAGTTGGATTATATTCTTTGGAACTTCAATAAATGAGAGGAGAACTTTTTGAATCATTACATTCTTGGGACTTTATAGGGCAGATACGAAGAGATTGTCTTCCCCTATGAGAGAATCTATGACCAGAGGGTATGATCCCAGAGTAAGGGGTCACCCATTTAAGACAGAGATTGGGATGATCTTTTTCACTCAGTGGGTAGTAAATTTGTGGAATTCTTTCGTCATAGGACTGTCAGGGTTGGATCATGAAGTGTATTTGAGGCTGAGATAGACAGTTTAATGAGTAAGAGATAAAGGATATTGGATAAGGCAGGAAACTGGAGTTGAGTGTTATCAGGTCAGCCATTGATCTCCTTGAATTGCTGAGCACACTGGATGGGTTGGAAGGCCACAATCTGTTCTTTTATCTTATGATCTTATAAATGGCTCTTTAGACTATTTCTCCCTCTGCTGGCCTCAACTGTGTTAGTGCTTTGATTTGATGACAACCAGCAGTATCTTTTCACCACAATAATAGTTGCATTGTTTATGTATAAACACTAGCATTGATCAATTGAGTCAAATGGCCTGTTTCCATTTTATAATTTATATTTAATGCTAACAACATTGCTCAAACAACCTTGTTCTTAACAGCTTCAAATGGCATGATTCATAATCAAATCTATTCTATTAATTGCTTATCTTACCTAATGGATTCACTATCATTGTTGTTCCAATCGGTATTAGGATAAAATCAGTTGCACTATGAATCTTGTGGCATTTTGTACATGGATACATACATAAGTAATGAAAACAAAATTCCTCTGTCCATCTCTGAACTGATTGTTAGTTTCGCAACCCATTCAACTTTACTTCACATTGATACCAAACCATATTAATTGGGTGGAGTGAGGTATAAAACTACTCTAGCACTTGATCCAGTCAGTCTTCTGCCTGGTTGGTTTAATTATAATCGCAATTCCTGATGAAGGGCTTTTGCCCGAAACGTTGATTTTCCTGGTCTCGGATGCTGCCTGACCTTCTGTGCTTTTTCAGCACCACTCTAATCTAGACTTATAATTACAATTATACCAGAGGAAAATACTGTATTCTGGTGTATTCCACAAAAATATTGCAGATTTATGATAATATCCTGCCATTTACTTTCTATTCCTCTGGCTATATGGCCTACGAGCTGGTTAACTTTATTTACAATTGCCAAACTCTTTTGGTTTCAGATTTTTTGTTTTATTTCTTTTGGTTTCAGAACTCTTTTGTTTTACCTTCTCATATGCTTTCGAATTATTGCAATCTCACAAGGATACGATGACAAACATTTGCTGAGTACTGTAGATGATTGGATATTTGGTGTACCCATATTGTTATCTTTCATCCTTTCTTTCAATCCTTTGATTTGCAGCCCTGAGTCTCACCCTGGCAACTTTTCATAAGCTGAACAATCAGTGCTCACCTCAATCTATGTGAGTTACATAGCTTGACTGACATTGGCATTCCCAGAAAGCTGCATAGACAAAATAATCAGTTCATGTTAACAAATGGCAAAGCAACATTATCTAGCTAGGACATGCTTACACATAAACATGCAACAAAGCTGCCATTTATAATTTAATGTTGGATTTTAATTCATACAGGTGAAAGAACATCTGATCCCAAGTGTTGCCAAGAAGGGGAATCATATTTGGACTCAGTCCTAAAGATGTGTGCCAATTATTCCTCAATTTCTCAGATTATATCAGTGAAGTCTTAAAATTAAAAGTACATTCTAAAGTTATAAATATAAAACAAATGTGCAATAAAGTTCATAAGTTAGTTGTCTGCGCTAAAATATGAGATTACATCAGGAACATCGATGAATGATGAGGATTGTGAAGGATGTTTGTGGTGTTTGAAAACTACCTCCAAGTCATCCTCTTATTCAAGACACAGCTAATTCAATAATTGTGCAAGTGCATTCATTTCCATCCTCACAGCATTTACATACCAACAATGGTAATAGATGGGCAAACCTTTATAAACCAGGGCGAAGATTATTTTCCCCTTTTAGTGGCCTTGACGTAATTTACTGCGCCATTAGTTCGACAATAGTCCTTTCATGTGAAAGTGTTATGGTAGGGGTTGGATTGGTTATGGCAATTTGTTCAGCAGCCAGTAAGCAGGATGTCTCTACTGAAAAAACATTTTCATGAAACAATCTTCAACTTTGCAAGGAAACAAAAGAGTGTCTGTCGGCTCAGGCCTCTAAAACGGAATCGCTTCTGGGGAAGGTCAATGTTTGATTCTGCTATCTTGAGGCTCATTGAGAAAACAGGTGCATTTAATCATCTGTTAATCAACAACAGCTAATTTTGATGGAAAAATATAATTATCTCCACTTATCTTAAACTATCTGATTGTATTCATCAAATTCCTAAGTGCACAATCTAATCTAATTCACCCTGATTTTAGCTACTATTTTGCATTGTCAGTGAATGTTCAATCAGAGAATGACATATTTATGAAACTGTATAACAGCAGATGTAAAACTTGCTTCGTGCATTAAAAGGTGTCACTCATCAAATGTCATATATATGTAGAATTTATGTCAAAATCTGTGTGTTCATTAAAAATAATAAGGAGCAGGTAATTAAATGTTGAACCATAAAAACCAAACAGGTTTTACTCCGTTCACCTTCCCTGAGAAGACCAGATTCTTGTTAACTATGGCAAATATTTATATTTTGCAGTATTAGCACATTGATCATTGTCTTCAACAGTTTAAAATGTTGCAACTAAACATAATATTATCACTCCTGTCAATTCAAGATCTTATTTAAATATTTAGGTTATATGAGAATGAAACACATGTTTGAAAATGGTAGCCATTCTGTATCTAAGGCAACGTGCTACAAAAGTCAAACAAGTTTATTTTGGTGAGACATTGAGAGAACAATTCACGTTGACTAATTTACTACTTTTGGTTAGCAGCTTATTGTTTCATATTAACATGAGTCCGCATGTGGCAGCCTTTGAGTATTTGTTATTAATCTGAAATAAATATATCACAGATGGAGATAGAATCAGCTAGTTGCTTTCATTATCCCCAGAGCATTTGTGTGCACCAGTCCAATGGGAAAAGTGGGATGCAGATTACAGAGACTTGACAACTCACAGGAATGTACAAGCACAGCCTTTTCAGCGATACTCAGGCAGCAGCTTCCAAATTCTAGAAATGGCTAACAGAGGTAGAAGCTTGTACTGTTGAAGACAGTTGGTAGTGGACATTCTTATTACCATAGATTAGTCTGCATAATTAAAAAAAATGTGCCAGCATAGTGAATAAATCCTTTTTGGCAACTGATCAATAAATAATGCCAGAGCTATTTGGCAAAAGTAGAGCTAAGCAGCCAATCAAAGCTTTTGTAAATGTCAAGTAGAGCACCTGACATTTTTCTTTATTGAGCTAGCCATTTTGGAAGCAAAGAAATATATTGACAAAACATGAAAGATTTGAAAAAAAGATAATGTTAATAAAGGTAACACCATTTTGTAAAGATATTATAGGTCATTACTAGTCCTGAGGCTGTCATTATCGGCCCAACTAAGCAATCATACAAGGACCAATAAAGACTACAACGTCCTCCAAATTATGTTATTGCTATATTAATGATTAATAAAGGTGAAATGTAAAAATATAAAAATGATGCCTCATCAATCTTTAAGGGAAAATTGGTTAAATCTTCACCATACATATACAGAGGTTAGAGTTGTTGATCCTTAATTTGTTTAAGCTTTTGATATTGTTACATTAGAGATTACTGAAACCATACTCCTTCCAAAATAATTTAATAATATAATTTAGGAAGATTTGGAAAACAGCTTTCTGAGGTGTTTACTTATGAAATGCTAAATAAATAGGTCAGCTCTACAAATCAATCACTAAGACTGCATGATATCATTTCAATCTAGGATTGTGAATCACATGACAAGGATGATCTTATCAACCGTTTGAACATTGTTCACCTGGAAAATGCATATAAGGAGGCAAAAATACCACAGGCAATCTGGAGATGGGCAAAGAAGAAATCTTCGATTGTGTGTGAGAGCACTTCTCGATATCAAAAAAAAAGGGTAAAAATCTGTGATATCCCTGAAGACTGAGTTAGAATCCAGCAAAAGAGAACTAAAAAATTAGTCAAGGGAGAGAAAATAAACTATGAGAACAAACTGCTGCACTTTTCCAGCAACACATTTTCAGGTATGAGAACAAACTAACCAAAAATATAAAAGCTAACAATAAGAGCTTCTTTAAATTTATAAATGAAGAGAGTAGCCAAAGTAAACATGAGCTTTCAAAGGTGAATCTGGGGAGATGATTAGGGGGAACATGGAAATGACAGGGAAGTTAAACAGATATTTTGCATCTGTTTTCATGGTGGAAGACACACTGAATATCCCATTAATGCAAAAGAATATGGGGGAGGAAGTAAATGCCATCAATAGAGAGGTAGTATTAAACAAACTAATGGGGCTAAAGGCAGGTAGGTCCTTTGGTTCTGATGGTTTACATTCTACGGTCCTAAAAGAGATAGCTACAGATATAGTAAATTCATTGATTATAATTTTCCAAAATCCTTGAATTCTAGGGACATACGAGAGGATTGGAAATTTGCCAATGACACACTCCCTATCCAGAAAGTGAGGGAGTCAAAATGCAGGTAGCCAAAGGTCAATTAGCCTAACATCTATTGTTGGAAAAGTATTGCAATCAATTATTAAGGAAGTAATGGCAACACATTTAGGAAATCATAATCTAATCAATTAGAGTCAGCATGGCTTCATGAAAGTGAAATCGTGTCTGATTAATTTATTTGAGTTTTTCACAACAGAAGAGGAACCAGTAGGTGTGCTGTATTTGGACTTCCAGAGGCATTTGACAGAGTAACTCATAAAAGGTTAAGTGTTGGAGGTAATATATTGGCATGGATAAAGAATTGACTAATGAGCAGGCATCAGTGAGTGGGGATAAGTGTTTCTTGTTCAGGTTGGCAATCTGTAACCAGTGAGAATCCACAGGGATCAGTGCTTGGACCGCAACTGTTTACAACATGACTTGGATACTAACAGTTGATAAGTCGATAGGTTAAGTAAGTGGCCAAAGGTTGACAAATTGGCCAGCAAGTTGGCTCTGTGGTTAACACTGTTGCCTGACAGCACCAGGGACTTGATTTAATTCCAGCCTTGGATGACAGTCTGTGTGGAGTTTGCATGTTCTCCCTGTGCCTGCAACAAATGCTCCAGTTTCCACCCGCACTGCAAAGATTAGGTAGGTTAGGTAGATGGGACAAGGATAAGCAGATTAAGCTGGCATATAATTGCAAATGCTTCCTTCATTCTTTTTTTTAAGGTCTCTTTCAGTTAGATTAATGGATAAAGGAAAATTCAATGAGTTATTTTTTGATGAGCTAGCACTGGGATAGTGTCATGATGTGGTATACATGGACTTCCAAGATATTGATAGAGCACCACAGTCAGGCAACAAAGTTGAAGTCCACAGAATAAAAAGTATAATGGCACCCTGTGTGTAAATTAAGCTGAGTAAGAGGAAACACAGTGGTGGTAAAAATACTTTGGTAGACAGGAAGAAGGTGAAGAGTGGGCCTCCAATGTTGATGCTAAAACTCTTGTTTTTCTTGCTGTATATTAATAACCTTCACTAGGGTGTAGAGTGGACAATTTTATCTCTGCAAGTAACACAAACCTTGGAATTAAAATGAACTGTGTGGGGATTGTGATGGACTTTAATAGGACACAAAAATGGGTGGACAAGCGGCAGATGCAATTTAATGCAGAGCAATGTGAAGGAATGCATTTTAATAGGAAAGAGTGAGCAGAGGCAATATAAAATAAACATTCAATGCCAAAGAGCAGAAACAATTATGGGAGGTAGTGGGGTACATGTATGCACAGATTGTTGAAAACATAGGTTCATAATTAAAATTTTATATGGGACCCAGGGTTGAATAAACAGAAGCATGGAACAGGAAGCAAGACGGTTATGATGTTGGTTCAGCCTCAGCCAGAGTTGTGGGAAGGAACTCAATAGTTGGAACTTCTGTGATGTGGATAAATTGAGGTAGCTGGATTTGTTTTCCTCAAAGGTTGAGAGGCAATTTGATTAGTTTTCAAACACATAAAAGACTTAGACAGAGTAGATAAAGAGAAATACTTTGCATTAATGGAAGACACCAATTTAACAAGATTCCTAAAAGAACATCTCGGGTTAGGACTTGAAATGTATTACTACAGAATGTGGTCAAGATTGATTTAATTTGGGCTTTTCAAAGGGAATTTGACAAACATCTGAAGAAAAAACATGTACAGAACTATGGGAAAATGGCAGAAAAGTGACATTAATGATTTGTTACTGCTGACATAGACAAACCAGAATGAATGGACCCCTTCAGTGCTGTAATTATTCTCTAGTAGCGCTGTTAATTGAAGACCAGTCATTAAACAGCAAATATGTATTAAATAATTGTGGAGACATGACCAAGATCTTTTGTAGCTGTTCTTGTGAAGTAAAGGTAACTACATTCTTTGGAATAAGGTGGAAAGGTTTCAGAAGTTGATGCATTCAAGTACGTATAGATAGGTTGATAAATGCAGGTCCAGGGTATTAGTGTAACAAAACGCTTGTTTGTCTCTCAAAGTCTTTATTTTTTTTCTTTTCTTATTTAAACATTAAACTAACATCCATTTTCACATAAAATGAAAGCAGAAACTACTGGAAACACCCAGTAGGTCAGTCAGCATCGTTGGTGGGAGTAGTTGAGATAGCCAGTGAACTTCAGATTACCTGATCACTCTTTCAAAAGGCATCTGGAAACAATGTGAGTAAGGGGCTGCAGTGAGAGGTACAGGCATGGGACTGGCTAAATTCCTCTTGTAAGGAACCAGCATGGACTTGGTGGGGCATTCTTGTGTTGTCTTACCATTTGTTGATTCTAACTTTAGTGCCTTAAAGGAGCTTCATTAGAACAGTTTAACGCTGGCAGGGACAAATTCTGGCATCTTCCCAAACTCAAAACATCACTCGAGCATTTTTAACATTTTATGATTTGTTTTAGATTCCTGCCATCTGAAGGTTTTTAATTGTTTGCATCCTCTTCTGATGATGTGATTTTAAATGTCAGCAGCAAACCAAGAATAACAAAGTGAAAAACTAAGAATGCAGGAAAATGGAGAACTATCAAAACAAGTTGACTGGGATTTGAATCTGGATTCCACAAATCAATGTTGAAATATAATGCAATTTAAAATAGCTTCTAGATCCAATTGAACAGAATTCAGTTGATTCGCATTGAATATTCAACATTTCACATGAGAGTGCTTTCAAACTAAACTTGGTCTTTGTAAATCCAGGAGCTAGTCCATGCATATTAGCTGTGAGGCTTCCTTTTTACCATGTCCCACCAACAAATGACCATCCAAAAACGGATGCAACTGCTAAACTATCACACAAGACGTGCCAATCCTTCTAATCTGTGCGCACAGCCAGCACAGTGCTCGTGTGTCGACTGAATCTGACTGCAAGTATCCATAACAAATTAATCGAGGTTTCGGGCATTAGCCCTTCTTCAGGAATCCTGAAGAAGGGCTAATGCCCGAAACGTCGATTCTCCTGTTCCCTAGATGCTGCCTGACCTGCTGCGCTTTTCCAGCAACACATTTCCATCTCTGCTCTCCAGCATCTGCAGACCTCACTTTCTCCTCCATAACAAATTAATCTAGTGGCCACTCATTGCATCAAAATAAATTTTCCTTGCACAAAATGTGCCTTTTTTTCTTTTATTAATATTTACTCATGTTAGCAATTAACAATACATAAGAAAAATGTATGTAACACTGCATTATCTACCATTTCCAACACAATCTTGTTTCCATTGTTTTTAGTGGGAAAACAAAATACTAACAGGAATCCCCTTGCATGATCCAATCACCCAGAAAATTATATTATTCCAAAGAGTTTCTAATGGCTAAATGGGAAATATGCCACGCAAGGAGATACTGAGTTATACTGAACTAGTTGATCTCCGGATCCATCCTTGACTGTAATAAGTTAGTTCTTCTCAGGTAGGGTAATTGTTGAGGTGGTAAGATTTGGCCTCACTTCCAAGATTAGGAAAATTCACTCAGATTTCTAATATTGATCATTACCAGTTCAATAGTAGGAGTTATGTGTGTCTACACCAATCAGTAAGGAGTGGAATATACTGAAATATGTTAAGAAAAGATTAACATTTATATACACCTATTCAGAATCTCCAGAAAGTTCAAAGAACTTTATGACCAATGAAGTACTTGCTGAATTGTAATAATTGTTATAATATAAGAAATGAAGCAGGCAATTTGTACATTGCAGAACTTACCAAACTTCGATAAAATAAAACAAAATTTGCAGATGCTGGAGATCTAAAGCAAATAGAAACAAGAACAATTTTGTTTTGTTTGTTTCAGATCCTCCAAAGTGTAAAGCATCAATGACTACTTAACACATTTTTGTGATGTTCATTGGCCAAAATATTGAGGCAACTTCCCTCCACTTATGTGATATAGGGCTCTGGGGTCTTGCAAATCCAACAGAAATGAGGGCTCAATTGAATGTCTCATCTGAAAGATGACACAGTGTACAACTTAAGATGGTGACAGAGTAGTGGTGCTGCATCCTAGCTCCTGGCCTGAGGCTTGTCCGCTTCTGACTGCTTTCTTTGTTTCATTTTAGTTTCTTTCTATGTTTGCTTTGTTCCTTTGCTCTTTTCTTTTGCCCTCTTTCTTCTCCCTTATTTTCTCGTTCGAGGCCTTTTCGACATCTTCAGCAGTGCAAGAGCATGAAGGGCAGAAACCTAACGGCAGTGGCAGCAGGAATCAGCGCCTTTGGGAGAGCAAGCCCAGCACGAGGAATGTGAGCCCTCAGAGAGCTCACGAGAGCTCAGGGACGAGAGATGGCGATTTCAATGTTGTGGACCAGTGCAGGACTCAAGGCGGTGAGAGTGGCACTGATTTTCAAGATGGTAATGACGGCAGGTCTGCCTTTGCAGTCGGTGGAGAAGGCAACATTTGCAGTCAGTGCCGGTCAGCTACGGCAATGTGGTAGGCCTGAAATGGTACTTCTGATGAGCAGTGGTTACGTTGATAGTGACGTACGAGGCCCACTATGGTACTCCTGGCAGCAGAGTGGTGACCCCAGAGTGGGACTCCTGGAATGGAGTGTTGTTATAGACCAAGCCAGACCACCTCAAAATATTTCAAGAAGGTAGCCTAGACCCTAAATTTTTCTTCTTTTACAGGCAGATGTGAAGTACGTGTTCACTGTGCCTCAGTACACATGACAATAAATTCAATTCAATTCAAGCAATCGGTGTATTGCAGCTGGTCACACTACTTGCCTTTTAGCAAAACAGAATTTTTGTAAGTGCTACAGTTGAAGCACAAATAAAAGAAAATGGAATTTGGAAAACTTAACTGACGCAATACAGCAACTTAACTAATTAACTGTTCCAATCCAGTAACATCCCATAAACACACCCCTTGGCAAAAATGTAAATTCAAACACGGATTCTTACAGGCAGGAGGGTCCAGCATCCAGAGAGAGATTTCAGAGAACATCAGAGGAATTCTTTACTGAAACTTGCCTCTCCTGGGCACCAACATCTTGTGACTGCTACGGCTAAAGCAAACTACAAAAAACCTGAACTAGGAAAGCTAGGGTGGTATGGTGGCTCAGTGGTTAGCACTGCAGCCTCACAGCGTCAGGGGCTTGGGTTCAATTCCAGCTTCAGTCGACTGTCTATGTGGAGTTTGCACATTCTCCCTGTGTCTGCGTGGGTTTCCTCCGGGTGCTCTGATTTCTTCCCACAATCCAAAGATGTGCAGTTTAAGTGAATTGGCCATGCTAAATTGTTCATAGTGTTCAGAGATGTGTAGGCTAGGTGCATTCGTGAGGGTAAATATAGGGTAGAGGAATGGGTCCAGGTGGGTTATTCTTCAGAGTGTCAGTGTGGACTTGTTGGGCAGAAGGGCCTGTTTCCACACTATAGGGATTCTAATTCTAATTGGCCACTCCTTTTCCATTGTTAAACCAGACTCATCAGCATTCTCTGTCTTGATTACCTCTTTTCAAAAGATCCAAGGACAAGATAACCTTCTTAAAGTGACAGCATCTTCACATTGTGATGTGGGAACATTTGTAGGCACAGAGCCCACACCTCCACCATGTTTGGCAGAGCACAAGAGGGAAGAAGCGCTCTGTTTCTTGTTATATTTTTGTTATAACTTAATATGTTGTATAGGACATTAGTGAGACCTCTACCAGGGTATGCAGTTCTGGTCACCTTGCTATAGGAAGGATATTATTAAATTGGAGAGAATCCAGAAAAGATTTATAAGGATGGAGCCAGGAATGGAGGGTTTGAGTTATGAAAATAATTTTTCACTGGAGCGTAGAAGGTTGAGGGGTGACCAGATCAAGATTATAAAATCATGAGGGACATAGATAAGGTGAAAAGCATGGGTCTTTTCCCTGGGGCGAAGGAGTTGAAAACTAGAGGATGTATTTTTAAGGTGAGAAGAGAATGTTTCAAAAAGGCCCTGAGGGGCAACCATTTTTTTACACAGAGTAGTTCAGTTGTGGAATGAGTTGGCAGAGGAAGTGATTGATGCAGGTACAGCACTTAAAAGACATTTGGATAAGTACATGAATATGAAAGATTTGGAGGGATATCAGCACATGGGACTAGTTTAGTTTGGCGACATGGTTAATGGACTAATTGGACTGTTTCCATGTTTCATCACTCAAAATGGCGCCAGAGCATGCGGACATGTTATCCTTTTCACTTTATTCATTTGTTAAATACAGGTGACAATCAATCATTCAATTCACTTCAATTCAGTTCAACACTTGCAACAATGCAGTACTCCCTCAGTACTGGTGTGTGAACCTTGATTTTCTCCATTGTTAAACATAGACAGAATAGTCAACTGAGTGAGGAGATTTTGTACGTGGTTGGAGTTGGGGGATGGTTCACAAACTAAAGCAATCCTGTCAATTATGGCTGTCATTCTAATGGTACAACCTGATGAATGAATGGTTATGCTTTCCTTTGCATCTTACTGAAGCCAGATACCTGGTGAATAGCAATATATGAACACATCAAGTTGCATTAACAAAAGCTCGGGTCAACTGGCACAAGAAATAGTCATCACACTTTTTGGATGCTTTGTATTTGTGTTGTTTTGCTATAGCTGCTATTTCAATACAGTAGCATAGAAGGTGTTACTTCATAATTCTTATTGGAATTCTTTATTCCTATGTGTACTTTGTAAATGGATCAAGTTGGTAATTTCTAGTGTAATTGTAACTTGGCAGATATTGAGATGAAAAGCAGAGGGCAGCCACATCACACTCATGCTTACCTAACACCATCGAAATTTGTTCATGTCAATGTGAAACCTATTTATGATCAAAATGAAACATTTCCAATCTCATAATGTGCTAGATTGCTTAGTTATTGCCATCATGCAAAGCAAGACCTCATCAAAAGGAAAGATACACCAAGGTCCCATCTTTCCATTAAAAAAATCAAAAGCTTTTTTCCACTGAAGGAACCCATTTTGTGAGATGATTTAGCTCAAAATCTGCTGGGAGTAACCCTTGACATAAAGTCATATTGTGTCGGAGTTTTATTCGTAAATTCATACATCAATTATTTACTGTCAACGCAGATTGTATAAGTGTAGAAAATTACTGGGGATGATATTTTCTCTCAGGCAGAAAGAATGTGATACAGCGGATACATCCCACCTAATGTGCTGTCCTACTGTCCACAGGCCAGAATTATTTATGCATTAGAAAACAGTGAGTGAGGGCAAAAAAAGGCAGACACATTATTTTAAACCTTTCATAACACCAATAAATATTTTATAACAAATAAATAAAGAATGTTTGACTTGTTTAGAGGACAGCTGTAGCTCTTCGGTTCAGTGCTTTCTTATACTCAGGGGATGCTAAGCATACCCCACAGTAAAGCCCCCATTCCATTTTAATCATCCACTTAGTGCTTTGTAGGAAGAGGATATGTCCAGGTGAGCTCTCTGGCTTCTCAGATGGATGCTTCAATTGCTTTGCTCTGAGGAATTTTATAACTTGCTTGTTCTTGTCAGTTCTTTGCTTATTCAATCTGCTTCTTGATTTGATTCTCACAGTTATAGGGTCTTTTCTCATCTGCATATAAATGTAGGACTGCGCCGGTGTTATAAGCAGTGAAAATAAATTTATAATGGAATGTTACACTTATTGTACATGAGACTTGAGACACCAGCACAATAGCTGCTGTTACTGAGACTTGAACCTGTGATCTTAGTGGGGCTTCTCCATAACAGTAACATTCCGTTTAGTTGCATGTCAAAATATCATAACATGCTCAAGGCACAGCTCCTATCAAATGAAAATTTTCATTACACAATCTAACCTCATCCTTTTTGAAAATCTGGAATGATAACATAGTAAGCTGGTTAATTCCCAACTAACAAGACCACATGTCATTCGGAAATTCACTACTCTCTAACATCCCATTATACTACATTATCTTTCTTTCTCTTTGACTATAAGAAAGTGCCCATTTTCCTTCTTTGTTTATGATCCAGGCACAAAACTGTGGGAACATGCATTAAAATAAAGTTTCTGATGACTGCAGTTTCATTGGCAATAACAAATAAGCAGCTGTATGTGAAGGAGCTGCAATAATTATCCTATAATACTCTTCAAATATCTAGTGAGCACTTAGCCACCAAGAATGTTGAAAAGTTTGACTGTCGAGAAAGCTGAATATGCAACTTCTGTGGACACGGCTCAACAATCAAGAAAAGGTCAAATTTACCATTACCATATCATAATCAGATTTGCATTATAAATTTTATTGAATGAGAATCCATGGACCACTTTGCCAAACTTTCCATAAATCTCTGCACCATCAAATCAATAGGCATGTTTGTGTTGTTGATTTCAAAAGTACTCAGTTTTATCTGGTCAATCCCAAGCCTGTACAGTGTGTACTGGAGAGAATTCCATTACATTTTGATAAAACCTAAAGCACTCACTATACTTAATTGCTAGAACAATTAGAGAAGAATGTTTTAGCTTTGCCATTCAATCATCCAGTAGAATGACAACTAATTTCCAAAATGACCACAAGATTCTCAGAAATCATCCTTTTTTTAAAAGATTTTGTATTGTTTTGGCAGGAACATCTAGTGTCAAGATAAATTGTATTACATTGTCCTAAATAATACAGCATCCAGCATGTGCATCCCCTTATTTGGCTGGGAGTGCACTTGATCAGAATCATAGAGTTTTACAACAGAGGGAAATGTATAGAATGGGCTGAATTTTACTGCAACTTGTAGTATTCCTTGCTTGCGAGACCTGTTTGCGCAATGTTTTGGTTTTAATTTTTTTGAACCAACAAAAGTTGCCAAAGGTGAGCTGATTTTTGGCCTGAGGGAGAAACAGAGCATCTGAGATTTTGGTGAGCAATGAGACAAACAAATCATTGATAATTAAAGATTGAGACAAACAGAAAAAGGACAGAGGATTATCATGAATTAGAGTGGATGAATTCAATGTTAGATCAGGCACATAAAGAGAGATAAAGAGAGGGAAGGGAAGATTATGAGAGATAAGAAAGGAATATGCAGAGTTATGGGGAGAAGAAAGGTGAGTGGCATTATGTGAATTCCTCTGTGAGAGCCAGACAACCATCCAAAAGGCCTCTTAATGTACTGTGACAAATCTGTAATTCTCTGCAGGAGAAAATAGGAAGGAAAAATAAGAAAAACATGTTAATGTCGAAAATTTGACAGCTTTAAAATCTCCAAAAGTATTTCACAAACTGAAGATATAATCGTCCCCTTTTTTGGTCAGGAGAGGTTGATGTAATTAATAATTAAGTGCAGGTTCAATATACTAAGTTACATCCTTATTTAACATGAAACATAACGTAAGTAAATTTAAATAAATTAAAATTGGCAAAAAGCAGAAGTTTCAGGATTGTACAAAATAACATTTCTTTGTTACTTACTGCATCATAATGTAGAAAGTAAGAGCTTTAATGTACCTCAAAGCAATGATATTCATTAAATTAGAAGCAGGAGTAAAACTTAACACACAGAAGTTTTACACAAAGTGCAAAGTTGAGAGTCTAAGTGCGGTAGACATATTATCTTCCAAAGAATTAATAATATACTTTCCTTTTGCTGTTCTCATAAATACAAAATTGAAACAAACTCTAAAGTGTAATCTTTGCGTACTTCTATCTTTAGTTACTCATCTCTTCAAGCTCTTGTGATTATGGTGGAATTTTCCTTTGTGTGGCTAAGTGTCACATTCTGTGAGTTTCATAAAGGGTTCTTTCCATGAGGCCTGGTGAGATTGGTCACATGATCATCCCTAACTCCCCTCAGTAACTATGTACCTTGAACCTATGCCATCTTCTTGTCCAATACTAGCTCAATGCTCAAAAAAATTGCCTGAAGTATTTGGAACTGTGCGAATAACCTGGAATAAACTGGGAGGCATATCCAAAAAGCACACCCAATTAAATACTGTCAAAGCAGCTTCCCTGCCCAGTGTCACCCGAGCGAACCTCGAAGGTCAATGGGCTCCACTGTATGGGAAGCAGGTGGAGTTCAGACCACTGTCAGGTCAGCCATGACTGTACTGAATGACAGAGGAGGGTCAGTAAGCCAAACCACCTCATTCATATGATCAAATATTAAAGAGCTTATGAAACAACTTTGAAAAAGAGCACTGCAAAGTCACAAACAATGGAATTCTTATGACCCTTTAGGTGGCTCAGAATCACATTTCTTTTCTAACACTCCTGCACAAAGGAGGAAGAGAAGAAGGTCAGATATGTCAAACTATGTATTAAAAGGACTTAACTGAACCTCATTTATCCTTCTCAGCAATATAGCTGGACAAAGTTGACCTTATCAGAGGAATAGAGAGATGGTATACACAGCCATCAACTTCACCATGTATAAAGATGCTGTGAGTGTGCCGAATTTCCCAAAGTTCAAGACATCATTTGAGTGCATTGTGTTTGCTCCAAAACATATTGTTAATTTGATATCATCTGTACCCATCTGGATAGGATCATGGAGCTGAATTCTTATTTTACTTGGCAACAGTAATGATATCGGAATTTAATGGCTATCCATTACCTTTCTGTTCTTTGACTCACAAAAGAGTATCTTAACTTTGGCTTCTAAGACACTATGTTTGCCTTCTGCATCAGTATTTCATGATGCCCCAGACAAAAAAATGTGTTCATATACAGTGTTCAAGAAAGATGAGGTGACTTCACACCCATTATCAAACATAACAGATGCAGAATAGGGAGGAATTTTCAAATGTCAGTGGGGTCAGCATAGATTAATGCCACAATTTCAAAATCATATTTCCATTGGTATCTCAGCTGTCAAGACCTGAAGAAGGCAGTTCAATTTTCAGGGTGAAGGCAAGGAAGGGATTAACATCCTGTTAAGCTCTTTGAGGTGCTTGCTAATGAGCCACCAATGGCAGAAGGCAATTTTCAATTCAGAATTGGCAAAACCGAATAATCTAAGGCATTGTTTCCCTGTCAATGAGAAATGGAAGCATTTTTTTTATCAAGTAGGATCTTAGAAACCAGGGGAATACAATGCCTCTTGTTTGGCCATATGGTCACCTCTGTATTCACTGAAGCTGCTGTCTCTCTGATATATGCTATCTCCAACAAGCCTGTGGCAGTCCCCATCATGATTGTTGTGTACCTTTGTTGCTTACTTGCTGCAGTCTCCTTCCACCTCTTAGTAAAGCTTGGCACCACTCTTTTCCACTGACCTCACCTCAGGTCCAAACAGGATATTTTCAGCAAATTGGTAGCGCTGTGTATTCAGAAACCAAAACATATCCGGGCCTGACATTTCCCGACTTGAAAATTAAGTCCAATGAAGCAGAGCCTTAAATGCCTGCTCTGTTCAGTGAGTAATGCACAAAATGACAATCAAAATTTCACACACCTTTCTGGGTTTGCTATCTCCTCTATAACTTCATATTGTAACCAATAAAAATGAAGCATTGGGTGAAGAAAAAAACTCAAAATAATCGGTGAAGAGATAACATAAAGAAGAGGTACAAGGTTGTTGGTGCTGCTGTCAGCTATTGAAGTCATTGGATGGAAATCCATCAAGAGTATCTTCTAATTAACTGAGAAACTCATTGCAATGAACAGTTTTCTTTCCAGTTTTACATTTTCTGAATGAGCATCCTTTCAAAGATATTGATTTAACCTCTTGCACAGAATAACTAAATATAATGTTGTTCATTGTACTGACAGATGAGGTGCTTGTAATCACCATTGCATTGAACTGGGCTTCACAATGCCAAAGTTATCACTGGAACAAGCTGAGCAGTTCAAAAGTTGAACACACTTTGCAACTGGTATGAAATGACCTAGCAGCACAGATGCCAGAGCAATAATAGCATTGCTTAATGAGTTGTAATACAGGTGGTCAGGTTTAATAGAGAGATGGTCAAAAGCACGTATTTTGTTCCTTCCATTGCCACATTCCAGTCACAGTGTCAAAACCCCAGGCCAAGGAGCTGTTAAAGTTAGTGCTTTAATTCAGTACATAGATAAGACATTAAATATTGACCTGATATTGATCTCAACTGTTATTAAAAAAAAATTCAGTTGGTTCCAAATCATATCAGTCACCACAAAGACATTTTATTCAAGTGGGTTTCTTTGATGCATATATATTTAATAAGAAAAAATGAAACTGAGAAGCTATAATGATCAAGCACAGGGACAGAAAGTTAATTGTATCTTTTTTTTGTTTAAAGTGTGTCATGAATTTTCAGTTGGAATCAGGTGGACAACCCTTAAAATTCATATACCCATTCTGTGAGTGTAGTATGTTTTGAAGTGGTTCCCACATTAAACTAGTTTTCATAGTCCATATAATTTGGGGTGGGGTTGGGTGGAGGGGTTGGTGGGGTTGGGGGTACTGAGTAGCATTCTGAAGTAAACCGGTCTTAGGCAGTTTTCTCCTTTCGCAGGGCAAATGTAGCAATGCAATGTGGGTTGCTGGATAATCAGGACAGCTCACAAAGTGAAAACTATATGAGTTCCCAAACTATAAGAAGGATGTGATTGCACTGGAGGGACTGTCAAAAAAGGTAGGGGGTAGGGCCAGCTTCCTAATTTCCCCTCCCCCCCACCTATCTCAGTCCCAACCCCCGGATTCAGCACCGCCCTCTTGACCTGCAATCTTCTTCCCGACCTCTCTGCCCCCACCCCCTCTCCGGCCTATCACCCTCACCCTCACCTCCTTCCACCTATCGTATTCCCAGCGCCCCTCCCCCCTACCTTTTATCTCAGCCCGCCTGGCACACCAGCCTCATTCCTGAAGAAGGGCTTATGTCGATTCTCCCGCTCATTTTCTTTGGAGCAGATAAAGTTTGGGGCAGGGATGGGGGAGGCTGGTGATTATGAGGAGCATTGACAGAGTGAATGGAAAGCAGCTTAGTCGAAATCTCAATAACAAGAGAGTTTAATTTTAAAGTGAAAGGTAGAAAGCTTAGAGGGGATCTGAGGAAAACCTTTTTCATCCAGATATTGATGGGGATCTGGAACGGTCTGTCTGAGCGGGTAGTTAAGGTGGGAAACCTCACAACTTTTAAAAAAATACTTGGATAAGCACTTGAAATATCAAGATAGTCAATGGTGTGGGTCAAATACAGGAAAGTGGTACTGGTTAGATAGTAGAATATTGTTGGTGGTATGGACACGGTAGGCTGAAGAGTGTCTTCCATATCATATAATTCAATGAGGAAGTCACACTATGCCAAGCAATGGACTCCCTTCAACAGTGATACTTCCCTAGAAACACTGCTTAGGCAGGTGGAAGACAGGAAGGAATCTTTGCTTCTGCCTTTGGACATGAAGCCTTCACAAATGAGACTCAGAAGGGAATGAGCAGAAGTGACAAAGGTGGGTAATGCCAAGAGTATTGTAACATGGTTGAACTGTCAAAAAAGGTTAAATAACCTCACTCGGATGAGCGAATGCAACTGAACATTGGGATTGTTTTCCTTGACGTTGAGAAGATAGAGAGGAATATGATTGAGAGGTATAAAATCATGAGGGCACAGACAAGGTAGATAAGATTAAAACCCTTTCCCCTTGATGGAGAGTCAATGACTGGGGACATAGATTTAAGGTAAGGGGCAGGAAGTTTGGAGAAAACGTGGAGAAAAGCTTTTTCACCTCGAGGTTGGCTAGAATCTGGAATGCACTGCCTATGGGTAGTAGAGGCAGAAACCCTTAAAACATTGAAGAAGTATTTAAAACTGCACCTGCGATGCCAAATCATTCAAAACTATGCAACAAGTCCTGGAAAATGAGATTAAATGGTTAGGAGGTTGTTTTTGACCAGTGTGCATGTGGATGTTCACCAACTGCTCATCAGTCTCCCTTGGAGACCTTATTCAAAGCCTCGCTAAAAGGCGAGTAGACTACAGCAAAAGCATTCCTCTCATCTACACAACTGGTGACCTGTTAGAAAAATTCAATCAAGTTGGTCAGCTATGAGCTCCCCTTAACAAATCAATGCTGACTGTCCTTGATTAATTCCTGTGTCTCCAAATGCAGACAAATTCTCTTCCTCAGAATTGCTTCCCATAGCTTCCCCATCACTGAGGTTAGACCGACTGGCCTGTAATAAAGTTTCCTGTTTATCTCTTGCTCCCTTCTTATATAACTGTATCACATTGGCTGTTGACCATTCCTCTGACACCTCTCCTGTGGCCAGAGAGGAATTAAAAATTTTTGCAAGCACCCGTGCTATTTCCTCCCTTGCCTCATTAACAACCTCGGATACATTACATCTGGCCCTAGATATTTATCTACTTGTAAGCCTGCCACACCATTCAGAATGCCCTCTCTGTCAATGCTAATTTCTTCAACTGTATCTGTCCCTGACTTATACACCCATACAGTTTCTCTCACTTGTGAACCCCAACGCAAATGATCAATTCAGAACCCTAACAATATCCTCTGGCTTCATACAAAAATTACCGCTTTGGACCTTAATATGCTCGACTCTTTTCCTCATTATCCTTTTATGCTTAACATATCTGTAAAACAACTTAGAATTTTCCTTTATTTTAATGCCAGTAACCAGTCTTGCCCCCTTTCAGCTCACCTAATCTTCTTTTTCAATTCCCTCTTGCACATTTCCCACTCCTTGTGGGTTTCTGCTGTTTTCAAGCCCTCAGCATCTGTCATAAGTCTCCCCTTTTCTCTTCATCAAACTAACTTGGTATAAGGTAACTTGGGAAAGAGAATGTTGCTTTTTAACTTCTGAGTTTTGAGTTTATATTCAGTTTAATCTCTAAACAGGATACAGGCTGAATACTGCCTTTGCAATATCAATGAGGTGCAACTTGGTGCACAACTAGATCCACCTCGCCAAGACCTTCCCCACACCTCCATTGCTCGCCTTGAAACAGCCACCAAATCTCAAACAGATCATTGTTCGTAGCAAACTGTCTGGCTTTCAGGACAACTCCATACAACCCTGTCACGGTAGGCACCACAAGACGTGTCAGAGTGTGGACATGGATACCACCATTATGTATGGGGACACCTCCTACCATGTACGTGGCAGGTACTCATGTGACTCAGCTAACGTTGTCTATCTTATACGCTGCAGGCAAGGATGCCCTGAGGCATGGTACATTGGGGAAACCGAGCAGAGGCTACAGCAATAGATGAATAGGCACAGCACAACAATCTACAGACAGGAGTGTTCCCTCCCAGTTGGAGAACACTTCAGTAGTCCAGGACATTTGACCTCGGACCTTCGGGTGACCATCCTCCGAGGCGGACTTCGGTTCAGGCAACAGCGAAAAGTGGCCGAACAAAGGCTGATAGCTAAGTTTGGTACCTATAGGGAGGGACTTAACTGGGACCTTGGGTTCATGTCACACTACAGGTGACCACCATTGCACTATACACATGCACAGACACTCCTATGCACATGCGCACGTACACACACACACTCACACAGACACTCCTACACACAGGCACACACAGAGATACCCACACACACTCCTACAGACACACACTCCCACATTCACACATGAACCCTCTCACAGACTTAGACCCCTTTACACTCACACACACTTTCTCTCACAGACACTCAAAATCCCACACCCCCCACTGCACAAACCCACATGCACGCATACACATATACGTTTGTGGGGTGAATTTGTACTTGCAGAGTTACAATGTACTTTGCTCAAAACTGCATGAATCCATGTAAGATTCTGTTAATTCATTTTTTAGATTAGAATCAGTCTAAACATTATGGCACAGACAGCAGCATACAGGGGGCTAACACCTTCAACATATTATCTGAGCTGACACCAATTGGTAAAGTTAACCTGAAAATGTAACTTTTAAAAAAAGTTTTGTGATTTACATATGAAAGAAGTGAAACTAACATGATCATTCTAACAGATGAGAGTCTTAACAAACAATCAAGGTATTTTTCAATATATAATGTCAATTACATCACACTGTAAACTTTTGCTATAAATTCTGTGTCTTACAATTGTGTACTCCACAACCACCTGATGGAGGAGCAGCGCTCCAAAAGCTAGTGCTTCCAACTAAACCTGTTGGACTATAACCTGGTGTTGTGTGATTTTTAACCTTGTACACCCCAATCCAACACCAGCATCTCCAAATCAGATCCACCTTGATACTTTAGCAGTGATCTTATAATTTAGTTAGTTTTTTTTTATTATATAGTTTATAATAATGGCATGTAGGAAATGAGACATTTATATTTGTTGAATACTTTTCCAAGATTGCAGCTGACATATGTACTTTGTCCAAAGTGGGAGACTTGTTATGCTGCAGCAAGCTGTGCTATACAACTTGCATTTTATAACATTTTTAATGTAGGAAAGGCTTTTCTCACAACAATATTTAAGATGCAGACATCAAACCAAAGAAAGAGATAGTAAATGATGAAAAGCAACGGAAATTTCCAAAGTAGGAGAGAGAAAAGAAGGTAAAAGGTATAGGAAGGGAATTCCAATGCTTAGGATTAAGTTGTGGGGATATGGATCAGGGATGGACAAGCAGATGTTTCTGAATAATTTGTTTCAGCGGCAGTATCATTGGGTACTGTAGTTATAGCTAAGATTGTGCATTGTAAACTCGCCAAGCTAAAATAACACCTATCACATTTCCGACGCCCCTCCCCCAAGTCCCTCCTCCCTACCTTTTATCTTAGCCTGCTGGACAAACTTTCCTCATTCCTGAAGAAGGGCTTATGCCTGAAACGTCGATTCTCCTGTTCCCTGGATGCTGCCTGACCTGCTGCGCTTTTCCAGCAACACATTTCCAGCTCTGATCTCCAGCATCTGCAGACCTCACTTTCTCCTCAAAAATAACACCAGGTCCTATCACATTCAACTGACCCTGGGTCACCATTTTTGAGCCTATCATTAGATAGGAAACAGCTGTTTTCTCATATTTCTTACCAGGTACATGTTACATTCTGCAAGACATAGTCAACAATCTGAAAACCACAGTAACTGTTTATGTCAATGTGCAACATCTATGCAATAATAGGAATTACTACTTAATACTTGATAAGAGAGTTGTTTGGCTAATAACGAAAATGACTGCGCTGTTAAACTATCTTTCGGAAATAATGTTAAAATTACCTACACTATACTGGCTTGCTTTAACATTCTTTGCTAGCAATCTCAGGTAGATCATAACAGATTCTAACTTTGTAGATTTTTGCTGGTATTTGTTGAATCACAGCTGTTAATCTATTTAAAAAGACCTTCAATATTAAACCATTGCTCCTGTTCTTGTTAGTTCCCAATTTTCTTTCCATTCCCTGATCCTGTAAGAATCATTAAATGTCATAACCAAAATGCTTGCCCCATTACACTTGTGTTGGTATTTTCTCCAAATGTGTTGTGAGGTTCAATCCAACTCTCTTGTTAAATCCTCATACCCAATAAGATTCCTCTTCTGCAAGAACCAACATCACTCCCTTTTCTTTTAAAGAAGGTATAATTCTGGAATGCTTTCTAAACTGTTCATGCGCCACTTCACTTCACTTCAGTGACTCAAAAGGTTGTCTCAAGCTCCTCTTCAGGGTATGACACAAAAAATCAAGTTTGAAACTGTCACGTGGCACTGATTGTCGCACTGTTGGGAGTGTTGCACTGTTGAAGGTACTGTCTTTTGATGTGACTTTAACCTGAGGTCTTAACTACATTAAAGATCCCATGGCACCATTTTGAAAAAAAAATGGAGTAACCTCTGATATGCTAGCCAATATTATCCCTTTGCTGAAAATGTGTTGCTGGAAAAGCACAGCAGGTCAGGCAGCATCCAAGGAGCAGGAGAATTGACGTTTCGTGCATGAGCCCTTCTTCAGGAATATTATCCCTTTGTCAACATCACAACAGTCAACTATCTTTTCAATATTGCATCATTTTTGTGGGAGCTTGCTGTGTACAAATTAGTTGCCATGTTTCATATATGATAACAGTGACTTCATTTTGAAAGTTTTTTTTAAGGTTCTTAGGGATGATAAAAAATTTATATCAATTCAAGGCTTTCTTTAGTCTGTTCTTTTACATTTACAGTTTTCTGCAGCATTGCTGTCAGAGCAATGGCAGTGGAATAGGAATACCTGTGCAAGGAAAATCTGATGCTAGATTCTTTTTCAATACAGAAAATGCCACATCTTATTGCAGTTCGTATTAACCAAATATCAGATTTTTTAAATTCATGGAATGGTACAGTTCAATGAAGATATGTACAATTTCAAGTTATCTCAAGAATCCTAAAGAATGTTTCAGTCAGAACTATAACATAGTACTCTACCTTTAGTAAAAGCAGAGCTTCATTATATTGGCCATATTTGGTGTATTGCATCATTTTGGTATAGTTTACAAACATGCATTTTATACTTTAAAGTACGAGGGATCTAATTGGCAATCAATTCAAATTTAAATATTTATTTCAATCCCCTGATTCTATCTTATACATTTTCTCGAGTAAAACATGCAGAAATTACTTTTTTAGACCCTCAGAGATTGATAAAGCACATGCTTCAAAGTCAGCAAACAGAACATTTTAAGAAATGCCATTCTTTTTAATCATGTCAGGAATACAATTTCAGTTGGTAGCATAATTTGTACTTTTGTTCCTATATTTCATTTCAGTTTGCTGTCCCAGTGCTCATTAAAGATAGAAAAGGTATGAGGTGTTATTAAACCCTGACTAAATAGCATTTCCAGAAATTGAATGTTGTATGAGAGGACGAACATCAGCAGTCACCAGGATTAGATCCCCAGTCCTTTTCATTTCCCCAGTCACTGTTTCTATTGTTGTCACATGAAGGATGTAGCTATAAGGTCCAGTCACCTATAAATGATTGGATTGAATGCCACAAGATTGGGCAAACTGCAAAGTAACCCAGAACATATAAGACATTAATTATCAATAACCCCCTGCTATGTGTTCACCTGACTAAATCAAAAAGAATGACCAGTTCAATTCTTATTCATCATTATCAGTAACAAGAAAAGTTATTACCAATGGAGGAAAACTTCAAGATGTTCAGATTAGATTCAATAATGAAACTGTCAGACATCACCAAACACAATAATTATATTTAAATAGTTCAGTACAAGCTGACACGACTTAAAAAGGAAAATGTGACTTAGTAATATCATTTAAAGTTTATCATGAAGATATTCTATTAGTTTTTAAATAGTTATGGAAAAGGATAGACCTGAGCAAAAATGTTAAAGGTTCTAATTGGAATAAGGGCTCATGCCTGAAACATCGATTCTCCTGCTCCTTGGATGTTGCCTGACCTGCTGCGCTTTTCCAGCAACACATTTTCAGCTCTGATCTGTAAGGGACCCTATTTTCTTCCTAGCTACTCTTTTGCTCTGAACGTATCTGTAAATCTCTTTGGATTCTCTTTGATCTCAGCCAAAGCTCTCTCATGCCACCTTTTTCCCTCCTGATTTCCCTGCAGACCTCACTTTCTCCCTTATAGATCAGCAGGTTTCTTTTCCAGCAACACATTTTTAAGCTCTGATCTACAGCATCTGCAATCCTCACTTTTTCCCTTATAGATCAACAAGGGTGTCCATGTGTGGAACCATAGGAGATTGGTAAGATACTAAGTGGATGTATAGTGTCAGTATTAACTGTGGAGAATGACATGGAAGTTTGCAAACTTGGGGAAATAAATATTGATACTTGAAAAGTGTCCATATGACAGAAGAAGAGGTATGAGAGGTCTTAAAATGCAAAAAGGTAGATAGATCCCCAGGACCTGATCAAGGCTATCACAGATCTTTGTGGGAAGATAGGGGTAAGATTGCTGGCCACCTTTCTGAGATATTTATATCATCAACAGCCACGGGAGAGGTGCTGAAAGACAAGAGGGTGGCTAATCCAGCGCTATTATTTCAGAAATGTGGTAAAGAAAAGCCAGGGAACTACAAATCGGTGAGCCTGATATCAGTGGTAGGTTAGTCATTCGAGAGGTTTCTGTGAGACAGGATTAACATGCATTTGGAAAGGTAAGGACTGATTAGGTATAGTCAACATGGCTATGTGTAGGAAATCATGTCTCACTAACTTGATTCAGTTTTTTGAAGAGGTGACAAAGAAGATTGATAAATGCAGAGTGATGGATGTAATTTATCAGCAAGTTATTTGACAAAGTTCCACATGGTAGACTAGTTAGCAAGGTTAGATTAAATGGAATCCAGGAGGAGCTAGCTAAAATTGGTCTGAAAGTAGGAGACAAATCGTAGTATGCCGTAAGGATAGGTACTGGATTCACTGCTATTTTTATAAATAATTTTAATGTGAATATAGGAGATAATTTTAGTAAGTTTGCAAATGACACCAACATTAGTGGCTCAGTGGATATTGAAGAAGGTTACCTCGGAGTACAATGGGACCTTGATCAGGCACCCATGGGCTGAGGAGTGGTAGTTGCAGTTTAATTTAGATAAATGTGAGGTATTGCACTCGGTAAGGCAAACCAGGGCAGGACTTAAATAGTTAATCATAGAATTCATACAGTGGAGAAGCAGGCAATTCAGTCCATCAAGTCCACACTGACCCTGTAAAGAGCATCCCACACAGAGACCCCTCCCTATCCCATCCTTGTAACCTTGCATTTCCCATCGCCAATCCACCTAGCCTGCACACTTTTGAGCTTTGAGATGAAACCAGACCATGCAGAGGGAACTCATGCAGACACAGGAAGAATGTACAAATTCCAAACAGTTGTCCGAGGGTGGGATCAAATCTGGGTCTCTGGTGCTGTGAGGTAGCAGTGCTAACCACTGAACACCATGCTACCAAATGGTAATGCCCTCAGAAGTGTTGCCAAACAAAGAGACAAAGGATTGCAGTTGCATAGTTCTTTGAAAGTGGAGTTATATGTAAACAGGGTGGTAAATTGGGCATTTGGCATACCTGCCTTCTTTGGTCAGTGTAACGAATGTAGGAGTTCGCGTATCATGCTGAGGTTGTTGAGGGCATTTTTAGGATACTTTACAGAACATTCAATTCTGGTCTCCCTGATAACGGAAGGATGTTGTTGAACTTGAAAGGGTTCTGAAAAGTTTTATAAGGATATTGCCAGGATTGGAGGGTTTGAGCTATAGGGAGAGCCTGAATAGGCTGGGGCTGGAAGCTGAGAGTTGACCATATCGAGGTTTAGAAAATCATGAGAGGAATGGATAAGATGAATAGTCAATGTCTCTTTTTCACCAGATTGGGGAGTCCAAAACCAGAGGGCTTAGGATTAAGGTGAGAGGGGAAAGATTTAAAAGGCACCTGAAGGGTAACCTTTTCATGTAGAGGGTGGTACATGTATGGAATGAGCTTCCAGTGAAGATGGTTGAGGCAGTTACAATTGCAACATTTAAATGTATCTGGATAGGGATATGAAGAGGAAAGGTTTTGAGAAATATGTGCCAAATGCTGGCAAATGGGACCAGATCAGTTTAGGACATCTTGTCAGCATGGACAGTTTGGAGCAAAGGGTCTGTTTCTTTGCTGTAGGACTCGATGGCTCTATGATGCTATCTGCTTATCACTGAGCATAGATAACAGAGTATGGGTACAGTTAGAAGAAACATCCTGAAAGAACACTAAACCAGTCTTCACTAGAACCTTTTACTGTCTAGAAGGAACATAGAGAGCACAGGACATGAACACAATTAATTAGTCATTACTTAATGTAACTATAAAGATCAAAATTTGGAATATCATTGATTACCATGTATCATAGTAATGAGTGAAAAGATATAATCAATAGCTTTACTTTAAAGACAAAAATCTAAAGACAATCCTTTTCTTTGAACAGACCGTAACAAAACTACATGAGAAAAGATATAATTTGAGAATAGTTTTGTGATGTGTGTACCTTGGCTTTAAGACAGTTCATATTTAAAGGTGCCATTTGTTGTGTACAATGTTGTAACCAAGCCCCATAATTGGTCTGCTTTGGGCTTGTAAGTTGCATACACACAAATCAGTTAGTTTACTGCAATGTCTGCTTTATAATTTATAATTTGGAGGTGACGGTGTTGGGCTGGGGTGGACAAAGTTAAAAATCACAGAACATCAGGCTATAGTCCGACAGGTTTATTTGTAAACACTAGCTGTCGAAGCGCTGCTCCTTCTTCAGGTGGTTGTGGAGTGCAAGATCATAAAACACAGAATTTATAGCAAAAGGATTACAGTGTCATGGAGCTGTAATGATATGTTAAACAAATATAGATTAAGTATTTCATCTTTTAGAATGGAATATGCTAGTTTCAGTTCTTTAATATATCAATACCAGAACTCCTTTTAAGTTACATTCTCAAGATAGCTTTAGCTTTTCTAACAATAAGTGCATCTCAGCTTAGACAATGCATTAAAGATGTGAGGTTAAAGTCTGTCTTTGTCACAATGTTGAGTCAGACTGGTTCTGTTTCTAAAAGAATCTTATATGGATTTATGCAGTTTTTAAGCAAAATAAAATGTGTTGACATGGATACCACAATTACACGTGGGGACACCTCCCACCATGTACATGGCAGGTACTCATGTGACTCGGCCAATGTTGTCTATTTCATAGGCTACAGGCAAGGATGTCCTGAGGCATGGTACATTGGTGAGACCAAGCCGACACTACTACATTAGATTAATGGACACAATCACCAGGCAGCAAGGTTCCCTCCTAGTTAGGGAACACTTCAGCAATTCGGGACATTCGGCCTCGGACCTTTGGGTGACCATCAAGGTGGACTTCAGGACAAGCAACCATGCAGAGTAGTTGAGCAAATGTTGATAGCCAAGTTCAGTAGCCATGGTGATGGTCTCAACCAGGACCTTGGGTTCAAGTCACACCACAGGTGGTCCTATTGCACTATACACTCTCTTATACATGCGCGCACACACACACACATTCCTACATACTCACACAGATCCTCTCTCATAACAAGCTACCTCTCATAAGTACCACATACACCCCCCGCACTCACATCCAGGCACGCACCCTCTCACAGGCTCAGACCCCATCACACTCACACACGTACACACAATCTTTCACATGCACTCACACCGTCACGCACACACTCTCATGCACACACTCACTCTGTCTCTCCTGCATGTGCATACATATAAATTTATGGGGTGAATTTGTATTTGCAGAAGTACATTTTATTTTGCTCAAAAATTGCATAAATTCATGTTAATTCTGTTTATCCCTTGTCAGCCATTTTGTGTCTTAGTGCTGGAGCAGGCTGTTTAATTCTATTTCTTCCTTGTTGGCCACTTTGTGTCTTTCAAACATGGGCAGCCCTTACAATCCTTTAGTTTTAGACTCCCCCATCCCAGAGAAAAGACCTTGGCTATTCACCCTACCCATACCCCTCATGATTTTATAAGTCTCTGTAAGTTCATCCCTCAGCCTCCGACAGTCCAAGGAAAATTCAGCCTCTCCCCATAGCTCAAATCCTCCAATCCTGGCACAGCATTGTAAATTATTTCTGAACCCTTTCAAGTTTCAAAACATACTTCCTATAGCAGGGCGAACAGAATTGCACACAATATTCCAAAGGTTTCCTAACCACTGTCCTGTGCAGCTGCAACATGACCTCCCAACTCCTGTACTCAATGCACTGACCAATGCAAGCATTCCAAATGCCTTCTTCACTATCTTATCTATCTGCTACTCTACTTTCAAGGAACTATGAACTTGAGCTCCAAGTTGCCTTTGTTCAGCAACACTCCCCAGGACCTTGCCATAAAGTATATAATTCCTGCCTGAATTTGCCTTTGCAAAATGCAAGACCTCACATATTCATCGAAATTAAACTCCATCTGCCACTCCTCAGCCTATTGGCTCATCTGATCAAGATCCCATTGTACTCTGAGGTAACTTTCTATGCTGTCCACTAAACCTCCAATTTTGGTGTCATCTGCACACTTACTAACTATACCTCCTATTTTCACATCCAAATCATTTATACAAATGATGAAAAGTAGTGGACACAGCACCTATCTTTGTGGCATACTGCTGGTCACAGGCCTCCTGTTTAACTCTCCACCACTATCCTTTGTCTTCTACCTTTGAGCCAGTTCTGTATCCAGATGGCTATTTCTCCCTGTATTTCAATGGGATCTAACCTTGCTAACCAGTTTACCATGAGAAACATTGACTAATATCCATATAGATCATGGCCACCACTCTGCCCTCACCAATCATCATTGTTACTTCTTCGAAAAACTCAATCAAGTTAGTGAGATATGATTTCCCATGCACAAAGCCACGTTGATTATCCCTAATCAGTCCTTGCCTTTCCAAATACATGCAAATCCTGTCCCTCAGGTTTCTCTCCAACAACTTGCCCTCCACTAATGTCAAGCTCACTGGTCTATAGTTCCCGCTTTTCATTACCATCTTTCTTAAGTATTGGAACCACATTAGCCAACCTTTCATCTTCCGGCACCTCACCTGTGAGTATCAATGACCTAAATTGCTTTCTTTGTTGCACTAGAATTCTTTTTCTATCCAAATCATTATTTAGTTCCTTTGTGAGAGTGATAATTGAGCCTATTTTAAAGCTTTGCATTCCACATCCAATCCACATGCTGTGAAAATTTATTTTTCCTCGTGTCTCGGTTGGTTATTTGTTTATCACTTTCAATATCTGTCCTCTGATTGTCAACCCTTCTGACAATGAATACAGTTTCTCTCCATTCACTGTGTCTAGATAATTTTGTGCACTCATCTCATATGAGTCACTTATGTGCAGATGATCAACAGATGATGACAAATGTACACTCCAGAGTGATGGTTGATAGCCTTACCAATCATGACTGGGATTTTATACAAAAAAAAAACAAGTGATCTGCTCAGACCAAGATGATACAATGGCCAGCTAGTCACAATTGGCTTGGCCATATTCAAGAAAAACAAATAAGAGACATGGAATATCTCCCTATAAGCTGATAGTACTCTGAGGGCTGGCCACAACAAAGACCCAGCAGTGTGGCCACAAAGGAAATACTTTACCATCGTAGATGATATATTCATGATGATGAATGACTGATCATGCCAGCTTCACATCAAAAATTACTTTCGGGAAGTTGCACCAAAGAAAATTGGGAAGACCAAATGTTCGGCCAGAGCTTGGCCATCTGAGTGGTGGCTTGGAGTGTCCAGGGACGCCAAGGAACAGATATTTAATCAGGAAAGGTACAATTTCCCATGGATATTGTACACCACCCATTCTGCTGAAGGAACCCTATGAAGAAACCTCATCCCACTGCAGTTGAGTTGTCCACAGATCATTTATTGGGATGAACTGAATTGTGAATCTCAGAACAGAAGACTGGAGACCATCAGGAAAACAGTCCAAATCAACTACTTCCTCCAGGAAAGAGCATCATTCTTCAAAGTCTGAAGACAACACTGAATTGTAGGAATAATGAAACCTCCAGATTTTCTGAATGTGTAAACTCAAAGACTTGGATGGGATGGATGGTGATATAATGATGAAAAAAAATGTAAACAAATGTATAACAATATAACTATAAAGGGAAAATAGATTTGGGAATGCTGTCTATGTGCCTGAAAGATTCTAAAAGAATGAAAACTTGATTGAATGCAATAGGCAACATCCAGTGTGATGATATCATAAGGACTTGGTCAATAAAGGTAACTGTGGGAGACAGATCTGGAGTTGATGCACTCTTAACATTCTCTGCAGTAACTTAGATCAAAGTAATATAATATGTGAATAGTTACAAAAATGCAATGAACTTTGTGTTGTTTTCAACAAGAAACTTCTGGCTAGACTGGAAAAATGGATAAGGCAGCATCTGAGGAGCAGAACAATCGCCGTTTCGGGCAAAAGCCCTTCATCAGGAATGATCAAGGGCTTTTGCCCGAAATGTCGATTTTCCTGCTCCTCGGAAGCTGCCTGACATGCTGTGCTTTTCCAGCACCACCCTAATCTAGACTCTGATCTCCACCATCTGCAGTCCTCACTTTTGCCCTGGAAAGGTGGATAACATAATCCACAATAGATCACATTGGACTGAAGAAATCCACACATGCAATCCATGTCTCTATAAAATATTCTCTCAATCTTCCCTTGTCTCAAGAGAACAATTCCTGTCTGGCCAATTCATTTGCATAATTGAAGTTTTTTATGTCAGGAATGATCCTTGTAAATTTTGTCTACACTTGTTGAGTGTCTTCATAACTTGCCGAAATTGTGGTAACCCAAAATTGGATAGATGATTCTCATTGAGGCTCTATCAGTGTTTTATGAATAACTTTGTTGAGTTGCACTTAATGAGGCTATTTATAAAGACCAGGATGCCACATGTACTTGAATATGCTTCCTCAAACTTTCACCTTCACGAATTTGAGCACAAATATCCCCAAGTCTCTCTTTTCCAACACAATATTTAGAATTGTGCCCTTTATTTTCCATTACTGCCGCTCATTTTTCATACCAAAATGTGTAGCTACACACCTCTCTGCACTAAATGTCATTGTCACTTGGCATCCATTCCACCAGTCTGTTCACATCTCTTTTCACCTCTTCACAAGGCTATCACTACTTTCCTTGAAATTCTCGACTCGTCTATCTTTTGTGTAATTTACATTTAAAATTGCCCCATGTGCCTAAATCCAAAGACGATTAGAGGTACTAGAGCTGACCTCTGGGGAACAGAATACCTTCTTCCATACTGAAGAAAGAAACTTGTATCACTATTCCTCTTTTCTGGTCACATAAAAAAATTCATATCGACTATCCTTGTTATTCCATTGGCTTCAAATTTGCTGACAAACTTATTATGTGTCATTTATTCGGTGCCTCCTAGAAATCCATATACATTGCATCAGCTACATTACACTCATCATTAAATTCTATTATTTTCACAAGTCATACAAGCCATCCTTAATTAATCCACACTTGTCCAGATTATTGTTATTTTTGACCCAGATTATCTAAAAACTTTCCCACCACCAATATTCACGTGGATGTCTTGAAGTTGCTAGGTGTATTGTTACTCACTTTTTGGATTAAGGTTTGCACTACACATTTGCAATACTTTAGTTTTTAAAAAAAATCATGGGATGTGGGTGTCACTCCCAAGGCCAGCATTTATTGTGCAACTTTAATTATTCAGATGGCAGTTAAGAGTTAATCGCATCACAGTAGGTCATGAGTCATATATGCCAGAACAGATAAGGATGATAATTTTCTTCCCCAAAGGAAAGTAGTATATCAGATGGAGTATGGTCATCATTAGATTCTTCATTCCAGATTTCTAATGAATTCAAACTCTACATGCTGCTGCAGTATAATTTGCACCTCAGTTCCCAGAACATTTACTTGTACTCTGGATTAATAGTCTAGCGATAATGCTACATGAACGATGGGTGAGAGGTATGGGGAGGGCAGCTATAGTGGCATTTTCTGGTATTAGAAGTAAAGATATTGCTATCTTGTAAAAATACAAACTTCCATACATGGAACTTTGATTCAAGATTGGATTTAGCAGTGATGACACCTCTTGGTCAGGGTGTTTTAATGAATAACAACTTATACAGTAGAAAGAAAAAGCAAAGTCAGAACTTGTCATGTGTAGGTCCATCTAAATGAAGGAGAATGATGTGGTACCATGCTAAGGATGTCCTAAAGCATTTCAAAATGTGTTCTCAATGGTTATGTAAATATGAGTGGCAGTAAATGCACACTACAGGATCTAAATTATATCAATCAGATAAGTAACCACTTAATCTATTTTGTTGGAGCTGACAGTGGTATAACATGGTGGTTAAGGCATTAGTAGCGCTTTCTTGTTTATTTTTGCATAATGCAGGAAAAGGCAAATGGACTTTCTTGACCATCTCATCCAAAAGATGGAACCTCTGACAACGTAATTCCATCAGTATTGAACTGAATATCAGTTAACTTACGTCACGTTGTTGAAAACTAGTAGTTGAATTTTAATCAACGGTTATAGAATTTATACCAGTGATAATAATTAACATTGGTCTTTTGGGCTCAAGTCATACAAAAGAGTTTGAATCCACAAACTCGTCATTGAGAGGTGACATTGTAAGTATAGCAAGCAAGTCACACATTTTGAGAAGTGTCTTACTAATCAGAAATATGCAATAAATCTTTTACCCCAAATATTTTGCCCAATGTACTGAAACAACACCTTTCAAAAACAAAGTTGAATTTAAGTGAAACACATTTCCTGTCAAAAACACAGTAGAATTTTAGCAATTCATTCCTCATCCCTTCTTTGACAAACATAGCTTACAAAATAAACATAGCATACAAAAGCAGAGAAATTATAGTCAAACTTTTTAAGTGGCCAGATTTGTTCTCAATTGGAGTATTCTGTCTAAATTTAGGCACAATGTCCTCAGAAGAAGATAGAGGTGCTTGGGTGGGTGTAGAAAAATGAAATCAAAAAGTGATTCAAAATATAAATTGGGAGAGAAATAAAATTGGCAGCCAATTTTCTATCACCCATGTTAGACTGGCATCCAAATTCACAATTTCCTCCAAATTCATTATTAGCATGCAAATTTCCTAGGTCTGCTTATTTGCATTTTTATTCATAAATCCATCTGCATACTGGGATCTGGATTAGAGTGGTGTTGGAAAAGCACAGCCGGTGCAGCATCTGAGAAGCAGGAAAATCAACATTTCGGGCAAAGGCCCTTCATTAGGTCCTTTATCATTGGCCTTTGCCCGAAACGTTGATTTTCCTGCTCCTTGGATGCTGCCTGACCTGCTGTGCTTTTCCAGCACCACTCTAATCTAGACTCTGGTTTCCAGCATCTGCAGTCCTTGTTTTTGCCTGCATACTGGGACATTAGAGCCAGGGTTACAGTTAAGGCATACTTATTTATGAGGTTATCCACAATTGATGCTATCTGTGTTTAATTGTCTAAGGAAAGATGTACCTCAGAGCAAGTAATTTGATAAACTTTAGCAAAAGCTGGAAGTCAGAGCTGAAGCAATGAGTAGGCATTTTAAATATTCCAAATAAAGCTGCAACACCCATGGGAAGGCTTAAGGTTGGGAAGGTAGCATTCCAGCAGTAGGATAGGAAATTTATTTATTGTGAAACCAAAAGGGATAGAAAAAGTTACTGTTCTGAAGTACGAGCAACAGGCCCAAAACATTAACTCTGATTTCTCTTCACCAATGCTGTCAGACCTGCTGAGCTTCTCTAGCAACTTCTGTTTTTGTTTCTCATTTACAGAACCCACAGTTCTTTAATTTTTTTTGGAAAACATTACTGTTGAGGACAACAGTGTGGAATCAGAGGTGAATAATTATATTTTACAAAGGGTCAAAATGCATAAAACATAATGACGGACAAATAAGGGCAAAATAAATTTCATGTATGCACCAGATGCTGCAGTTGATTGGTTCCCATTTCTTGCTTGACCAACCCCAGGTACAGGTTAGAAAAACAAAAATTGCTAGAAAAGATCAGCAGGCCTGGTAGCATCTATGGAGAGAAATCAAAGTTGACGTTTCTGATCAGGCTCTTTGAAAGAGTCACCCACCCTGAAACATTAACTCTGATTTCTCTCCACAGATACTGCCAGACCTGCTGAGCTTTTGTAACAATTTCTGTTTTTGTTTCTGATTTACTGCAATGGCAGTTCTTTTGGTTTTTACCGATTACAATTAGACTGGCTCTTCTGATTTGGTTCTTCAAGACACTTTACCACAGTCATTGCCAGGAAGGTGTGGCAATGTTTATAAATAGAACTGATGTACTTTGCAAGTGCAACTTGTGAAGTTTCACTGAGTATTAGACAACACAGTACACCATTCATCACATCATAATGTGTAGAGAATAACATGCTATTATTGATTTGGAGATGCCGGTGTTGGACTGGGGTGTACAAAGTTAAAAATCACACACCACCAGGTTATAGTCCAACAGGTTTAATTGGAAGCACACTAGCTTTCGGAGCGATGCTCTATCACCTGATGAAGGAGCGTCGCTCCGAAAGCTAGTGTGCTTCCAATTAAACCTGTTGGACTATAACCTGGTGTTGTGTGATTTTTAACATTATGCTATTATTGGGGTGCTATGCAGAACCATTTAACCATGTCTGAACTTCAGACCATTCCATTTGTTGATACAATGTGAGAGTTTGATTCACTATTGACCATAATGTGGTCCAGTCACTTTTGACTTCAAATGCAGGTGTACATTTCCCAGCAAGTGGAGACAGTTCACTTCTCATGCACCATTTTGCAGCTATTTCTTTAGAATAATTTTCTTCCCAATGCCTGACTATGGAGGTTTCCCACTGGAAAACCCATTGCTGGTGACAATTACATTATAGGGAGAGAGAGAAAGAAACTGGCAGAATGGTCCATGAGAACTTAGGTGAGGTGACAGAAAAGAAAATGAATTAAGTGAAATAGGCCAGAAATAGTCTGAAAAACAGGCCTGACATTTTTCTTTACCCCTCGAAATTTACGAACCTCCACTATGCATCGCTTAGCAACCCCAGCTATCCCATTACAATGGGTGTTGTTTATATAGGTTTTAAAATAGTATAAAGCATAGAACAAGATGCAGAAGCTCTCAGAACATGTTCCCATGTTAGTTTAAGTGATAATAAAGTCCTCAACCACTTTTCACGTAAAAGGATGTACAGCTTGCCTCGCAGCTAGCTGGAAAAGCACATCAGCTTTTACTGGAATGAAAAGTTGACATATGACTTTCTCTCCAATTTCTACCATCTAATTGGCCCAGGAACGAAAACAGAATGTCTTCTCCATTTCAACCAGCTCTTGAATTTTTTTTTTATTTATGTTCCATTGCCTCTTTTTGTACTTTTATGCTCTGGCATTATTCTTTCTTTTTTTCTTAATGCCCTTCTTCTAACTCTTTCTTTTCATGCACAAACCTTCCTTCCTTCTATGAATTGCCTGCTGTAATTCTCTCACTCTTTCTTTATCTACTTGTTGCTACAAGCCAGCTTGAAAAAGAAGTAATTATCAGCAAATCCACAATGAGCTTCGGCATTCCCATTCAGGATGTTCTGTACATGATATATTGATCAATCTTTAATGACTAATAGCATTATAATGAAAAGAGGCTGTAGAAGTTAATGTAACTGCACATGCAAACCACAAATGAAGCACACAATGCCACAAGAGGTCTGGTCCTGAGAATTTTAATTATTCCCGTCAACAAGAGAAGTCTGGAATGTTTACGTTTATTCAGTGAAATTAGAGAGGCCCTGTGCCAAAAACAACAATACACTTTAGAAACTTAAATTTCAATTTGGGAGTTAATACTTCAGATGCTGGGTAGGCTAGACTCTGCCTTATGTAAAGAGAAACAAAGCATCCTAGCTATAGACTGTGGATAAAATTATTATACATGAGAAAATGTATTCATTCCCACACAATGCAATCTCTTTCAAACGTTTTGAACATGGATAATAGCGCCAACATTTATCACATTCAAGACATCAGTCTTGGACAATGCTAACCTAGGTCCTGGGGAGTGCTTGTGTTAATTTTATGTATAACGCTTCAGAACAGTTTGCTTTCAATACAAATTGATGAGCCAATACACATTTAGTTGAATTAATCAGGAAGCAAACTTTTTTTGTCAATATATAACAATCCAAAATATCATGTTTGATCTTTTCTCATGCTTCGCTACTGACAGATTTTCAGCAGAAGACTAGAGAGATAGCATCATTTAATGCAATTTTTATTCTGCTATTTTGCCGGAGACTTTGCCAATCTAGCAAAGTAGGAGATTAGGACAATTCCAGTTGAAATTTAGGAACTCCCTTTCGAGAGCAACAGAAGATGACAAATAGGCAGGATCAAAGCTAAATTAGACAGGAAGTTCAACTTTAAAGCAAATGTTGTGCTATAATTTCTCAAAATAATGAGAATTGGAGAAGGCTTGATATTAAAAGACAAATACTCCAATTCTAAAATAAGAACAAAAAATACGAGAAAATATTCAGCAAAAATAGTTTGTATTTTTGTTGCATCCTCGCACAATGAAACAATTCAAGTCTTCTATCTGGAATGATAAAAAAAAGCTTGGCACTAAGACTCATTAGCAGTTATTGGGATAAATGATCAAAAGCTTGGTTAAAGAGTTAGATTTTGAGGAACATGATAAAGGAGAAAAATGAAGTGGAGAAGTAAGGAGACTTTAGGATGGAATTACAAATATTTAGAGCCTTGGTAGCTGAAAGCATGGTTACCAATAGCAGACGGATTAATATGGAGAATTCCCAAAAGGTCAGAATTAGATGAGGAGAGACATGTCAGAGAGTTGTGAGGTGAAATCAGTTATAGAGCTAGACAAATTGAATGCCACGGAGAGGCTTGAAAGAAAGGTTAGAACTTTATGACTGCAAAATGATTTAAATGGGAAACAATATGGTTCAGTGAGCAATGGAGTGTTGGTGAATGGACATGTTGAGTTATGGATAGCTGAGTTTTGGATGAGTTCAAGTTTCTGGAGGTTAGATTGTGTGAGGTTGACCACACAGGGTCCATCAGAATAACTAAGGTACCAAAGGCATAGATGAAGTTTTCAAGAGCAGATGAGTTGAGGCATGGAAGGTAGAAATAGACAATTTTAGTGACATTGCAGTTATGGGAAAGGAAACCCACCTTGGGGTCAAATATGACAGGCCATGATGTAAATAGTTTGATTGAGTCTCAGAGAAGTTGCCATTCAAAAACCCAACAAAATTTACAGTGAGAGCAATTGATATCTTTTAAAAATTAGATAAATAATTATTGATGATGTTTTTCCACTTTGACTAGTCAACAAAAGTCATTTGTTAAAAGGAACAAAACTCAATAGCAATAGATTAGCAAACAGTCAGAACTGAAAAAAAACTGAGATAGTCAGAGTTAAAAATGAGGTGTAGTAGCAATTAAAAGAGTAAACTAAAACTACAACAACTGGAAGCCTGAAGTTACAACACAAAAAAAACTAAAATTACACAACAGATCATAAAATATGTGCAAAGAGATGAAAAGCCAAATACTGTCATCGACTCATAGAGTCATATAGCATGGAAACATATCCTTCGGTCCAACTCATCTGTGCTGACAAGGCACCCCAATATGACCTCGTCCCATTTGCCAGCACTTGGTTCATATCCCTCTAAACCCTTCCTACACCCATCCAGATGCCTTTTAAATGTTGTATTTGCACAGCCTCCATCACGTCCTCTGGCAGCTCGTTTCATACGTGTACCACACTCTGGATGAAAAAGTTACCCACGGGTCCTTTTTAAATCTTTCCCATCTCACCTTAAACATGTGTCCTCTAGCTTTGGACTCTCCCAACAAGTTAAAAAAGAACTTGTCTATTCACTCTATCTATGCCTGTCATGATTTTATAAATGTCGATAAGTTCACTCCTCATTCTCTGAACCTCCAGGGAAGAAATCCACAGTCGATTCCACCCTTTCCTATAGCTCAAACCCTCCAGTCCTGGCAACATCCCTCTAAATCTTTTCTGCACCCTCTCAAATTTAACAAATATCCTTTACAGCTGTAACATGACCCCTCAGCTCCTGTATTCAATATTATGACTAATGAAGTGAAACGTGCCAAATGCCTTCTTCATTGCTCCTTTTACCTGTGAATCCACTTTCAAGGAACTATGCACCTGCACCCTTAGGTGTCTTTATTTGGTAACACTTCCCAGTGCCCTAGCATTAACTGTGTTGGTCCTGCCTTCCCAAAATGGATCACTTCACATTTATCTCAATTAAACTCCATCTGCCACTCCTTATCCATTGGTCTATCTGATCAAGACCCTATTGTACTCTGAGATAATCTTCTTCACTGTTCACTACACCATCTGTTTAAATGTAATCTGCAAATTTACTAACCATATAGCCTGTATTCACATCCAAATTACCTATATAAATGACAAAAAAAATGGACCCACCACTAACCTTATGGCACACCACTGGTCACAGGCCTCCAATCCGAAAAACAAACCTCCACCACCACACCCTGGCTCCACCTTCAAGCCAATTTTGTATCTAATTGGTTAGCTCCTCCTGGATCTAATGTGATCTAATCTTGCTAACCTGTCTATCATGAGACATCTTGTCAAACGCTTTGCTGAAGTCCATATAGACGATCTCCACTACTCTGTCTTCATCAATCTTGCTTGTCACCTTTTAAAAAACTCATTCAAGACAATGAGACGTGATTTCCCAAGCACAAAACAATGCTGATGATCCCTAATCAGTCCTTGCCTTTCCAAATGCATGCAAATCTTTTCCCTCAGACATATTCTTACCTCACACCTTTAATCTGTTGTCTGAGCTGAGATGTCACTTTTTAAAAAAAAACTGAAGTTATCTTGGGAATTTGACTTGAAAGAAATTCTGGGATTTACATATTAATGAATCAATGTCCCCGTTCTAAGTGATTAAAGACTTAACAAAAATCTAGGTTTGTTCAATACATTTCATCAGTTGTGTGACACTTATAACTTTTACTGTAAATTCTGTGTCCTATGATCTTGCCTCACTAGCTATCTGACAAAGGGGCAGCGCTCCGAAAGCTCGTACTTCCAAATAAACCTGTTGGACTATAACCTGGTATTATGTGATTTTTAACTTTTTCCACCCCAGTCCAACACCAGCACCTTCACATCATGGTTAAAAATTAACAGTATCAATTTCCCACATGTTGCAAATGGCAGATAAAATGGACTAGCGGGCTGAAGAAGATGTTTAGGAGGATGTGTAGCATGATGAATGCACTATTGCTGCACTTAGGATAAGGATACTGACCCACTTAGATGCAGTCAATAGTGCCCTGTTCCATCAAGAATTATCAGCAAAGAGACACGTCCTTCCATATTGCTTGTCCCTCCTAGTAAATGAACTGCCCTTTTCTTTAATCAATGGCTTCCAAGACCTCCCAGATAGACAAAGAATGGCAAACAGCAAAATCTTGCAGATGTTTGCCAATTGTGGAGACACATAGGTTCAGGACAATGATGACCTCTGTGCCACTAGCAAAGTCATCCTCATTCTGTTGACAGTCTTCAGGTAAGATGTTGCATAGCACATGCAACTATTGTTTGGAGTTGAGGTCTCAGGGAGTGGGTGTGCTGGCGAGACTGGGTAATGGTTAGATAAGAGTAAAACTATGCAGTCTGCAGCCACATACTGTCCTGGGTTTCGATCATTGACCAAGCACAGATTCATACCACACAGCTGACAGCCTGTCCATCACTTAACATCTGGTAGACCAAACATATTCACATCCTGCCTGGGGCTGTAATAATTGCAGCTCCAGTTGGATGTGCCTTTAACTGGTCATTACGATTCTCAATTAATAACAGGGCAGGAAGGTAAAGATTGGTCTTTCCTCCTAGAAATTAATTCCACCAAAGGTTAGAAAGATGTCTGTGATCTGGTCTGTTACTATATCACCTAATGAGGTTCATTTCCTGTCTTGAACTTATCGCCTTCTGTTATTTTTCTGGAGGCCTTCCTGGCCCCCCACTGATAGATCACATAGATTTTCATAGGGTGGATAAAGAGAAACTGTTCCCATTGGGACAACAATTGAGAAAGTAATGGTTATGACAAGGGTCCAATTGAAGAGCATATAAGAGCCTCATCCTGCTCGGTGATGAAAGCCTTCCTGATTCGGCAATTCTTGGCCATTGGCTGCTAGTTGCAAATTGAGTAATAATGTTTCTTCCTTGTCATTGTAATCTTCCACTTCTTTCTCCTCCATTCTTAACTGGAGACTTTTGCAGTTTTTTTGATATCTGAAAGACAAAAGGTGCAAGGATTAAGTTATGAATAAGAGGAGAGGAGAAAACAAAGGGAGCAGGCTTACACTAACTGAAGCTTGTGAATCAGAAGAGCTATTGGACAAATGTGAGAACCGGGATTAGATATGAAAATAACATTACTATTAATTGTTGCAGTCCCACCATTGCCCTTTCAATAATGGCATCTTTTCCATGAGTGTAGTCATCCTGACCTGACCTGGTTAGTTATGCGACATATTGTTTTTGTATTGTATGTGTTTAAACCTGTTTGGGTGGCATGGTGTTCATGTTTGACTAACTTGAAGTATGCACAAGCTGTGAGTCAAAGTGTGACACTTGCAGTGTGTGGATATCACTAATAGAGAGTGTGGGTCGATGAGTGATAAGGTTGTAATGCAATGAAAACATGTAAGGCAAATGAGGAAAGGCTGCAGAAAGGAACGGAATGGACGAATTTGAGAGTCCTCATGCATGAATCATGAAAATGAGCATCCAAATTCAGCGGGTAACAAAGAAGACAAATGGAGTTTTGGCCTTTATTTCAAAGGGAATGAAGCATAAAAATATGGTCTTATCACTATATAAGACCATAGCTATAATGCCGTGAATAGTTCTGTATCCCTTTTTTAAGGGAAAATACATTGGTGTTGCAAGCAGTCCAGAAAAAGTTCTCTAAACTAATCCTGGGTATGGTGAGGTTATTCATACGATGAGAGGTTGAGTAGGTTGGGCCTATTTTCTTTACAGTTTAGAAAGAGAGCAACCTGATTAAAATATATTAGATTCCAAGGGGAATTGACACGTTGAATGCAGAAAGGTAACTTCCTCTTTTTTTTAGGCAAGTTTAGGATCAGCGGACACAATTTCAAAATATGTTGTTGCCCTTTTAAGACAGAGATGAGTAAATTTGTGAAATTCTTTACTGTTGAGGCTGGGTTGGTGACAATAGTCAGGATAGACTTTTTTTAAACAATAGGGAATCTAGGGTTATAGGGAAAAGGCAGGAAAGTGGAATTCAGGATTAGTAGATCAGCCACGATCTCGTTGAATGCCTGAGTAGGCTCAGTGGGCCAAATGGCTAGCTCTGCTCCTTTGCCTTATGCTCTTATGGTCCTATGGTGCAGCTAGTGCAATTCAGCTTTTGAAGACTGATCAAGATCATTCATGCAAGTTTATTGAACTCCTTGTTGCTATATTTTTAGGTTCTTGGTGCTTAATTACTGGACTTGATCACCACACTTGATTGTTTTTACTGCCTTCTGAGATTTTTATGACGATCAGGCTAAGGCTGAAAGAATTTCCATGGCCTATTAATGTAACAAAGATCATTCGTTTTCCATCAATTTATCAGTAGATTTGCTGCAAGTGGGTTTTCCACCAAAATGATGAACTAGGTAAAGGAAGTCCTGACCACCAAGGACTGTTGGTTCACCAGAAACAATAGATTTAGATCCTGGCAGTCATGAAGGGGACGATGGCTGATGTTCGGGAAATAACTCCTGGACTCCAGACATAAGATGTTGCATAGCACATGCAACTATTGTTTGGAGTTGAGGTCTCAGGTAGTGGGTGTGCTGGAGAGACTGGGTAATGGTTTGGATAAGAGTAAAACTATGCAGTCTGCAGCCACATACTGTCCTGGGTTTCGATCATTGACCAAGCACAGATTCATACCACACAGCTGACAGCCTGTCCATCACTTAACATCTGGTAGACCAAACATATTCACATCCTGCCTGGGGCTGTAATAATTGCAGCTCCAGTTGGATGTGCCTTTAACTGGTCATTACGATTCTCAATTAATAACAGGGAGGAAGGTAAAGATTGGTCCTTCCTCCTAGAAATTAATTCCACCAAAGGTTAGAAAGATGTCTGTGATCTGGTCTGTTACTATATCACCTAATGAGGTTCATTTCCTGTCTTGAATTTATCGCCTTCTGTTATTTTTCTGGAGGCCTTCCTGGCCCCCCACTGATAGATGACATAGATTTTCATGACAACCAAATATCTGGTTCACTAATATCTTTTTGGCAAAGAAATCTGCCATCCTTACCTGGTCTGGATGACATATGACTCCAAACCCACAGCAATGTACTTGACTCTTAATGGCCTATGGACAATTAGAAACGGGCAGTAAAGTTTGGTTTAGCCAGTGATGCCCACATCCTATGAACACAAAAATAAAGTTGCAAAAATGAATAGGAATGAGATCACTTCTGAAATGAAATAGACTTGTTTTTAAAAGTAGAAGTTATGCTTTTAAGCTTGACTCAATTTTTCAAGGTGCAAAAAAGCAGAAATGCAGAAGAAAGGTCAGAATGTTTACCCTTAATTTGTCCAAACTGGTTTATATTTCATGAGAACTTGTATTTCACATTGATCTTTTGACAAGAAAATGGATATGTCAGCTAAGAGCTTCCCTTCTATTTTCTATCACTTATTTTGTTTTGCTTCACAATCTGGCAGGCAATTTATTAGTCTGTAATGAGATCAAGTGAACTGGAAGGAGACTCAGGTTAGTCACTAGAGTTGGAATCTAAGCAAACCAGTGCCTATGTCCCACTTGGTAGTTTTATTGCAGTCAAAAATTTAGCCAATGCCTAACTGAATAGTTGATTATCAACCCATGATGAACAAATGGATGCAATCTCTCCATTGTCCCTTTCTCTTTCAATGACATATTCATATAATCAGGTATAAAAAAGTGAACATTGATTCATTGGTAAAATATTTATTATCTGACTTAAGTAAGATATTCACATCCCTAGATAATGTTTAGGGAGCTCTGAGCTAATGGCATTGTGTGGAAATAAACATGTGACATGGTGAATGGCCCCTGTGGAAAAAAAAACAGATAATTGATTACAAATGGTAGACCTCTGCCTCATATAACATGAACAACCTTTCATTTAGTCCTTAGATGGTATATCATTCCACAAGGCTGATAATTTATAAGCCATTTTATCAGATTCATGTCCAGGGTAATAGTTGTGAAAAAGGCTTGTTGAAAATGGATGGTAATTGAATTGATTTTTCACTAGCTGGCATAGGGAGCCTGGATCAGCCAATGATTATTGGAACATTATCATTAAAACGACATGGTGAACAGCAGTGGAAAATATTGTGCTGAGACATATCATGCTTGAAACTTCTGCAAGCAAGTTAATCTAAAGGTGAAACATGCTCAGCAGTTTTAATGTACATGAGACAACCCTCGATGACTTTGATCATTATAGCACCGGAGTGCATAGAAAATACAGGTTGCTGATAAGCAGACAAATCGCTATTGAGAGGCCAGCTTAGCTCACTGGGAAAAGACAAGTGATCAGAGTGTATGCTGGATTGAGAGCAAGCAAGAGAATGTCAAAGACATTGTTGTCAAAATGCCCCAAAATTTGTCTTATTTAATGTGGGACACAACAGAACTCCTAACAGAGTTCAAAGCAATCAAATGGAGCAATGGTTTCTATATTCAGGATAGTTGATTCCTGAGAAACAAGCCATGAAGTTTTGCTTAGCACTTCAAACTGAAGACATACAGAAACATCAGGATTTACAGCCAGATAGCTAAATGAACCCCAGAAGATATGGGATACACTACAAGAACAATTTAAAATAACATTAAATGTCACATTCATTGCCTAGGATTCATATCATTTAAACAGAAGTATGTAGAATATATAGACCATTTTCTGAACAGATGTAGGGAAAAGGGTTCATTGCATGATTTTGCAGTCGGGAAGCTGGGAAACAGAATTGCTGTGTCGGTGATCTCACTCATTCCATGGAAGGTTTCCTGAAATACTTTGGTAATCAAACTGATGAATTAAGGCATTGAGGAGTTACTGAAGCATGGATAAAGGTGACAGCAAAGCCTAATTCTCATTCTAATCCCGGAAGTACAAAACAATCTTCATAGGTCAACAAAGTTTACAGGCCTGAAGGACAAACTTGATGTTTGACACAATCACTAGAACGCCCAGACAAAGCAAGGCATTATGGAAGGTGTGGCCTTTTGCAAACACCAAGGAAATGTCTAACCTTCAAGATGTACGGCAGAAAAGGCCATGGGTAGAAATAGTGTGCAAGGATATTTGTGGCTACAAAGACCCATGCACAAGAAATGCATTAATTTATAATAAAAACCATCATGCATTCCAGTAGAGGTGTATACATGAAGTCATGGACAAAAAAGAATCTGATGAGATACATAAAAAGACAGTGATGAATATATATTTTCTACTGTCAAACTTGTGGAAAACACCAATAGCATCGCACTGATCAAAGTGTTTGCAAAAATTCTAATTATCTGTCCTCAAATAATTGAAGACTATTCATTGTTGGCTAAGATTGACACCAGAGCAAGGGCTATATCACCCATCATGAGCAACCATGTGGAGGCTAAGAATACCATTATTGTTCAATTCTTTATGCAGGACCAATAATACTAGTGTATACATATAATCAGTCTGCCTAAATGTCTCCACATGTAGACAATACTAAGCCAGCAATTGCATATATATTTGCATGCTATGATCTAACATTGGTCACAATCCATGGAACCAATCATTGTCAAAGATATAACAGAAATTGACATGATGACCTTTAGGGTATACAGTTTGCTCAGCTCGCACAAATGAATGAAGAGTTGACAAGTCAAAAACATGTGGTGCTGGATAAACCACAACAGGTTAGGCAGCATCCCAGGATTAAGAGAGTCAATGTTTCGGGCATAACCCTTCATCAGGTTACACTTCTAGCTCTGATGAAGCATTATGCCCGAAACATTGATTCTCTTGTTCCTTGGATGCTGCCTGACCTGGGGAGAAAGTGAGGTCTGCAGATGCTAGAGATCAGAGCTGGAAATGTGTTGCTGGAAAAGCGCAGGTCAGGCAGCATCCAGGGAACAGGAGAATCGACGTTTCGGGCATAAGCCCTTGACCTGCTATGCTTTTTCCAGCACCACACTTTATCGACTCTGACTCTCCAGCATCTGAAGTCCTCATTATCTCCCTGAGCAACTGAAAAATAATGCAAGGAAGCAGGATAAACTACCAATTATGTATCACCAATCCAATGAAAATATTGCTGGTTTATGGGAAGATCAGAAGTAATCCAAAGGTAAAACAGATCCGTCTCAGCAGGAGCAGCTACAGAAACATCAGCTTGAACTCAGAGCAATACTGGTGATAGACCTACACAAACAAGTTGAAATGTACAGTACATACAAAAAAAGAGCTGCAAATCACTCATTCAATAGTCCTTTTAGAAACACATTCCAGCAATGATGCTTTGGTGAAATAATTCAAGCAGGCATACAGCAATCAACCACTAACACAGCAAGTGCAAAAGATTCAAAGAAAATGAAAAGATAAAGAATGTACATTTACTTGAACAAGCAATGAAAGAAAAATATACTGAACAATTAGAAAGCTGAGAGTTTGACAGAGAAGGATCCAGGATACAAAACCAGAAGCTTCAAAATGAGCTAGAAGTTCTGAAGGAATACAACTTGACCAAAGTGAAAGAAAACTTAACAATATCTCCAGACAAAATTTTCAGCACGTGTTTACAATTCTACATAGGTTACATGGCAACCAACCTAGGTGACAAGCATCTACTCAGAAACACAATCTTATGAGATCAATACACTTGGTAGTGCAGCTGTGAGACAGAACTGAGGACAAATTAAGAGCTGAAAAAGCAGGAGGTAGAAACGTGCGGTGCGGGGTTGTGGGACTATGAGGTTGGAGGAGGTGGATGGGAGATCTCCTGAGGTGATGAGGTTATTGATGGTCTGGGAGATGATGGTTTGGTGGTGAGAGGTGGGGTCATGGTCAAGGAGGCAGTAGGAGGAGGTGTCCGCAAGCTGGCGTTTAGCCTCAGCGGTGTAAAGGTCGGTGCACCAAACTACTACCGCGCCTCCCTTGTCTGCCGGTTTGATAGTGAGGTTGGGGTTGGAACGGAGGGAGTGGAGGGCTGCACGTTCCGAGGGCGAGAGGTTGGAGTGGGTGAGAGGGGTGGACAAGTTGAGGTGGTTAATGTCACGGCGGCATTTGCAGGAGGTAGAAACGGGCGGTGCAGGGTTGTGGGACTATGAGGTTGGAGGCGGTGGATGGAATTTCAGCACAGACATGGATTGGAGGTAGAGGCACGGACTGAGGACAAATTAAGCCTGTTTCAGTTTCCCAACCAGTCTCGTTATATCACATACAAGATTCAAAACACCAACAGTAATGACAGATCGTATCACTAATGACGTTGGACAATCAATGCTACTTCCAAACAAAGTCACCATCATAAGATCTGGACAAACCTACAAATTACCACCACGTTTTTAGACACATAGGCGGTAGTTGCAAATAGTTAAATTTTAATTTAGAAAAGAGGGCCATATTTATATATGCCTTGCCTTGCCTTTAAGAGAGTTTGCCTTTAGGGACTCCACATGCTATGCAGATAAAATATTGCAACATTGTTTGGTTGTTCATCTGCTTTGAGTCTTCAAGATGTACACAGAGAATTAGTTAGTTTGCTGCAATATATATATTTCACAGCTTGTGAAGTGTTTTAAAAACTGAATCCATTGAGTCGATCAATCCATGACAAGCGATTGACAATTATATCAATATCATTAACATGATAGGACTGGATGAGAATGCTTATCAAGGTCAAAATTAGAATAGCAGTTACAGCATATCATGTAACTATTAACACTGCACATGAACCTTACCTTCTTCCTTTTCTAGTTTTACTGCTGCAATTCATAAATGTGTTTTTTTTAATATTTCCTCAACAAGAAAGTCAATGCCTCCAGAAATGTTTGGTCTTCGGTCAGAGCACAGAAATCACCTCCAGTGCTGATCCTACTGGTGTTTACAGAGCTGTTGGGATGATATCTAAATTGAATAAGGCAAGAGAGCCTAAGTGCTTCTCGAAGTTCCAAATGCAAGCCAGAAAATCCAAGGCCCCCCCTGCCACAGGGTTTACGCCAAGCCGCTCTCTTCTCCAGCCTGTGTAAGACCAATCAAAACTAATTATTATGAAAATAGCACTATGTTTTCATAAGGCCAGTCCACCTGCCTGTCCTCAGCCTTGCAGAAGAACCCACTCCTGTATTCTGGGGATTGTTAAGCATCAAGCCACTAGTCATGCCAGCTTCTGGTATTACGTTATGACTTGAATGAATTGAAATGAACGAATTTCAGCACAGACATCTCTATCCCTAGAACTATTTTAAATAACTTTTGCATTGCAAAAGTTGGTCAAATTTCTTCCCTTTACAAGGCAGGACACAAAATCCTTATCATTTTGCATTGAATCTTCCACTGGTTATGCAGAACTCTCAGTTTTAGGGGCCAATAATTTTACTTTTTGGTTTTCTGTTGAAAGTGATACATTAGGCCATATTTCTCTACATAAATGTTCTGATTTAATATTTGTGAATTGACAATCGCCCAATTTAAAGGAAGGAAAAGGACATCTTAATATAATGAAACGCAAAGGCAATTCTTTGGATAAAACCTTCCTTCAGTTAGTGAGGAAGATATGCCATTTATCATTCAGTGGACTTCAGTTAGCAGGCTATCTTGCTTGAATTAATTTTTAATACTGAGTAATAATCGGAATGACACCACTCTGTGTATGGAATTATAATTTCCCTGATATAAAAGAAATATTTGGCAAGGGTTTTATGAGAAAAGTTGACCTCAGGTCTCCAAAGCTGATTGAGAAATTACAGCTTACAGTGAGCTTAACCCTCCATGAATTTCAACCTTCCTTTGAATCACAGAAAAAACATAAGCTGACAGAACAAGCATGCTGTAGACCTCCAGGATTTTTTTCTTTCTTATGTAAAAGTCAGTGGCGTACAGACAGAAGCTCAATACACCATCACTGCCATAGCTTCTTTGATTCTCACCAACACCTTAGAGGTGATTTTAACCTAACCCACTCTCTGGGCAACTGGTGGGGCAAATTCTGGTTTCATTTTACTTTGTTTTGAAGTTCAAATATTGAAATCTCATTTATTTAATTTTAGGTGAGATAGGTTAAAATAGAAGTTTAAAACGTTCTGAGAGGCATGGATAAAATGGATAGTTGGAATCTTTTTTCCAGGGTAGAAATGTCAATTACCAGGGGACATACATTAAAGGTAAAGGAGGCAAAATTTAAAGGAGATGTCTTTCGAACAGTGTGTGGTATTTTCCTGGAATGTGCTGCCAAAGGAGGTGGTAGAAGCAGATACAAGAGCAACTTTTAATAGACATCTTCATAGATATATGAATTAGCGGGGAATAGAGAGATACAGAATGTGTAGAGACAAAAGGTTTTTAGTTTAAAAAGGCACCACTGGTTGGCACCTTCATTGTACCACCTTCATTCGATAGTCTACTTTGAGTGCCACCCCATTTACGACCCATTAGTTCACAGACTCAGTAAGTCATTGTCTCAATTTACCTGTGGCGTATGGATTGCAGGGTTTAAATAGATAGCTCCTCACCACCTTCTCAGTGGAAGGTAGTGATTGGCAGTAAGCACTGGCCTTGCCAGTGATGCCTAACATCCTGTGAATAAGACACTTGGGAATTCATAATTGCTTAGATTACCATTGATTTCATTTGACGTTTGGAGCTGAGAAAAAATATTTGTGCATTATATTTCCTAACCTATTTGAAGAATTCAGGATTTGAATAAAGAAACATTTTTCAAATCCTGATATGAGAAGAGTTGGGTAGTAAAAACTATCTGATATGCAAAAAACCTGATTATATACAACCAAATCAACAACAGAATGGAAATCTACTGAGTTGTTACTATCTCAAACAGCTCAGTGAGAGCATAGTAAGTTGCAAGCTCTTTCTGAATTATGTCAATGAGCACAGCACAATGGCAGTTCAGACGTAACACATTTCTGTGGATCAGAGAAAGTAAATTTGAGGAACAGTAATGCGTAAATTGTCCTGAGTTAAACAAACTAGATCCATGAAGATTATTCGCTTCCAAGTGACTTTTGTTTCTGGCGGTGAGGTAATTGTTGATTGGCTCTAATTCTCCAAAGTATTTATTTGGAGTCAAGCTGTCTTCATTACAATGAAAAAAATGCTATGAGGTTTTCATGCCACCATCTCCATCTTTGCTTGCCAACTGGATAAGCATTGACAGTTGTGTGACTGTTGGAACAAATGGCAAATTATATTTAGTACCATTAGATTAATTAAACTCCTGATGAAGGGCTTATGCCTGAAATGTCGATTCTCCTGCTCCTCGGATGCTGCCTGACCTTCTGTTCTTTTCCAGCACCACACTCTCAACTCTGATTTCCAGCATCTGCAGTCTCACTTTCTCCTTATCTTCCAAGTATGGTAGTCAAAGGTGAGACAATTGTCAGAAAATACTTCAGTCCAAGTTGTAAATGTAACAAGTTCCAACACATTCCACAGTTGATGTGATAGCCACTTGGTATTGATTTTGTTTCCATCTGTCCATTGCAACAGAATCTATAACTTATGGAGATGCAACAAGTCTATCAACTTAGGTAAAGTCACCATTACCCCAGATGGCTGCTCTTTCATTAGAGAGAGGGACAACTTGTGGTGAATTTAACCCAAGGGACACGAGAAGATGGGATCTCCATGGTACCTCAACAGGTGCAGGAATTGAATCTACATTGTTGACATCACTGCATCACAAAGCAGCCAGTTAGCCAAATGAGCTAACCAACTCTCTTGGTTCCTTCCACACATACACATATCAAAAGTGTCATAACATTCCTGCAGCAAGAAATGTACAATAGTTGTTGAGCTGCTTTTTCTCATTAAGCGATGTGGAGTAAATGTCAAATAATCAAACACGTGCAGTTACGATAAAATGTATTTTGTTTAAATGCAATCAATTCACTGTTTGTCAGATGCCTCATAACTTTTATTCCAAAACATTTCATGTGAAAGTAAATAGAATATAACATCCCTATCAAAAAGAAAGATTTACAGTTGAAATAGGATAAACAATGATTTAATTTACATTTTTATCAAAAACTTAAAGTTGAATATTTTGACCACATTGCATATCCCTTAATTTGAGGGAAACAATAGGAAATCTACTCTTTTGTCCATGAACATAAAGCATGAGCTGATGACACAGAGCAAATCTGCAGCTTCTTTTTTTGCTCCTTTTGGCTTTTTGTGAAGACGCTTTAAATTAAAACTTTTTTCAAAAAAAATAGAATCACAATATCTGAACCAAGGGCAGGGTTATGCTTAAATTTGGAACTTTGCGGTTAGTTCTGTTTTGGAAGCTTTGTTGCGGTTTCTGGCTGATGTCATACTGCGAGCTAAAAGAGAGCACAAGAGGCCAATTTTAAGTTGAGTTGTTGAAATATATGCTCAGTTCAAGTTAAACAATGCTGGCCTGTACAATATCTAGCATGGAGGTGCTGAGCTGTGAAAAGCGTGTTGTGTTGAGTCCAGTTACTTGAATAGACTTGTTAAAGCCCGTGGCTGATGTATGCTAAGCAGGGCCAAGCGGGAGAGAGAGGGCAGGGAGGCGCAGCCAGGATATCACTCTCTGAGCCTGGGCCTGCACTTTGATTGCTCCTTTGGAGGTGTAAGTGAAAGCCAAACCTCTGTTCCCTCCTTTTCTTGCTTCTGCCATGCAAAGATAATCAGGTTTATGTAAAGTATGTGTGCTCTTTTGACAGTCCACGATACCTCATTAATTCAATCATACCCAACAGCATTGTTCCAAAGTATTTGAAATGCGGATAGGGACTGAGCTTTTTTTAATCCTGTCAATCAATGTTAACATTTTTCTTGCAGTTGCCATGGCCAGGGCCAGAGTTCATGAAAACACAGAATAAGCGCCAACAAAACAGGAATAAAGACTTATTTGAGATACTTTTTTTAAAGGACATCTACCATGCACAAAACATGGGAAGTAAATGTAGACAAGTTTAGACACTATAGCTCCACTGAGGGAGAAAGAAAATTTGAAAATCAAACAGGCCTATAAAAGCTTGACCAAAGAATCTCTGGGAAAAACCTGATGAATCGGTCTTTGGTACAACAATGTTCTTTCTTTCGTGTGTTCTCCAAAAGTACAATGACTAATACATTTTAACACATGCCACTGATGTCTTTACACTGTTGTAAGCCATCTAAAACTGGCAGAATACCACAGGAGAACAAGAGAGGTTGTTCTTTGGTGAAGAGAACCCTAGAACTCGAGATAGAAACAAATTCTGGATTTAATACAAAGCAAGTGCATGCCTATGGATTAGTGAAGTCTCTGGATAATGTATTTCATAATTTATGTTTCACAAACTGCTCAGGCATGTCTTAAATGGAAATACAGTTGATAATTTGTTTATTTTATCCTATGCTTCAATTGTCAATGTTGTATGGACTACTGCAGGCTAAAATCTAAAAATGCTATTTCTAATGACAAAAAAAGGAAAGCTACACAAGTAAAGATTTGTTTGTTGTCTTTTATATCACAATTAGAGTGAAAAATAAAACTGTTCCCCCAAATTTAAATTACATATTAAACTACATGGGGTAGTTTATCGGACACATTTTGCTTAACGAAATAACTTCTCAAATGATTTCTAATTCAGTCTCTGCTTTTCCCTTTAAAGTAGGTTTTTTATGTTAAATCATCTTAAAAGGGTTTGAATGCAACTTATGATTTAATCATTGTCAGGGATACACAACGGCTCAAAAGTAATTTGTACACTCTCTAAATGCCTAAAGGTCACTCTATGACTGACAGCCCTTTATAATGCACATTTGTATAGATAAATATTCACTATTGTTATGTTGCTTGTAAAAAGAACTGCAATGTCCTGCTTAAGATGTACAACGTTGTTCAAATAATTCAGGTCTTTGGATATCTGTATATCAAATGTCTGAATTATGAAGACTTAATGAATTAGCAATGCAGGACCACTCCAGAGCAAAGCATTGAAACAAATGATTGAGGAGTGGCACAAATGCCAGTTAAAAGCAAGTCATAATGGCCAATACCAACACACAGGATATTTAATTTTGATAATATAAAAGTACTTAACATCTGAACTGGTTTAAAATGCAACACTTTATTCATTTACACTCAAATTTAAAAAAGTAAGCGGATCTCACTATTTTGAAACACGATACAATATTTGATTTTGATTCAAATTCCAAAATGTTGTAAAATTCCACTGCTAACATGATAAGAGCATTCTGTAGGTGCAGACCTATTGTATAGTTAATCTGTTATTCCATTATTAATCATTCAGTAAGTATTTTCATTGTTGTTCTTCATACTTCCTCATTGAATTGGGCTGTTTTCTTCCATGTTATGTGCTGCATGTTAAACTGTCAGAGCTGCATTGTAATTCATCTTTGTAGGGTCAAAGACAAATAGAGTAACTGGTTAATGCATTATATTGGTTAATACTCGTTGGTTAATACATTAGATTGGTTAATACTCATTGGTTAATACATTAGATTCCCGACCAACATCATTAAGATATTCAAGAACAAATTCGATCAAGTTCTGATAGACATTAGCCAGTAAAATTATCAGACTTATTACATAAAGTAGAATAATCTTGGTTGTGTAGTGCTCTGTTGTCTTATTCTGCACATGATTATTCAAAACCTGATTAACATGGTGTATGTTAATTTACAGCACCTGGTTGTCATTAAAATATGTGAATGGAGTTTACTGGCTGTCCAATCTCCTACCAGCTAATTAAATTAGTAATGCATTTGTTTCCTACGTTTTTCTGTCTTGGAGTCATGCTCAGTAAAAATGTACTTTTGTTCACCATGACTCCAAATGATTTACTTTTGTTTTACGGCTCCCAGCTCAGCTGCTAAATTGTAACTAGTAATAGGCAACCATTAGGTTTACTGAAGCGTGTCGAAGATGTCAATGGAAATCGGTTCTTGAATGCACGCCACTGCTCTCATAAAAGGTAAGGTCAGGAAGGAGAACCTTTTACATTGTGTAGAGATTCACACATATTGGATCGGAAAACATTCAATATCGCTGCATGATACCAGAGAGCTGCCAGTGAATATTTAATACGTTTTTTTATCATCTGCTGTACTTAACCTGAACCAATGACGCAATGTGCACTTTGACCCTTGTATGACAGATGAAGGTTAACTTTTTCACTGCCACAGAGGCCATTCAGTGACATATCACAAACAGATACAGTTTTTGATTTTTTTTCACTCTCGACAGATTCATGATTCTTAAGCTAAGTAGGGCCTGAGGTTGTCCTTGTTTGCATGATACTTTTTCCCTGAAGAATGGAATCAGATGGAATCACTTTGAAAGCAGAGTGCACATACAGTGATTGATGATTACATGGTGAAATAAGCCCTTACACAGGAGGCCTGAAAGAAGCATACATATTATTAACATGCTGCACTGAAGATTCTTAGAATGTCTAGCTTTTACTGAGTAGAAATGCAACAGATACAAGCGCTGAGTTAATTCTTCTACTTTTTTGGAAAATGTGTTTAGGTTTTCATAAAATATTAATACTGAATCTTCTAATTGTATTGAAATTGCCTGCTAATTATTATCCAGCTGTGTTGCATTCCACCCCCATCATTAACTTCATTTTCTCGCTGTGTTGCTGCACTTTCAATTACTTTCCTTGCTGAATTCTCTGATCTGCAATGTGACACTAACACCAGCAAGAAGCAAAACTGCAAGATTCAGCTTCAAGCTGAAAACATTTCATTTGAATGGAATTAAACTAAGTCTTCTGGAAAAATATGCGGATGGAAATTAAGGGAGGAGAGAATCTGTTTTGACTGTCACACTCTCAAAATTTGACGTGCTGAGAATACTCACAGTTTTAGCCGAAGCATTACGAATAATGAGTTGATTGGCTGGCTCCCCTGGAAATATTGTATAGCAGAACGCAACTTCTTAATAAAAAGGAGAACAATGAGTGGGAAAGGATTAAGAACAGATTTGCATTTATATAGTGTTGTTCACAATATCAGAACATGGAATGCATGTTCCAGCCAATTAATTATCTTTAAGCCGTAATGCACTTTCCTATCATTAAAAAGAGCAGCCAATTTATACACAGCAAACTCCAACACTGAAATAAATAATGAAGCACGTTATCAGAAACTCAGTTTTGGTGACATTGGTTTGATTTATGTATTTATTTTCCCTGTATATTTTAAACATTTTTTTTTCAGAATGACTGGTTTGCACATTTAACGTAGTAAACAAAATGTCTTTGGTTGTTGGTTATATGGCACAACTCCAAAGTCTGACTAATTTATGAGAATTTGCTGTAAAATATGAAAATTTTACTTCAGTGAAAATATTAAGCCATTATACATTAAAAATGGCTGTTAACAAAGTAACCATTAAAATATTTAGGGAGAAGACTGGAAAAAATATTGCTGCATCTTGATAAGTACTTAGGAACAATAGTTAGAAACATAGAATATTGAAACTAGGAGCAGGAGTAAGCTATTCAGCATGTCAAGCCTGCTCTGCCATTCAATATAACCATAGCTGAAAGTCTACATCAATGCCAAATTCCTGATTTCTCCAATGTCCCTTGATGGCTTTAACATTTATAGAATTTATAGAATCCCTACAGTATGGAAACAGGCCCTTCAGCCCAACAAGTCCATATGACCTTCCGAAGAGTAACCCACCCAACCCCATTCCCCTATGCTACATGCACCTAACCTACACATCCCTGAACACTATGGGCAATTTAGTATAGCCAATTCACCTAACCTGTACATCTTTGGACTGTGAGAGGAAACCAGAGCACTCGGAGGAAACCCACACAGACACAGGGAGAATGTACAAACGCCACACTGACAGTCGTCCAAGGCTGGAATTGAACCCGAGTCCCGCTACATCTAAAAATGTCAACCCTGGTAGATCATTCATTGAATCTCTGTCACTAGGAATTAATTTACACTTATCACTGTGGAAATGAATTCAGTGCCGATACATAAAATTGCTGAAATATGAATTTTCTTCTTTTGCTGCATAGTATTTATATCTCAGAATCATACAGTACAATACATTCTGCCCATCATGCCTGTACCACCAAAAATATCATACGACCTACGCTAGTCCAACTTTCCTGCAATAGACCTACAGCCTTCAAATGCTATGACGCTTCAAGTGGCCAATCAAGTACTTTTTAAAGATTGTGAGGTTTTTTGCCTCAACCACCCTTCCACGCAGTGTATACTAGAACACCACCACCCTCTGAATGGAAAAGTTTCTCCTCAAATCCCTCTAAATCTCCTACCTTCCACTTTAAAATTATACTTCCTCGTTATTGACCATTCAACTAATGGGAACAACTGCTTTCTATTCACCCTGTCCATGCCCCTCATAATCTTATACACTCTATCGGAATCCCCTTCAAGCTTCTCTGTTGCAAACAAAATAACCTGACCTTATCCAGCCTCTTTTCACAACTGAAATGCTTCATCCCAGGCAACATCCTGGCAGAGGGAAGTAAAGCATGGTTTTGATATTTACAGCAAAACAAACAGGGATTAAATAATATTTTCATACAATAAGGAAAGGACATAAAATGAAATGGATAGGTAACCAAGTGCAGTTTGGAATATAAGATTAAACTCAGAATGTAATGAAAGTTGTAGCTTTAGAAAGGTCATAGAGTCCTCCAGTGCAGAGGCAGGCCCTTTGGCCTAAACTGATCCATGCTGACCAAAATGTCCATCCACGCTAACCCCATTTCCCTGCAGTTGGCCCATATCCTTCTAAACTCTCCCATTCATGTATTTGTCCAAATACCTTTTAAATGTTTTTAATGTACCTGCCACAACCACTTCTGCTGGCAGCTCATTCCATTTATGTATCACCCTCTGTAGAATAGCAAACAAACTCAGTAGAATTACACAGGCAACCCTATCATGAGTATCCCAACAAGAAGCTGTGTTAACAGAGGGTCCACTTTAAAATAGAGTCAGTCACTTTGCTGAATTTCGACACTATCCACCGTCCTTTCACTCACCAAAACACAATTGCCACTTTGGTGATCACAGTTGGGCCAAGTGAAGCACAGGAAAGAATCAGAACAGCAATGAAGCACAATATCTCAATCATTGAGTCAGATGACAACAATGTAAGTAAGGAGTAGATTCTGGGATTCTATGAGCAGTGAATAGTGCCACTTCAATTGTAAATCAAGTTCCAATTTGGGAGTAATACAAAGTCAATGGTTTTCACAGCTTGCTACTTTTAACTCAATCCATAGGAGGAATTTTAAAAAACACTTAATCAAACATTTTACCCTTGTAGGGATTGCTGAATCGTCGAACCACAGTGGTGTAGAAGACCCATCAAGTCCACACCGATCCTCTGAAGAATATCCCACCCTGACCCACTCCCCTACTGTATCCTGTAACCCCAAATTTACCTTGGCAATCCACCTAAACTGCACATCTTTGGACTGTGGGAAGAAACTGGAGCACTCAGAAAAAAACAGGCCGTAATGGGAAGAATGTGCAAACTCCACACTGACAGTTGCCCGAGGCTGGAATCAAACCGAGATCCTGGTGCTGTGATCTACCGTGCTACTCCAAAGGAAATCCTGGATAAATGTTAACATTGTTATGACTAAACCCTAAGCAAGTTTCCCCAATTCCTTATCAGTTTGTCCTGGATCACAAAGTGTATCCGAGAGAATCTTCAGATTCGGTTAAATGTAGTTAAGGGAAGACTCGACAGCAGCAATTTGCTTAAATATGAGCATTTATTCAATAATAAAGAATGGAAAAGAAGCAATAAGTCGCACACCTTTCTGTCCAATGGGGACTGCTTGATCAACAGCTGGTCTGGAGGCTCAAGTTTGTTCTTGACACCATTCGCAATCCTGTCGGAGGTACAGTCCAATAGCTCAGAACAAGACTCTTTCCCTTACAGTGAAACAAGCAGCAAATACTTGAAAAGCAAATACAGAAAACAAGTTAATTGTGCCACCTTCAGCACATACAGGAATGTTTACAGTACTCATTCACACAGCTGTCGAAAAGCATCATCAACTTTAGCCCATCCTGTACACAGTTCAAATTGGAAACTCCAAATTGACTGAGGATGGATGAATTGACTCCTCTTCTTGTTCCTGATGAAGGGCTTATGCCCAAAACATCGATTCTCCTGCTCCTCTGATGCTGCCTGACCTGCTGTACGTTTCCAGCACCACATTCTCGACCCTTCTTTATTCACCCATCTTCTTGCTTGGTTGCAATAAGGTTAACTAAAATATGTATGCCTTCTCTTGTGGACACATTTTCCTCCCAGACCCAAATGAGCTTATGTTTTAAAAGGAGCCAAATTAACCAGACTTTCCTGAATTAACAAAAGCAATTGTTATTAATTAGTAAACAACACAAAAGTAATAATGCAACATACATACAAAGACTGCAAATAAAAGGCATATCTAAAAGGATAAGTTTTTTTAAAATATCATTCAGTAAACAACAAAAAAAAGCAAAGAGCTGTGAATGTTGGAAATCAGATACAAAAACTGCTGGAACAACTCAACGGGTCTGGAAGCATCTGTGGAGAGAAAGCAGAGTTAATGTTTTGCATTGAGTGATCCTTTTTCAGAACTGGACTGACATGTTAACTCAGCTTTCTCTCCACAGATGCTTCCAGACCCGTTGAGTTGTTCCAGCAGTTTTTGTATCTGATTTCCAACATTCACAGCTCTTTGCTTTTTTTTGTTGCTCTGTGCAAAACAAAGACTGAATGGCATATCAAAAACAATAACAGAAATTGCTGGAAAAATTCAGCAGGTTTGGCATGTGGAGAGAAAGCAGAGTTAATGTTTTGCATTGAGTGATCCTTTTTCAGAACTGGACTGACATGTTAACTCAGCTTTCTCTCCACATGCCAAACCTGCTGAATTTTTCCAGCAATTTCTGTTATTGTTTTTGATATGCCATTCAGTCTTTGTTTTGCACAGAGCAAATGGTTGAATTTTGCGACCACCATAGTGAAGAGTAACAGTAATGTTGACATTGGTAGTTTTGTTGATTCTTTGAGTTTCTGTAGTTCAGATGCTTTTTAACTGTGATTGAATTCCAGCATTCAGGATGCCAGAGTGTTCCCTGTTGCGCTGTTTCCTTTTTAACTGATTTTGCAGTGCTCAGACTTAGAGAGTGTATTTATCGACAAGACGTTGGGAGTTAAAGAGTAGTCTTTTGCCTGTAACCTTCACAGCTCAATAATACTCAAAACCAGCATGGTACACACAGGTGCATTCCGTCCCACTTCAAAAACAGAAGTTGCTAGAGAAACTCAGCAGGTCTGTAAGCATCTGTGGAGAGAATCCAGTCAATGTTTTGGGTTCAGTGACTCTTCTTCAGAGCTACTGTGTTCCTCTAGTAGTTTACATTTTTGTTTAAGATTTCCTGTAACTGCAGTTCTTTATGTGTTCCATTTCACTAGTTTTCTCCCGTAGAGTTTAAACACACTTTTTAACATGTCATTGTTCATTCTTCAAAGGAAAAAGCACAAAATGTGTCTACAATTCAGGACATAATCTGTAGGAGAGCATAGGGCGTGCTGTACAGCAGGGGGCCATCAGTCCCTTGTTATCTTTGCAGTCACAAGAAATAACAGTCTAATCTATTTTGAAGTTTATATGGCAACTTGGGGGCGGCTCAGTGGTTAGCACTACTGCCTCACAGCTCCAGGGACCCGGATTCGATTCCAGCCTTGGGCCACTGTCTGTGTGGAGTTTGCACATTCTCCCCATGTCTGCGTAGGGTTGCTCCGGTTTCCTCCCACTATCCAAAGATGTGCAGGTTAGGTGAATTGGCCATGTTAAATTACCTGTAGAGTTAGGTGCATTAGTTAGTGGGAATGGGTCTGGGTGAGTTGCTCTTTGGAGGGTCGGTGTGGACTAATTGGGCCGAAGGGCCTGTTCCCACACTGTAGGGATTCAAATCTTAAAAAAAAAACTTTTGGTGTTACGTCCCATTGTTTCTCCCTGTCTCTGCACAGCCAATTAACTGACATCCACAGCCACTTTTGGCTGCATCACCCTTCTTTTAGTAAACTCACTTTGGAGTTAAGGACTAAGAATACCATAACATTTTGGCATGCTGATCCATGTAACTATAACTAATGTATTATAGTTCAGAAGCCTGTCCTCATGACTACAGATTGTGACCAATATGAATTACTCATGTAAATTAAGCTTTGACAATCATACCTAAGTTGATTTTTACAAATGTACAACTGTCAAACAAGTTTTTTGAAATGCATCAAAGAATAATTATTGTTGAACTGTCCACTCTACTCTATTATGCGGTTGGTGGAAAATATGATGACACATTATGAAGATATAGATTGGTTTGCCCCAGTTCTGTCTCTAGATGATGATTGTTGAACATCAGTGGAAAGAAAATTGGTAGTGCAGCATGGCCAGAGGTTACTGCCAGCTAATGTTATTGAGTCAGGTTCATGTCCATGTCACACTAACCTGAAAGATTCTTTGCTGACTACAGAAGAGTCAATGAAGTGACAGTCAAAGACAAATATCCAAAGACTGTTGATGAATCTGCATAAAGTATTAACTGCAGAAAGTTGACTGCAAAACTGAAAATGTCAGTGTTTGAGAAAGAAGGTAGTGTACATAGGATATGTTGATCAGATTTTCCTTTGATCAATGCTTTGTGTGCAGGGTGTAAAAGAGAAGTTAAAGGAGGAGACACTCCTATCATTCACTCTTTAATCACGTGAGAGGAATTTCCTTGGATAGAACATATGGAGCAGAAAACCCCACCTTCATCTGGTGGCCTCCTTGTTTGAGTATTTCCAAGCTGGAAGTGACTGAATTGTCTTTTGTGGGTCTTCTCATGACTGAAGAGTCCAGTGGATGACCACAAAGTTAGCAGTTCTTGATGTCATTGTTGGTGGTTCAGGGAACCTCTGCAGCTGCAGCATATCTGGCCTTCCTCTAAACAAGTTTGATGCACATGGTCTTTGATTCGGAATCAATGTTTGGTTCTTGTCTCAACATGAGTTAATTGGCTGCAATGTTTTCCCAAGAAAGGTAGTCTGCAATGCAAACATTTTTGTTAGGCTCTTTTTCAGAGTGCCCTTGTATCGTTTTTATTGGCCATCATTATATTGTTTTGCTCTGGGACAATTCCAATACAAAATCTGCTTTAGGTTTTTCTAATTGTCCAAGCCTGTTACATGGACTACCCATTTGAGTTGAAATTTCTGGAGGATGGTCACCTAAATACCAGTGAGTAGAGTCCCAACCACTTTAGCCTTTGCTCCTAAGAAAATCCCTCCGTTTCAGGAATCATCCTGGTGAACTTTCTCTTACCTACATGCAAATCACATTTTTCCTGAAATAAGGGGACAAAATAATACTTCAGATGTGTTCTAACCTGCACCTTGTACAGTTGCAGTAAGATCTATCTACTATTGTTCTCCAAACCCCTTTGAAATAAGGAACAACATTCCACTAGCCTTCCTAATTACCTCTACAAGTGTATTTTACCTTTCTGTGTTTCATGCATAAATACACCAAGTCTCTTTGAGTTGGAACTTACTGCAGTTTTGCTCCATTTAAATAGTACTATATTCTTTTATTCTCCCTTCCAAAGTGAACAACTTCGCAATTTCCTACATAATATTCCATTTGCCAACTTTTTACCCATTTACTTAATCTATCAATACCTCTCTATAAACTGTTTGCATCCCTCTCAAGTTGCATTTTTACCTATTTTTGTGTCATCTGCAAATTTGGCAACAGTATGTTCACTTACTTCTTCCAAGCCATTAATATATATTGTAGATATTTGTAGTCTGAACACTGATCCCTGTGGATCCTCACTGGTTACAAGTCACCAACATAAAAAGAAACCTTGTCCCGGCTTACTGTTTCTGGCCTATTACCTAACTTTCTATCCATGGCAATATACTACTTCCAACATTGTGGGCTCTTATCTTTTGACATAGCTTTTTGTGAGGTATCTTGTTAAATGTCTACTCGAAGTCCTTCTACTGGTTCCCCTCTGTCCATTCCATTTGAATCTTCCTTGAAAAGCTTGAGTAAATTAGTCAGACATAATTTTCCTTTCATGAAGCCATCCTGACTCGAGCTGAATAGATTATGACTTTCCAGATGTGCTGCTATTACTTCCCTAATAATTATAGAGTCATAGACCTGTACAGCATGGAAACAGTCCCTTCAGTCCAACTTGTCCATGCCGAACAGATATCCTACATTAATCAAATCCCATTTGCCAGCATTTGGTCTATAGCCCTCTAAATCTTTCCTATTCATATACCCATCCAGATGTCTTTTAAATGTTGTAAATATACCAGCCTCCATCACTTTCTCTGGCAGCTCATTCCATACATGCACCACCTTCAGCATGAAAAAGTTACTCCTTGGATCCCTCTTACATTTTTTTCCCTCTCACCTTAATCCTATGCCCTCTAGCTTTGGACTTCCCACCCAAGGGAAAAAATCTTGTCTATTTATCCTATCCATGCTCCTCATGATTTTATAAACCTCAATAGGTTCGCCCCTTAGCTTTTGACACTCTAGGGAAAATAGTCCCAGCCTAGTGGGCGGCACGGTGGCACAGTGGTTAGCACTGCTGCCTCACAGCGCCAGAGACCCGGGTTCAATTCCCGACTCAGGCGACTGACTGTGTGGAGTTTGCACATTCTCCCCGTGTCTCCGTGGGTTTCCTCCGGGTGCTCCGGTTTCCTCCCACAGTCCAAAGATGTGCGGGTCAGGTGAATTGGCCATGCTAAATTGCCCATAGTGTTAGGTAAAAGGGGTAAATGTAGGGGTATGGGTGGGTTGCGCTTCGGCGGGTCGGTGTGGACTTGTTGGGCCGAAGGGCCTGTTTCCACACTGTAAGTAATCTAATCTAATCTAGTCAGCCTGTCCCTATACCTCAAACTCTCCAACCCTGGCAACATCTTTATAAATCTTTTCTGAATCCTTTCAAGTTTCACAACATCCTTCCGAAAGCAGGGAGACCAAAATTGAATGCAGTGCTCCAACAATGGCTTAACCAATGTCCTGTACAGTTGCAACATGACCTCCCAATTCCTGTACTCAATGCACTGACCAATAAAGGCAAGCATACCAAACACCATCTTCACCATCCTATCTATCTGGGACTCCACTTTCAAGGAACTATGAACCTGTACTGTTTGTCCCCCAGGACCTTACATTTAAGTGCATAAGTACTGCCCTGATTTGTCTTTCCAAAATGCAAAACCTCACCTTTATCTAAGTTAAACTCTACCTTCCACTCCTTAGCCCATTGGCCATCTGATCAAGATCCTGTTGTACTCTGAGGTAACCTTTGCTGTCCACTATATCTCCAATTTTGGTGTCAGCTGCAAACTTACTAACCATCCCTCCTATGTCCACATCCAAATGATTTACATAAGTGATGAAAAGCAGTAGACCCACCACCAATCCTTGTGACACGTTGCTGGTCATAGGCCTCCAGTCTGAAAAGCAATCCTCCATCAACACCTTCTGGCTTCTCCCTTCGAGCCAGTTCTGTATCCAAATGGCTAGTTCTCCCTGTATTGCATGTGATCTCACCTTGCTAACCAAACTACCATGAGTAACCTTATTGAATTCCATATAGATCATGTGCACCACTCTGCCCTTATCAATCCTCTTTGTTACCTCTTCAAAATACTCAGTCAAATAATGAGACACTATTTTCCACACAAAAACGTAATCAATTCTTACTTTTTCAAATACCCTCAGGCTTCCCTCCGACAACTTGCCCACCACCAATGTCAGGCTCATTGGTCTATAGTCCACTAGTTTTTCCTTATCACCTTTCTTAAATAGTGGCACCACTTTAGCCAACCTCCAGCTGTCTGCCACCTCATCTGAATATCAATTCTAGAATTTTTCTAACACTGGATGCTTGTCCAATTGGCCCACAGTTAGCCACTTTTTGACTCAATGTCTTTTTGAATAAGGGTGTAACTTTGGCAGTTTTGCAATTCTCCAGTACTTCTCCAGAATCCAACAATTTTAGAAAAATTACAACCAATGCATCCACAATCTCCATTGATATTTATATTAGGATCCTTGGATGCAAGCCATCTGGCTAAGTTTCTCAGGAGCTTTTAGCCTCATTACTTTGTCAAATACTAATTTTCTAGTGATAGTGATGGTACTTAATTCTTTGCCTGTATTCTTTAGTATTAATGGGATGTTCTAAGTGTCTTCCATTGTAAAGACTGATGCGCAAAATATCTGCTTAATTCCTCTGCCATTTCCTTGCTCCCCATAACTATCTCCCTGGATTCATTTTCGAAGGAGGCCTGTGTTCACTTTGACAGCTACATTGTTATAGAAAAAGCGATGGCATGGAATAAAGGCATGAATAGAAGCAAAATATCAAATGTTGGAGATCTGAAACAAAAATAGACTCTGCTGAAGTAACTCAGCAGGCCTCACAGCATCTGTGGAGAAAGAACTGTTTTGTGTCCAACATAACTATTTTATTTTGGGACTGAACTAGAAGTGTATATGTAAGTCTGTATGCAAAGAGAGGCAGAATCACATCTTTTGAATAGCAAGTGTTTGGATATTTCAACAAAAGATGTAGTAAACATGTGTACAATCAAGGATGCAAAATGTTTGGGAGAAGATTTGTAGCTCGGGTGCTCGTTGTTGTGGTTCTGTTCGCCGAGCTGGAAATTTGTGTTGCAGACGTTCCATCCCCTGTCTAGGTGACATCATCAGTGCTTGGGAGCCTCCTGTGAAGCGCTTTTTTTTAGATTAGATTAGATTACTTACAGTGTGGAAACAGGCCCTTTGGCCCAACAAGTCACACCGCCCCGCCGAAGCACAACCCACCCATACCCCTACATTCACCCCTTACCTAACAGTACGGCCAGACTACTGCGACCACTAGGACTCATAACAGCACACAAACCAACAGCCACTTTCAGACAACAATTCACCAGGACGAAGGACCTGATACCCAGCATGAGCAAAACCAATGTAGTGTACAAAATCCCATGCAAGGCTGCACAAAACACTACATAGGACAAACAGGAAGATAGCTAACAGTCCGCATCCATGAACACCAACTAGCCATGAAACGACATGACCAGCTATCCTTAGTAGCCACACACTCAGATGACAAGCAACATGAGTTCAACTGGGACAACACTACAATTATAGGACAAGCCAAACAGGGACAGCCTGGGAATTCCTAGAGGCATGGCACTCATCCACAGATTCAATCAATAAGCACATCGACCTGGACCCAATATACCGGCCACTGCAGCGGACAGCTGGAATTGACAACCGGAAGCGGCAGATACAAATCACTATAAATGCCGGAGTAAACATCACAGAAGTGCTTCACAGGAGGCTCCCAAGCACTGAGGATGTCACCTAGACAGGGGATGAAAAGTCTCCAACACAAATTCCCAGCTCGGCGAACAGAACCACAACAAGGATGCAAAAAGCGAGTAACCTTGGTGAATAAGGATGAGACCAGAGCAAGTTGGGACCAGTTTGTTAACTGGATTATAAATGAGAAAAACTGAAGAACAAAGGCAGCAGAAGTAGTTGCAAATCAAGAAATGTCACTAACATCAACCTGGGAGGAATCAGAGCAGCACTGAGAAGAATGGGAAATGGCAAAGCAGTCAGAGCGGATGAGATACCAGCAGATGTATGGACCTGCCTAAGTAAGCATGGGCTCAAGGTCTTAAATAAGCTACTCAATTGTGTTCCAGTCAGAAAGAAAATCACAAGGGTATGGAGGTAAAATATTTTGGTACTAACATTCAAAGGAAATAAAGATATTCAAATTTGAACAATTTACTGAGTTGCATAAACTAAACACTTAATATATTATCTTCAAAATATTGGACAGAATTATGAACCAGAGATGAAGAAAAATAATAGAAATCCGGGAACACAACTTCAGAATCCTGCTTATAATGACACTCGCTTCACCACTTGACATGAAGATTGTGTACATCAATCTAGAGAAGGCTAATGACCAGTTTCCTCGGAAGAAGTCTGAATATGTAGTCGATTTCACAGAGTCCTTATGAAGTATGCAAGATGATTACTGCACATCTGTGGACATGGAGTGCCAGATGACAAAGCAGCAGTGTGAGTGAGAGAGACTGCATACAGTTCTGGTGGCCACATTAGGATGTGGATGCTTTGGAGAGGGTGCAGAGGAAGTCCTGCTCTGCTATAAATAAATTAGGTATGCAGCTGCAGAAAAAAAAAACACAGGCATTATTCTGGAAAACAGAAACAAGAAAAATAGTTTCCAAAGTATATTTTTTCAAATGTCATCATGGTGGCAATCCAGCCCCTAGCTGTTCTACGCAAGAGTCGTATGAGACTCAAAACAGTAACTCTTTCTCTCTCCACAGATGCTACCAGTACTGTTGAATTTTGCCAGCATTTTCTGTTTTTAAACCATGATGAGCTGCCTTGCTTTGTATTGGCACCAACAGTCAAAGCAAATCTAAAGTACTATGGACCTTTAGGTTCTGGCTGAGGGACAAAACACAAAAAGGTATGGCTGAAATGCTATCAGCATCCAAGAAGACTCAAAGTGAGTGAGCACCATGCAATCAAGATACACTTGGTCAAATCCATGAGAACAGGGCCTGTATTAAAAGTGCTGGTAGCAGCATTCTAATGAGAATGCCACTGAACTTCAAAGTACAGCACTGAAGTGCAGAAACATATTGCAAATGTTTCAGAGGCGTGCAATGAGATGCAGTGAAGCTGGTACATATCTGATGCTAATGGCTGTGGATGGAGGTTGTGCGCTGTCACTACCCGTGGAGTGTGCCTTGAGATGTTCATTACTGGTGTCCAAGAAGGACAGGCAGAGGAGCAAGCAGTAATTCTTTGACTTTGATGTTGAAAATTGTCACCATCTTGTTTACATATGGTGTATGGGGGAAGGGGAAACTACATATAAATGAGGGAAAATTAACTAACTATGAGGTTTTAATGGATACATTAGGTCTTTCACTATTCATTAGCAAGATTTGCATCTTGCCATGCTTAAGAATAATAATGTAAGAATTGAATAAGGAATAGCCAATTCAGCACCTTGAGCTCGTCCCAACCTTCAATATAATCCTGCTGTTCCCATCTCGACCTCAACTTCACTTTCCTCCCACTCATCACAACCATTTTGTTTATTACTACTTTAAACCCTGTCTATCTCTTCTTCCAGTTTATTCAGTGTCTGGCACCCATCATGCTCTGGGATGGTAAAATCCACAGATTCACAACCCTTTGAAAGGAGTAAATTACTCATTTCCAAATCTGTCATCCTTTTACAATTACAATGCTGGGGCCTAAATTGGAAACAGATGTTCTCAGGGAAATGCACAACAGAAATGTGGAGGTTGTTTAGGGAGCACTTGCTGATAGTGCTGGACAGGTTTGTGCCACTGAGGCAAGGAAGGATTGGTAGGGCGAAGGAACCTTGGGTGACAAGGGATGTGGAACATCCAGTCAAGAAGAAGAAGGAAGCTGAATTAAGGCTGACAGGGTCCGAGAGGGTGACAAGCTAACCAGGAAGGATATTAAGAATGGATTTAGAGCTAGAAGGGGGCATGAGAAAGTTTTAGCAGGTAGGATTAAAGAAAACCTAAAGCATTCTACACTTAACTGAGGAACAGGAGGATGGCCAGAGTGAGGGTAGGGCAGATCAGGGATAGTGGAGGGAACGTGCGCCTGGAATCAGAAGCGGTAGGCGAAGTCCTTAGTGAATACTTTGAGAGGGACTTTGTCGTTTGTAAAGACAACATGAAACAGGCTAATATGCTCAAATGGGTTGATGTTAAGAAGGAGGACGTGCTGGAAATTTTGAAAAATATGAGGATAGATAAGTCCCTGGACCAGATGGGATACTACATGAAGCAAGGGAAGACATTGCTGCGTCTTTGGCAATGATCTTTCCGTCCTGACTGTTCATTAGAGTAGATTGGAAGGTAGCAAATGTTATTCTCTTGTTCAAGAAAGGGAACAAGGATAACCCTGGGAATTACAGACCAGTCAGTCTTACATCAGTGGTGGGTGAACTATTGGAGAGGATTCTGAGAGACAGAATTTATGATTTCTTGGAGAAGCATAGGTTGATTAGAGATAGACAGCATGGTTTTGAGAGGGGCAGGTCTTGCCTCACAAGCATTATTGAATTCTTTGAGAATGTGACACTTCACATTGAAGGTAGAGCAGTGGATGTGATATACATGGATTTTAACAAGGTGTTTGATAAGGTTTCCCATGATAAGCTCATTCACAAAGTAAGGAGGCATAGGCTATAGGGAAATTTGGCTGTCTGGATGCAGAATTGGCTGGCACATAGAAGACAGAGGGTGGTAGTAAATGGAAAGTATTCAGTCTAGAGCTTGGTAGTCAGTGGAGTTCCGCAGGAACGGGTTCTGGGACCTCTGCTCTTTGTAGTTTTCATAAATGTCTTGGATGACAAAGTGGAAGGGTGGGTTAGTAGGTTTTCTGATGACACGAAGGTTAGTGGAGTGGTAGATAGTGTGGAGGGTTGTTGTAGGTTGCTTAAGGGCATTGACAGGATGCAGAACTGGACTGATAAGTGGCAGATGGAGTTCAACCTGGAAAAGTGTGAAGTGATTCATTTTGGAAAGTCAAATTTGAATGCAGAATACAGGCATAAAGGTAGGATTCTTGGCAGTATGGAGGAACACAAGGATCTTGGGGTCCATGTCCATAGATTCCTCAATTTGCCACCCAAGTTGATCGGGTTGTTAAGAAGACGTATGGTGTGTTGTCTTTCATTAGCAGGGGGATTGAGTTTAAGAGCCGCAAGGTCATGCTACAGCTCTGTAGACTCTTGATTAGGCAATTGGAATCTTTTGTTCAGTTCTGGTCACCTTATTATAGGAAGGATGTGGAAGCTATAGAGAGGGTGCAGAGGAGATTTACCAGGATGCTGCCTGGACTGGAGGGCATGTCTTATGAAGTAAGGTTGAAGGAGCCAGGGCTTTTCTCATTGGAGCGAAGAAGGGTGAGAGGTGACTGGTAGAGATGTACAAGATGATGAGTGATTAGTCAGAGACTTTTTTTGCCAGGGCAGAAATGGCAATCACAAGGGGGCACAATTTTAAGGTGATTGGAGGAAGATTTAGGGGAGATGTCAGAGTTCAGTTCTTTACACAGAGAGTGGTGGGTGGGTGGAATGCACTGCCAGTAGTGGTAGTAGAGTCAGATACATTAGGGAAATTTAAGCGACACTTGGATAAGCACATGATGATAGGAAAATGAAAGGTATGTCAGTTAGTTTGATTTTAAAGTAGGATAAAAGGTCAGCACAACACCGAGGGATGAATGGTCTGTGCTGTTCTATGTGCTTGCTTTAGCCTAAAACAATAGCCTCTCATTCTAGATTGCCCCACAAGGGAAAACATCCTTAGGACATTTTGTTTTCCAAGTCCAGAATCTCCTAAATGGGACTCACCCAATTTTTCCAAACGTTCTTATTAATGCCCACACATTTTGTAGGTTGGGAAACTTTTGACCTGCTTAGAACATTTGGACAAATCTGTTTTTGCGATATTCATTGAGAGAAATATTGACCTGAATATCAGGGATAACTCTCCAACTGTTTTTTGAAACAGTATCATGGAATACTTTACATCCGCTGAGATGAAAGATGAGACTTAGGTCTAACAGTTCATCGAAGAGATGGGACACTGATAGTGCAGCACTCACTTGGAATTGTACTGGAAGGATAACCTTCATTTTTATACTCCAATCGCGGAACTGGGCCTGAATATAAAACCATCTGATTCAAAAGTGAGTCTGGCACTAGCTGAACTATGGTTAAGGTAGTATCATTGTCATTATAATCATTATACAAGTAATGTGCATAAACAAACTGGAAACAGCTAAATTGTAGGATTTAACTTGGCGCTGTGAATCACATGCAGAAACCATAAATGATAACTCTTATAGAACCCAGTGTTGTGCGATAATAAAAAGTTAAATATAGGAATCTCGACGCAATCTATCTCAGTTAAGTAACACCAAATACTACTTTAATGTACTACTATTTCCAAAAATTGTCATTTGTCCTATGTAGAAATATTCAATAATATCAATTAATATATTCAGAGCAGAAAATATTGGAATTGATCTTGAGCAGGAGATTCTGTCATTTTTCGAAATTTCATGTGACTTCTATTGAAATTATTGGTGTGTACTTGAGCAGGAGAAAGTCCTAATTAAATAATCAACACTTGATTTGAGAATGATAGGTTGCAACTAATTCTAAAGAAATCCAATGTTTATATCAGGCAACCTCAGAAAAACATACCCAAGATAATTCCTCTTGAGATAAATTAGACCTTAAAACCTCACTCTTAGTTTTGTATTTGTTTTGTATAACAACTTTGGAGACAAACAATAAACAAAAACCATTTTAATTATTATTCTCAGAAATACATTATCCCATCTTCAAAGAATCTCCCTAGGTTTGTATGCAACCAACAATAGGCGAAAAATTGTGGCTTGATTTTTCAACTGATCCAATTGGATCTAACTGTTGTCCCTTCTGAGTGATCTCATTGGTTTATATTCACACCTTGTCATACCAGTGGAAAATGTTGATTCTTATGCAAGCTTCTTGACATTTCAGAACATGGGTTAAAAATTGATTGCTCGATTTTAAAATGTAACTCCAAATTTATAAACTTGCACTTGAAATTAATGCTGACCAGTCCTAAGGCCACTCTAAAGATCTTTGCGCTAGAAACCATGAGATGAATAATAACAATGAATATAATTCCAAATCATCTTTTCAAATGAAACATTGAAAATAAGATCAGGAATAAATCATTCAGCCCATAATTGCGTTGTCATTCAGTGCGATCTTGGCTGATCCTCAATTGCAATTCCATACTGCCAAACTCACTCTCCATATCCAAAAGAGAAAATGCTGGAAAATCTCAGCAGGTCTGGCAGCATCTGTAAGGAGAGAAAAGAGCTGATTTTTCGAGACTAACTGGCCCTTTGTCAAAGCTCTTGTTTTAGTTGTGGGAGGGGACCCAGGTAGGCCTGGAACAAGAAATGTTCCACATACTCCATGAAAGGCCAGGCATAGCTAGGACCCATGCGGGTACCCATTGCTACACCTTTGCTGCCAGACCTGCTGATTTTTCCAGCATTTTCTCTTTTGGTTTCAGATTCCAGCATCTGTAGTAATTTGCTTTTATCACTCTCCATATCCCTTGATGACTTTAGTGTCTAGAAATCTATCTCTTTCTTTCTTAATTACATTCAGTGATCTTGTCTCCTCAACATATAAATGCAGAAAATAAGAATGAACAACTGGTTATCACAAAATTGACATGGATTTCTATCAGTGAGTATTTAACAGAATGAGGATAAGAGATATGATCAAATTGTCAAGCCCTTCTCTGCTTTGTGCTGCATAAAAACATAATGTTTGAGGTGCCCAGAAACATACGTTTCTTATAGAGTAAAAGGTTGACAATAATTGAGTTATGAAATTTGATCACAAAACCACCTCAATGTCTGGGAATACCATGTAATGAAAACACACGTTGACTTATTTGGTCAACATGTTAAAAAGAAGTGTGCTCTGATTGTCATTTCCATTTGCACACATTTCCGAGTTGGGGGAACATTTAAAATCTGCTCAGACTTTCATAGTTATGCTTGTCTTCAACATTTTGGGTGTCTGTCTAAGTGAATTGAAATCAATTATTATAGAATGTGAATGACACCGGATTATATTCATGATACATTTGACAGAAGTGATTATCTAATTGTTAATGATATCTAACCAACTTCCAAATGGTGTAGCACTCCTCTTGTAGCAATATTAGCACTTTTTTTTAATGGATTAGATTTAGATTGATACATTTAGTCCAAAACCATTCAACTGCTTGTTTCTGTGACGGAAAACATTAAGGATAGAAATTTATCTTTTCTTCCCCCAAAGATATTGACTAATGCTATGATAGAATATGCAAGTAGTGACTACCTGCTTCTTAGCAAATTTTACCTTTCTCCATTTGAAACTGGACACTGAGACATTATGAACAGGATCTAAGTATCCAAGTTGAGTCACAGCGTAACTAGGAATGAAAGCCTCAAATCCAGAATGCTGAAACTAATTTACGCACTTTTACTGGTGGGATCACATAACTTGGCAGTGACCAGAGAGGGCATCCAAATTCTTACTCATTTGCATGGATCAGTATTGCACTGGGCAATACAATTCAACACGTAAACCTGACTTGAAAATTGAACAAGACGAAGAAATCGGAAACAAGCATATGTCTCCCAAACATTTCCAGAGAAATGTATACTATCCGGGTGAGAGAATGAATTATTATGCAGTTGTGAATTATCAGTCTATCGGACTCTTTGCACTCCAGTTGGAAAGGAGCATTTCCCAGGCAGTGAAGAGTATGGAAAATAAGGTAATTAAATGTTGTTGCCAATACCAATGGGTCAATATTTTCAGTTGGTACAGATCCAAATGTTTCCGTATTAATAAGATTGAAAGACCGTATTCCCAGTTTCCTATCTCTGCTTCTGCATCACCCGTCCATGAGAAGAATGCTTGTACAAGCCTAGTGCAAGAGTTAATTCTGAGTTCTGCTTTACATCGACTATCAATGAAAGTGAGGCTAGTCTAATCTGCCCTTCCCCTTTACCACAGATATGATTGAATGGTCTAAAGTCTCTTTAATTCTGTAGAAACAGTCAAGATACGTATACCTGTCTAGGTAAGACGTATGATGAAAGTGGGGCAGTTAGCATTTTAGTTCACCCAATATGTACAAGTAGCTGCAAACTGAAACATTTCAGACATTAACCTTGACAATGTGCACAGTTTAATGAAAGTGCACTATACCATTCTGATGCCATCAGATCACTAAGTGATATAAAGCAATAATGAAATTCATTTTAACATGCACTACTTAAGTAAATTCAACAAAACATGAGCAGCAGGTAACATTGTGATAATATTCATAGAATGCAAGTTTCCAATAGTTTCAAACTAAAGAAATTGCTAATATAATGCTAAACTAAGGCCTTAATGAAATAAAGGAAAGCATTAAGAGAAACTCCCTCTTTATCTGCTCCATAAAGGGCATGTTTGAGCAAGCAAACTAATTATTAGCAAATGGGTAGGGAACAGTACGAGAGACACAACAACAAAATTGTTCACAACACAAAACAATGTCTCAGAAAACACAGATCAGCACAGGAACAAACCACATATAGCAAGAAAGAAACAATCTTTACAAACTGCTAACAGAAGGGTTGTGCAAAAAAAAACAAGTGCTCTGAGATCCAGATTAACACCATGGCCAATTGAAACCTTACATTGAGAACAGTGATAGAAGTGTTTTCACAACAAAAGAACAAACTCCAAAGAATGACTATGGCACTGAAAAGATTGCTACCAAGAAGTAAAACTGAATCGCTTTCCCTGTGTACAGACAGGTCAACACCCCTATCTGTCAATCAAGGGATTCAATCACATTTGTTGGGAATGCAATTACACAGCAGAAAATGTAACACTTCTCACAAAATATGGTATCTTAAATGTTATTGCTGATGTAAAAATATCATCCTATTTGTGATTTTATGAAAATGTTAAATCTTAAATTTCATCATGAAATGATTGACCTCTCAATTGGACTGTCAACTTTACCATATTTCTGAAACTTTGCAGAAAACGCAATGTTACTTAATCCTATTTAGACTCTCAGCAATCTCTCCGCCACCACCCAACCTTACCCTCCTCATGCATTTAAGAAAAGGTTTTTAGAATGTAATGCCAATCCCTGAGTACATGTCCACCAATTAATGTTGGGTTTAAAAATATTGAAAGAACTGCAGATGCTGTAAATCAGAAACAAAAACAGAAATTGCTGGAAAAGCTCAGCAGATCTGGCAGCATCTGTGAAGATAAACCAGAGTTAACGTTTCGGGCCTGGTGATCCAGTCCTGAGGAAGGGTCACCAGACCCGAAATGTTGACTTTGATTTCTCTTCACAGATGCTGCCAGACCTGCTGAGCTTTTCCAGCAACTTCTGTTTTAATTCTGGGTTAATTCTACATGCATACTGCTCAAAGTCAAAACATTAGTTTATACAAGGAAATTGAATATGGTTAAAACAATAAACCTGTACAAATTCTATTTGGTGCCAGAACTGCCTTAATATATATGGGAGCAGGTGATGGAAAACAGTGTGCAACATTGTTTATTTTAATGTTGGTGAACGATTTGGTTTTCAGCAGTGCTGAAAGTATGCATTCAGTGGCAAGTGTTTGAAACACTAATTATGCAGGACTATGGACCCATGAAGTAAAAATTGGGATTTCATTATTTTCAGATTACATATGCATTTGCTAATGTGTATATCCTTTGTTCTTTTAACTTCAAAGGATATGTGAGAGCAACAAAAGAGTAATGATATTTTAATTGGATTGACAATGTCATTGATCTGGTATGCAAAGAATATCATTCTATACGCCAAAGAGTAATTATTGCCAAAAGTATTTCAAAGTCTGTGAATTATACATTTAAATAACAATCAATTTGAACTCACGGTACCATAGGACACAAAATAATTTACCTCCTGATGGCATTAGGGATAATTAAAAATCAAGTTACATTATTTGGACACTAAAATATATATATTTTAATGTCGCCTGGAGTGTACAACTTGTTCCATGCTCCACATTCCTGTAAATAAACAAGATGAATTATGATATGAGACAAACTCAAAGTGCATCAACCTTTAACTCATGAATTTAGTTTCACGAGTGTTTGAACTTATTTTTCAATTACTTACAGAAAAATTAAAGTGATTTTGTCCTCCTTTCGCTGCATAAATTTTGATTTAAATTAAGGTGCCCTCAATTCTGAATCCAATATATTGACTGCTATGTACGGTTAAAACACTGCTAAGCAATCAGGAATTCTAATGTACGCCACTAGTAGACTGTCAAAACTCAAATGCATACCACCCACTGCAAGTCATTTGACTTTAGCACATTACCCTACACATTCTGCTAGTAAAATAAATAGACATAACTGCCAAAAATTGATGTGAACTACTAATCCATTATTTCAGAAAAAGAAAAAGAAAGAAAAACTTGGCACACTCATTCCTACTTTTTATTATAAAATATAAAAAAATTCCTTGGAGGATTTGAAAATAGATTTTGCATGATTTACTTCCTATTGTGGAATTAGCAGATTATCTCAAATACATTCAAATTCAAACTGAATGAAGTTTATAATTCTTTGAAGAGAACCAGATCAATTAAATACATATTCATTGAATTCAGCACCCATCTTGACTGATTGGAAAATAAAATGTTGATGATATAACCAAGACAAGTATGCATAAGTCACAGGAGAGTGTGCTTCAATTATATGGAGATTTGGTCAGAGCATTATAAGAAAGGGTCAATCTTGGAAGTTTTCTGATAGCATTTAACCTGACTAACACCTGCAGGACTCCACATAATGAGCAAGAATTGTACAGAAAACAGTAAATCAAAAAAAACAAATTCTGTTAAAGCCAGAGCACACTTCATGTTGGAGGACATAGCAAAAATAAAAATTTGATTGGTGAATATATGTATAAACAATATTGGGATCAAAACAAGCAAAGTAGGTATTGTATATGCAGTTTGGAAAGATCCCTTCCATTAGGTATGTTTGAATCCCGAATAAAGTGGCATACACCTGGTTCTGTGAAACATTTCAGAGAATTTCATAGAAGCCCTGCAGTGTGGAAACAGGCTATTCAGCCCAACAAGTCCACATTGACCCTTCGAAGAGCAACCCACCCAGACTGATTGAAGAAAAAACATTAGGCATTTGAAAAGGAATTTTATGTGCTGCTGCAAGGATTGCATACTCTTTCTGGGAAGTGTTTATAACTATCCAATTTTTAGGATCATAAAACATAGGAGCAGAATTAGGCCATTTGGCCCATCAGGTCTGCTTTACCATATGGTCATGGCTGATATGTGTCTCAGCACCATTCTCCTGTCATCTCCCCGTAACCCTTGACTCTCTTATCAATCAAGAACCTATCTATCTCTGTCTTCAAAACAGTCAATGATGTGGCCTCCACAGCCTTCTGTACCAATGAGTTCCAAAGATTTACCACCCTCCTGTTGAAGAAATTCTTCCTTATCTCAGTTCTAAACGGTCATCCCTTCAATCTGAGGCTGTGCACACAGGTCTTAATTTCTCCTACAAATGGAAACATCTTTACCACATCCACTCTGTCCAGGCCTCTCAGTATTCCATAGGTTTCAATGAGATCTCCCAACATCCTTCTGAACTGCATAGAGTGCAGACCTCGAGTCCTCAAATACTCCTCATATGACAAGTCCTTCATCCCTGAGATCATTCTTGTAAACCTCTTCTAGACCCCTCCAACACCAGCACTCCGTCCTTAGATTTGGGGCCGGAAACAGCTCACAGTATTCCAAATATGGTCTGACTAGGACCTTGCGCAGATTCAGCAGGACATTTCTGCTCTTGTATTCTAGCTCTTTTGAAAGGAATGCTAACATTGCGTTTGCCTTCTGAACTGTCAATTGAATCCACATGTTAACCTTAAGAGACTCCCAAACTAAGAGTCCCAAATCCTTTTGTTCTTCAAATTTCTGAAGTCTTTTCCCATTTAAGAAATAGGCAATATCCCTATAATTCCTACCAAAGTGTAGGAATCCCAACACTGTATTCCACTGCCACTTCTTTGCCCACTCTTGTAGCCTGTCCAAGTCCTTCTGCAGCCTCCCTCGACCTGATCACTGCCTGTCCCTCCACCTATATTTATGTCATCAGCAAATGTAGCAACACTGCCATCAGTTTCTTTATCGAGATTGTTAATGTATAGTGGGAACAGTTGTGATCTAAACACTGTCCCCTGCAAAATTCCATTAGTCATCAGCTCCCAACCTGAAAAAGATACCTTTATCCCCACTCTCTGCCTTCTGCCAGTCAGCAAATCCTCAATCCATTTCAGTAGCTTACCCCAAACACCATGGGGTCTAATCTTATTTAGCAGTCTTATGTGGCACCTTGGAAATCCAAATAGTTCACATACTAATCCAAATACTGCCTCTCATTTGTTTAACTTGCTTGTTACCTCTTCAAAGAATTCTAACAGGTTTTTCAGGCACGACCTTTCTTTGATGAAGCCCTATTTTACTTCCAAATCCTCTACATTCTCTTCCTTAATAATACAGCCTAAAATTTTACAAACGACTGAGGTTATACTAACAGGCCTATGATTTCCTGTTGATCGCAGCGGGACAAGCAACATCCATGGAGAGAAAGCAAGTTAATATTTCAAGTCTAGATGACTCTTCCTCAGAGTTGTCTTCTACCTCCCTCCTTGCTTAATCAGAGGTGCTCCCTAGTTATTTTCCAGTCCTCTGGGATTCTCTCTGACTCCAGTGATTCCTGAAAGTTCACCATTAATGCCTCTGCAATCTCTTCAGCTATCTCCTTCAGAGCTCTGGGGTGTACTGGTCTGAGTGATTTAGAGTCATAGAGATGTACAGCATGGAAACAGACTCTTCGGTCCAACTCATCCATGGCGACCAGATATCCCAACCCAATCTAGTCCCACCTGCCATATCCTTCCAAACCCTGCCTATTCATATACCCATCCAGATGCCTTTTAAGTGTTGCAATTGCACTAGTCTCCACCACTTCCTCTGGCAGCCCATTCTATACACGTACCACCTTCTGAGTGAAAAAGTTGCCCCTTAGGTCTCTTTTATATATTCCCCCTTTCTTATGCTAAACCTATGCCCTCTAGTTCTGGACTCCCCCACCCCATACCCCTCATGATTTTGTAAACCTCTATAAGGTCACCCCTCAGCTCTGATGGAAAACAACCCTAGTTTATTCAACCTCTCCCTATAGCTCAAAGCCTCCAACCCTGGCAACATCCTTGTAAATCTTTTCTGAACCCTTTCAATTTTCATAACATCTTTCCAATAGGAAGAAGACCAGAATTGCATGCGGTATTCCAACAGTGGCCTAACCAATGTGCTGTACAGCTGCAACATGACCTCCCAACTCCTGTACTAAATATTCTGACCAATAAAGGAAAGCATACCAAATGCCTTTTTCACTATCCTTTCTACCTGCAACTCCAGTTTCAAGGATCTATGAACCTGCACTCCATAGTCTCTTTGTTCAGCAATACTTCCTAGGACCTTACCATTAAGTGCAGCGAAATCGATGTTTCCATCAATTTCACTGCTCCTTGGATGCTGCCTGAACTGCTGTGCTCTTCCAGCACCAGAATCTGGTTTCCAGCATCTGTAGTCATTGTTATTACCTTACCATTAAGTGTATAAGTCCTGCTAAGATTTGTTTTCCCAAAATGCAGCACCTCACATTTATCTAAATTAAACTCCATCTGCCACTTCTCAGCCCATTGGTTCATCTAATCAAGATCCCGTTGTAATCTGAGGTAACCTTCTTTGCTGTCTGCTATATCTCCAATTTTGGTGTCATCAGCAAATGTACTAACCACACCTCTCATGCTCACATCCAAATCATTTATATAAATGATTAAAATGATTAAATGACTCAGCACCGATCCTTGTGGCACTCCACTGGTCACAGGCCTCCAGTCTGAAAAACAATCCTCCACCATCACCCTCTGTCTGTATCCAAATGGCTAGTTCTCCCTGTATTTCATGTGATCTAACTTTGCTCACCAGTCTCCCATGGGGAACCTTGTCGAATGTCTTACTGAAGTCCATATAGATCACCTCTACCACTCTGCCCTCATCAATCCTCTTTGAAACTTCTTCAAAAAACTCAATCAAGTTTGTGAGACATGATTCCCCATGCATAAAGCCATGCTGACTATTCCTAATCAGTCCTTGACTTTCCAAATACATGGAATCCTGAGGGACAGGGTGTACCTCCAACAACCTGCACACCACTGACATCAGGTTCACTGGTCTATAGTTCCCTGGCTTGTCCTTAGCACCCTTCTTAAACAGTGGCACCACGTTAGCCAACCTCCAGTCTTCCAGCACCTCACTTGTGACTATCGATGATACCAATATCCCAGCAAGAGGCACAGCAATCACTTCTCTAGCTTCCCACAGAGTTCTAGGGTACACCTGATCAGGCCCTGGGCATTTATCCTTTCAGTCAAGAAACCATTATTATTGTGGACAAAACAGAAACCAAGATCGCCCCACAAATGCTGCCAGATCTGTTGAGTTTTATTACAGATTTCCAGCATGTGCAGTTCTTTGTTTTCTCATTTATTATTTCTGGTGAATTAGCTAACATTTTAAATGAAACAAGATTTAGCGGTGTGCTGATAAGAAAATAAAAGCTAAAATATAAAACCAAGGAGGTTGAAAAGCGGGGAAACAATTCACTCTTCCTTACCTGGGTTGGTACAGGGACAGCAAGACAATTGGAAGGAAAATGTTGTGTTAGGTTTTATTGCAAACAAGTTAGAGTACAAGAGGAAAGAAATTATGTTGCAATCTAGAATGAATGGTTATAATTTGTGGTGAAAGGGCCAACAGATTTGAAACAGAGATGAGGAAAAATGACTTCTCTCAAAGATAATGAATCTGTGGAACTCACTGCTCCCAGAGTTCCATGGATGTTGGGACATAGAATCTCAGCTCTCGTAAAACCAATGAACCTAGGAGGTTCTACTCCCTTCATACCCTCATCTCACCCATTTTCCAAGCCGGGGTGGAGTAGTGGCGGTGAACATTGTTGGATATGGGATGGTGAACATAGCCAGGGCCTGTAGTGAGAGAGGGTGAGCACAACACAGGATGAACATTTTCAGGGGTATGCTGAGCAGAGTAGAATGAGTGTAAACATTGGCTGCATACCTGCTATGAAACCTCTTAGGAAATCTCAGAGAAAACCAAAATAAAAATAGGCAAACAGCTCAGGTCTGCATGGTTCTAGACATCTGATCTCAATGTTAAATGAATCTTGCAACAATCTAAGCAGAGAAAATATGAAGATTAGGGTTTAGAGTCCAGATAAAGCATCATGTATTTGTGCTCATCAGAATTCCTCAGGGTCTTAATGAAACATTAATTTAAGTTGATTTTTTGATTGTTCTCCATACTGGAATATTTGAATATGTAAAGTATCCTTTCTTTCTTTGATCTGTTAGTCTCAATGCCTGAATGTTAATTTAGATATGATTAAGAAGTGAGAAATGGACGAAAGCTTCTGGTATTGAAATTATGAATGACAGTGTAAGATTCATACTTTCATTGGCTAATATCAGTAGTTCTGAAAGCTGTAAGATCCCCAACTGGAAAATGAGATGCTCTTCAAGCTGGCAGTGAGCTGCCACTGAACCCAACATTCACCATAAGCTTTATTTAGAGGTTCATTTCAAAACCTATTTGTTTAGTCATCCAGTGGGTTCACTTTCTTTCCTTGTCATGACAAAGTGTCTAGTCTGTTCCTAAACTATCTCTTCTTTGATGGTCTCCCATTGATCACTCACGGTTTTATCAACCAATCTTTCATTCTAATCAACCTTGCCTAACTCTGACATTATACCACTTCTGCTTCGGATCTTTCCTGACCTTTTCCATAACTAATCTGACACTGATGATGTTGTGATCAATGCTGCACTCTCCGAAATTCATTATCCTGATTTAGACCTGGTACTTCTTCCTCCATTGTTGGAATGGAGGTATATTGATAGGAAAAGTTCTCTTGGTCCCATTTCAGGAATTTGTTCACCTTTTTGTGATTTAGATTATCATTTTCCCAACCAATATTACAATAGCTTAAGTTCCCAATTACCATTAAAATTCCCTCATGTTTCTGTATTTTACTTAGAAATTTGTTCCTCCATTCTCTTCCTATTATTTGATGGCAATTCCAGTAGGATAGCTCTACTAGCATTTATTAATTAATGACAAATATATGATTTCCTGAAATATGTTATTCATTTTCATTGCTGTAACAATATCTATGATCATTGTTATTTTCCTTATCTTTCTGGAATGCAGTGTTGCCAAGGGAATATTGGATTCCCATTCCTTCCATTATTTCAGCCAGGTCACCATTTTCGTCATTGAACCATAATCCCATGTGGATACTTGTGCCTGAAGCTCACTATAGTTACCTGGACAATCATTATTACATACATCCAATCAAAGACCTGTCTGCTTCACATTGTCTTCTGTCTGACTCTCCTATTTAAGAGCTGCTTTTCATTCAAATGTTGTTTGGCTTTCCCAGTACTCTATATGGTTTGCATTTCAGTTCAAATGCTTCAATTTGGCACCCAGCCAAACTAGTTTAAATCCTCCCCAACATCAGTGGTTGATCTAATGCTCCCAGGCCTACTGAGAGTCAAACCATTTGTGTTGTATATCTCCTTCTGCCATAGAACTGACTTCAATGCCTTGAGGCTTTCCCTCATGCACTATTTCTCCAGTCACATGTAAACAGAGATATCTTATCTTACTGCTCCTACTTTCATTAGCACATAGTGATGTCAGAACTGTGATCTATAACATGACTAAGTAATGCATCAGTTGCCTGCTGACGGACCTGTGGACTGAAGGTTGAGAAATGTGTCAAAGTCTTCCTGCATTTAACCAAGAAAAGTTCAAAGTAGCTGAAACCTTGACAGCAATTCTGAAAAATGGTCGAAAGATTTGGCGAGAGGAGTGTTTAGAGTTCATTCATATTTTCCTCTGGGAGCCAAAGACTGTACTGGCATATTTCTTCAGACAGACTGAACTAAGAGACCCTACCCCCATATATATAACTGACATTGTAAGGAAATCCTTCATGGACCATTAAAGTGAATCAGTCCTGTTTCTTTCTGATCTTGATTTTGAAAATATTTTGGTATGCCCATAGGAATACCCATAGCTCAAATGTATAGAGTTCCATCAATGCAACTGTACAAACAATAATGAAGCATGCAGTATTACTTTAGATAGCTCAGCCACAAGCAAGACTTCTGAACTTTTCTTCTGAAGCAACACTAAAACACTGTATTTAAAAATTACAACTATTCAGCAGAGGAGGTGATGCATAGTGCTAATGTCACTGTATAAGAAATCCAGAGCTCAAGACAATTAGTTTGATGTAGTTTGGATCTCACCATAACAGAGCTTGAAAATTTGAAATCAATAAATATCTGGCATTAAAAGTTATTCTAATGACCACCATGTGACCTTTAGAGAAGGAAATCTGCCATTCTTTCTTAGATTCCAGACTCACAGCAATATGGTTGATTCCCATGAATTAGGTACTTGGCTGTATCAAATCACAATGAAGTCTAAACAAAACAGTGGTAATGTCTCTACCTTTGAACAAGACGACCCGGGTTTAAGGCCCACTTGATCTAGGGACATGTAATAACATCTTTGAAGAAGTTGATCAAGAAAATAGCAAGGGATGAGGCTTGCCCAACCACATCAACTAATCACTAGAAATGATAAGGCTACTCACGGCAGTGAACCCATCTGTTAATTAAACCAAACACCCAGAAATGCTCACCTCCCATCATCATTTGTTAAATTATTTGTGACAGAGAACTCCCAAATTCCACTATTTGAAGAAAATAATATATACTTATTCTTTAACTCTAAAAGTGAACATTGAACAATAACCATTCACAACTCTAAGCCCCCCTTTCTCTTAACTGATTATTATCTGCCACCGACTCTATAACAATATACTGCTTCAATAGAGCACTTATTAAAGTCACATCAACTTAATTTCAAAACCATACAGCAGCTGTCATCTCCAATATCTTTCTTCTTCCGGCTGAAGATCTCCCTGGGTCATCTTTTTGCTTTTCACTGTGAAGATGCTTCATATGAAAAGGTACCTTTGTTTCAAATTGCAGTTACTCTGTCTGACTTTCAAATTGCCTGCCTTTTTTATATCCTCAAAATCAGATCATCTCATTGGTTTGATGTTGGTGAACCAATAAATTCAAACTTGATTGGGTTTTAGTATCCTGGGGCAAAATTTAAACCGATTGGTCAACTTTGAATTGTTGTCAAACTAGCAACCAACTCAAGTATCTATTCCACAGCCAAATTGTACATATTTTCAATTTTCCAATACACTCTGAGACTGCTAGTTAGTCATATGACAGGTGCTCGTCAGCTATCTGTGCAAAACAACATTAATTCTCTCTTAAAGGTACAGTACATGCCTTCAATTTCATAACCTTTCAAACATCCCTATTGATGCCAACAATTGGGCCTTGCGTCAAAAATTGGGCACAGCATTTCTTTACTCAGAGTACTAGGTGTGAGGAATGCACTGCCTGCAACTGTAGTAGACTTGCCAACATTAATGGCATTTAAATGGTCATTGGATAGACATATGGACAAAACGGCATAGCGTAGGTTAGATGGGTTTTGGATTGGTTTCACAGGTCAGCACAACATCGAGGGCCGAAGGGCCTGTACTACGCTGTAATGTTCTGTGTTCTAAAAGAAGGACAGCTAATAACAGACTAGTCCAGAAACAGGCTGATGCAATTTTTGAAAAGGTTTGTAGCTCAGGTTGAAGTTCTGGGTGTAAGTTTGCTCACTGAGTTGGAAGGCTTGTTTTCAGATGTTTTGTCACTATGGTAGGTAACATCATCAGTGAGCCTCTGTTGAAGTGCTGGTGGTATGTCCCGCTTTCTATTTATGTGTTTAGTTTTCTTTGGATGGATGATGTCATTTCTGGGTTTTTGTTCTCAGAGAATCATAGATGGGGTCCAAATTGATACGTTTATTGATTGAATTCCAGTTGGAATGCCATGCTTCAAGGAATTCTTGTGCATGTCTATGTTTAGGTTGTCATACAGTGGAAGGGGTTGTCCCAGTCAAAGTGATGTCCTTCTTTGTCTGTCTGTAAGGATACTAGCGATAGTCTGTCATGTCCTTTTGTGGCTAGTTGATGTTCATGTATCCTGGTGACTAGGTTTCTGCCTGTTTGTCCAATATAGTGTTTGTTACAGTCCTTGCAAGGTATTTTGTAATTGACATTAGTTTTGCTTGTTGTCTGTATAGGGTCATTTAAGTTCATTTAAGCTGCTGTTTTAGTGTGTTGGTAGGTCTGTGGGCTACCATGATGCCAAAAGGTCTGAGTAGTCTGAAAGTCATTTCAGAGATGTCTTTGTAGGTAAAGAGGTTAGAGTTTCTGGGCACATTATGTCTGCTTGTTTGGGTTTGTTGCTGAGGAATCGGCAGACTGTGTTTATTGGGTACCCGTTCTTCTTGACTATGCTATATAGGCATTTCTCATCTGCTCTCTGTGCTGCAGTGTGTGATGGCTCATTGAAATAATGTCCTAATGCAGCTTCATTTGTGGGTTTTGGGATGATTGCTCCCGTAGTTAAGTATTAATGTAACAGCCCTGTTCACAGCCATTAACATCAACTATCGCACAATTGTTATGTAAATCAAGTCCCATCCTTGCGTTGAGGATACCTTCAATCATGTTGTATGGCATTACCACTGTATGAGATGGAACAGACTTCAAACAGATCTAGCAACTCAAACTGAGCATTCATGAAGTGCTGCTGGCCATCAATGGAAGTAGAATTGTATCCATCCACAGACTATAACATCATGGCCCAGAATATCCCTGATTGTTATAAGGCTGGGAGATCAAACCTAGTTCAATGAAGAGTGAAGAAGGGAATATCAAGACCAAAATCAGGCATACCTAAAAGTGAAGTGAGAACTGGTGAAGATACAACCTCAGACTATTTGCCAAACAGAGGGATCCGTATGCGAGAAACAGGCCTTAGTAACATTCCCCAATGCACAGATCAGATCTAAGTTCTGTAGTCTTGTCACCTCCAGTCTGGTAGACTATTAAATAATGAAAAGGTCACTAGGGCTCCATAAATATCCCCATTCTTAATGGAAGGGTCTAGAGCATTAGTGCAACAGACATGGTTGAAATACTTGCAAGTATTTTCAGCCAGAAATGTTGAGTAAATGATCTTTCTGGGTCTTGACCTGTGATTAGCAACATCACAAATGACAAACTCCAACCAACTCTATTTCTTCATGTGATGCTGAAGACACTGGGGACACTGGAAAGGCTTTGGGCCCTGACAACATTCCAACAATGGTATGGAAAACCTGTGCTTCAGAACAGTGAGATAAAAGTGACTGCCTGTGTTATCAAGGCAGCATTTGAACAAGTATCACTTTACAAGACGCCTAGCAAAACTGGAATCAGGAAGCTGGAAACAAACATGGAAATCGGGAGCAAATTTTCCCCTGGTTAGGGTCATAACTGGCACAAAGGAAGATCGTTGTGGTTATTGTACTTAAATCATCTCAGCCTTAGGGGCATCTCTCCAGAAGGTCCTCAGGATAGTATCCTAGACATCTTTAATTGTTTTATTAATCACCGTCCCTTCATGATAAAGCCAGATATTCACCGATGACCGCACAATACTCAACACCATTCATGATGCCTCAGACACTGAAGCAGTCCGTGTCACAGTGCAGCACAACCAGAAAGGCTACAACAAGCCAACAAGAGAGAACCTCACCATTGCCCTTTGAAATTAAATGAATTACCCTTATTGATTTCCCCACTATCAACATCCTTGGGATTACCATTGACTAGAAACTAAACTGGTCAAGCCATCTCCATACTGTGGCTAGAAAAGTAAGTCAGAGGCAAGGAATTCTGGGAAATTCACTGTCTTCCCAAAACCTGTCCAATATCTATAGGTCGGGAGTGTGCTAGAATACTCCCCACATTACTGGGTAGAGTTCCAATAACACTTAGGGAGCCTGTCACCACCTTGGATAGAGAGCCCAGTTGATTGGCATCCTATCCACCAACTTCAAGTTTCACTCCCATAGTGACAGCAGTGTTCACCTTCGACAAGGTGCACTCCAGTAACTCATCAAGGCTCCTTCAACAACACCTTTGATACTCTCAACCTCTACATATAGAATGATAAGGGCAACAGAGGCATGGGATCACCACCCCTCCACATCAACATCATCCTGACTTGGAAGTATATCACCGTTCCTTCAGTATTACCAGCTCAAAATCTTGGAACATTCTTCCAAACAGTGCTGTGGGTTTTCTACGCCCAGGACACACAGAGGTTCTAAAGGCAGCTCACTACCATGTTCTTTAGGGCATTTAGGGATAGGAAACACAGCTAGTGGCACCCACTGTCCTGTGAGTGAATGAGAAAAAAAATCACAACTACATTCGTCTTAAAAATAAGTTCACCCTGATGTTTATCTAGAAGCTTCCAAGTTAATGAAGTGTTGATATATTTTACTGTCCTCTCATAATATTATTCCGGTGGGCTAATTTGTATTCAATGAATTTGTAGGCTACATTGACATTGTTAATACCTGCCGTGCAAATTATGCATCCCCCTTCACATTATGAGGGGTAATGCATACTGGGCACTGAATAAATATCAGACTTGAAACTGTGCATCAGGAATCCAAGATTGAATTATCAGCTGCACAATTTCACTAGAAACGCCATTCAAAGAGAATCTTCCTGTATTTGTTTGCAATTATTAGAATTTGTTTATTGACGAACAGACAGCATCCCTGTGGTCTCACAACACATCATTTCCAGAGTCAAGGTACAATGCCACATCAAGCTGTCCATTGATTAAGTGCTTTTTCAGATTCTTTGTGACAAGTGAAATACTGGCTCTCATAAGGCTATCTACCTTGACAGTAGGATTCTAAACCTCACAACTGCAGTGATGTGTCAGCATTTTAGCAAGCAATCCCAGTGCGACTCTTATATAGTCAGATGGCCTGTCAGTTAAACATCACTTCTTTTTCCAGATTGGTACCCAGCGGAGAATTGCATCCGATTCATCATACTATTTCCATAACTGCATATTGAACGCAACTCAATAGAGATCTGATGAGATGAATATTTGAGCATTGTGTTACAACATGTAAATGTTTGGATTGTTGAGTAAGTATTCAGGCACAATAATTTAATAATCAAACAAAAAGTTTTAAACCATTGATTTTTTAAAAAAGTTGACTTTGTTATCTGACCAAGCAATGTAATATGAACTTTTCATTCTCCATTTGACTGCACACATGCCTGTGCTCACAAATGGCTGCACATTCATTAGCTTAGCTTAGCTAATGAATATGATCTCTGTGGATGCTCTGTGGTGACCTATTCCTCAGTCAATTTCAAGTTCCTGTGACCACGAACAAAAGGGTTGATGTCAAACCTGAGAGCAAGAGAACCCTAGACGTGTTTAATAGTTACATTGAGTGAGTGCTTGAAGAAGAACGTAAAAAGTTAGACGATGGGAATACATGAAGTCAAATTGGTCGAATAATGACAAGTTCCAACAATTCAAGTAGATACTTGGCTGGTTTTGATACTAATAGGACAGGATGGGAAATAGTGTTTGCTGTTAATTACACTCACTACATTTATGTCAAAGTTCCTTTCCATACCTTTATACCTTCCAAAGCCTCAACATTGACCACCCAGAAGAACTAGTGCAGTGGATGTGCACATTTCCCTCAAATTTACTCACCATTTTGTCTTGAAATTATATTGTCATCCACACCTGAAACTTTTATACAGAATCCATCTGTGACACAATGATCTTGTGCACAAATTATCCTTCGCCTCCTGGCCTTGCTCCAGCCCTTCCTTGTTCATTTTATAAAATGCCTACAATGTGGAAGAAATGCATTCAGCCCATCTAGTTCACGCTGACTTTCTGAAGAGCAGCCCACCCAGACTCTCACCCCTCCCATATCCCTTGCCTTCTCTGGACATTATGGGCAATTTAGCATGGCCAACCTATCTAACCTGCATATTTTTGGACTGTCAGAGGAAACCAGAGCACCAGGAGGAAACTCACGCAGATACGGGGAGAATGTGCAAGCTCTACACAGCCAGTTGCCCAAGGGTGGTAGAGATACAGCAGGAAGTTAGCATGCTGTAAACCTCAACAAGGCCAGGTATGCAATAATGGAGCATCACTACACACACGTACCAGAAAATAAGCATTAGTAAACATTTCATATTTTGATGTATATCCCACACATCTATTTTTCCTAACATAATCTAGGCATTCTTTCCATCTGTGTTTCCCTTTCTTTACTTAATTTAACATTTAATTCATTTAACTTAGGTTATCTGCTTAAACCTGCTGCTCTTTCTTTCTCAGTCTTCACTCTGATTAGTGAAGGAGGTGCACTGGTTGCCCTGTTCACTGAGGTTCATTGCCCTGTTGACATCACTTATGACACAACATAATTCACTTAAGCTCTCAGACACTTAGATGGCAAAAGTACTTGTCGGTCTGCAGTAGCAACATGTAAAAGTTTAAATCTAGTGTTGAACTGTGATAAAACAACAGAAGGCATTCAAGTCTCTAATTCGTCTCTACCTTGTCTTTCAGTTGGATATTCAGAATAGATCACATGAAGACACTTGGTTCAAAACCTGGCCAAGGACTATGCTAACTAGAAAGCTTCTGGACATCTCACGTTTGTCAAAAATAGTGAAGGCACGTATCAAACATTTGTTGAACTTGCCCCCACTCCTCCCTGCGCATTCGATGATAAAAGTACATAAAAACATGAGTAAGGAGGAAGAAATAGATTTTCAAGGATACCAGCAGAAATGTGAGGTGATACCTATCAAAAAATAATAAGGGCTGCAAATAAAAACCTGGGAACTATAGGCCAGTAAGCTTAAGATCTGTGGTCGGTAAGTTACTTGAGAAGATTCTGAGATAAGATATGTATGCATTTGGAAAGACAAGGTTTAATTAGGAACAGTCAGCATGGCTTTGTGCGTAGGAGATCAGGCCTTACAAATTTGTTAGAGTTCTTTGATGAAGTGAACAGGAAGGTTGATGAGGACAGAGCAGTAGACATAGTCTTACTGAAATCCATATAGACTGCTCTGGAGGGTTAGATTGCATGGAAATCAGGAGGAGCTGACAAATTAGATACACAATTGTCTTAATGGGACGCAGCAGAGGGTAACAGTGGAAGAATGCTTGTCAGATTGGAAACTTGGGACTAATGGAGTGTCTCGGGGGTCGATGCTGGGCCCTTTGCCGTTTGTTATCTATATCAATGATTTGGATGAAAATGTACAAGGCGTGAATAGGTGGTGTTGTGGACAGTAAGGAAGGGTATCAGAAATTGCAGCAAGATCTTGGTCAATTGGGGAAGTGGACCAAGAAATGGCAAATGGAGTTTAATATAAATAAGTCTTGCATTTTGGAATGTAAAAGCAAGGTAGGAGTTTCACGGTGAATGGTTGGGCCTTCAGGAGTGTAGTGGAACAGAGGGACCTTGGAGTTCAGGTGCATGATTGTCTGAAAGTGGAGTCACAGGTAGACAGGGCAGTGAAGAAGGCTTTTGGCACACTGGCCTTCCTGAGTCAGGGCATTGAATATGGAAGTTGGGAAGTTATGTTGCAGTTATACAAGACGTTGGTGAGGCCACACTTGGAGTATTATGTTCAGTTTTGGTCACCTTGCTAATAGAAGGATGTTATTAAATTGGAAAAAGTGCAGAAGAAATTTACAAGAATGTTATCGGGACTCAACAGTCTGAATTATAGGGAGAGGTTAGACCAGCTAGGGCATTTTTCTTTACAGCGTAGGAGTCTGAGGGAGAATCTTATAGAAATGTATAAGATTAGGAGAGGCATGGATAGTGTGAATGCACTCAGTATTTTTCACAGGTTGGGGAATTAAGGACTAGAGACCATCAGTTTAAGATTAAAGAGGAAAGAATAAAAAGGATCCTGAGGGGGAACCTTTTAACACAGAGTGTGATACACATACAGAATGAGCTGCCAGTGGGAGTGGTTGAGTTGGGTACATTAACAACATTTAAGAGGCATTTCGAGAAATACATGGATAGGAAAGGATTAGATGTATATAGCCCAAGTGTAGGGAAATGAGGTGAGCATTGATGGACATTTTGGTCGGCATGGACCAGTTTGGGCCAAAGGGTCTGTCTCCATGCTGTAGGACTCTATGACTATGACTCGATAACAGGCATGGTTTCTTTTAAAAAAAATTAGAGGTTAGATCATCCAATTGAGCTATTTAAGATCATGTAAGATTTTAATAAAGTTTACACAGTGACGATGGGAGAAATGTTCATCTAAATGGAGGATGGGTTGAGTAAGGGGGTAAAGTCTTAAAAATCAGATTTACAATGCATTAATGTATAACAATATGCAGGCAGGTAACCAAACCATTCCAATAAATTAGTTTGACTCTATATATGTAATAACAAGCTTAAAACCTCATCATTCAGCTTTTCTATTTTAATTCTGGTTGTTGGACTTCCTGAGTGTCACAGAGGCCTGGCAGCTTCATTTGTGCCAGTGTCAGGTGCATCCAGAAGACATTGTCATGCCTACCTCCTACATCCTGCGTCCCTGCCTCAGCAACCTGTGATTGGACACCTCTCCTTCAGGCCTTCCAATAAAGATGCTGATTCTACCTACCTACCCTGAGCAGCTTATTTCCTCCCAGGCCTAAGATTTGTCTATGTCTCTGAATTGCAATTTCCTACCTTCTCAAGGCATCTCCCTGGTCCAGCCTTCCATTCAGGTCTATAACTGCTGTCTCACAGTGCCAGGTTCAATTGCAACCTCGAGTGACTGTGTGGAGTTTGCATGTTCTTCCCATGGCTGTGTGGGTTTCCACTAGGTGCTCCAGTTTTCTCCCACGGGCCGAAAATATACAGGTTAGGTGGATTGGCCATGCTAAATTGCCCATAATGTCCAGGGATGTGCAGGCTATGTGGATTAGCCATGAGGAATGCAAGGTTACAGAGATAGGGTAGTGGGGGTGATTCTGGATTGGATGTTGTTCGGAGGGGCAGTGTAGACTTGATGGGCAGAATGGTCTGCTTCCACACTGTAGGGGTTCCATTGTTCTATGTCCCACCCTGACTCATCCCTTCGACAATCTTTTGAGCCATCTGTGTTCCTCTCATGCAGGCCTCTTGAGTATCTAGATTTTAATAACTGCACAATGAGTGACTTAATTTAATTTGCCAAGGTTCTCGTCTGGATTCTTAGAGACAAAACACACACACACAATACTTCAAGTATGATCTCAGGTCTATAACTGCTGCCTCACAGCACCAGGGTTGCAAACCTACAATTTTGCACAATTGTAGCAGATCTCCCTAACTCTTATCATTCAATAGCCATGCAATAAAGATCAAAATAATATTTGCCCTCCTGAACTGTGTTCTCTACCTTCAGGTTCATATTCTATATTTTACATTTAAGAACACTTATACTTATCTGAACATTTAATATCTGCTCGCTGTTTTAATGTGTTTTCATCCTTCCAACCAATATAAATCGTCTCACATTTCCTCACATTATGATCTGTCTATCAATATCCTGATAGTTACCATGCACTGACCAGAAAAGAAACTAGACCAGCCTTATAAATACTGTGGGTACAAGAGCAGGTCAGAGGCTGGGGCGTCCATGATGAGTATCTCACCTCCTAACTCCCCAAAGCCTGATCGACCATCTAAAAGTTCAAGTCAAGAGTGTGATGGAATACTCCTTGGATGCGTGTGGCTCTCAAGTTTCCAGCATGCTTGACACCAACTAGGATAAAGCAGTCTGCTTGATACCGCATCTAACACTTCCACCATTTTCTCTCTCCAGCACTGATGTACAATGTGTGCTCAGGCCAATAACTCACAAAACTCCTTCGGCAGCTCCTTTGAAACCCACAACCTCTAATATTGTGAAGAACAAGAAAAGCAGATACATGATGGTAACATTCCTCCTCCCCAGCCATCGACAAAAAGTTGCCAAGAAAGCAATTCAGGATGAAGCATCAGCAAGTTTGCCAAAAATGAGCCAAGGACCTGCCTTTGGCTACATCACATGTGAATTAATAGCTTTACCGATATTAATTGAAATTCCCTATTCTCATTAGATATTTATTTTCCCTATTATTCAAAGTTTGTGAGAAGATTTGGAGCTCGGGTGCTCGTTGTGGTGGTTCTGTTCGCCGAGCTGGGAGTTTGTGTTGCAGACGTTTCGTCCCCTGTCTAGGTGACATCCTCAGTGTTTGCGAGCCTCATGTGAAGCGCTTTTGTGATGTTTCCTCCGGCACTTATAGTGGTTTGAATCTGCCGCTTCCGGTTGTCAGTTCCAGCTGTCCGTTGCAGTGGTCGGTATATTGGGTCCAGGTCCATGTGCTTATTAATTGAATCTGTGGATGAGTGCCATACCTCTAGGAATTCCCTGGCTGTTCTCTGTTTGGCTTGTCCTATAATAGTAATGTTGTCCCAGTCGAATTCATGTTGCTTGTCATCTGCGTGTGTGGCTACTAAGGATAGCTGGTCGTGTCGTTTCGTGGCTAGTTGGTGTTCATGGATGCGGATCGTTAGCTGTCTTCCTGTTTGTCCTATGTAGTGTTTTGTGCAGTCCTTGCATGGGATTTTGTACACTACAAAATCCCATGCTGGGTATCGGGTCCTTTATTCTGGTGAGTTGTTGTCTGAGAGTGGTTGTTGGTTTGTGTGCTGTTATGAGTCCTAGTGGTCCCCATTATTCCTAGCATACTTTTTTGTGTATTCCACTTTGAAGTCAGGTACAAAGTTTCTTGTTTAATATCCCTGCCATTCCAATGATAATTAATATTCCTCATTATAACTTCTCCTCTAAGCGACTTGCATTTACTATCACTAGGCTCTTCCTCCCTTTTTTATATACATAAAAAAGATCTTGCAATCTGCTCTTATTTATATATGGATAAGATGTTGCAATGTTATAATATTGCAATGGTGTTCTGACTTCAGGAGTCCTCTTTACCAAAATCCTTTGTTAAATGGAGTGAGGGGTTTTCAGATTTTTTAGAGTTAACACAGATCACATACAATGTCAACCTTCTATATCCTTACATACTGAAGGTTAATATAGCCACTGCAGTAGTAATAGAAGTGTGAGATACCCAGCTCCTGCCAATTGTAATTGCACATGACTTTCAGCCTGGAGGAGTGTATTAAAGGTGCCGTCAGTACCTAACTGGAGCTGTCTACAGTGTCTGCTGCTAGTTGTTGAATGAAGGATCCATAAATAGGCAGAATTGATGTCAAAGGAGGGCAATATCAGTGATTTATGGCTCAAGAAGTTGAATATGAACCTCTCTGATGCTGCCACAATTACTGAATGCAGTGGCTGTTTTTATTCTCCTACAAGCTGTGGTCATGTTTGAGTGGCCCGATCTACATGTTCTTCAGCCTGCCTTGTCCACTTAAAACAGCATTAATCACCACCTCAGTTTATAAATCAGGGAGTCCAACTCACTGAGAGCAATTATGATGTCACAGGTCTGCCAAACTACTTAACTAATTCCCAGACTTGATTTTTTTTTGTGTGATCAGACGATTCTCATCATTCTCTCTAAGGAGGAGGCAAAAGAATGACTGAACAAGGATACAATACACAGAAGAATTTTTTTAAATGCTGCAGGTCCCCAAGCAGTGCCAGAAACTTTAGTGTGAAAAGAATCCACTCTGTCTAATTTAACAGTCAAATTACTTCAAACAAAACCAAAACAAGTGTATTTAAGGTATAGTCACATGTGGCAGTTGAACTCTGAGTGCGAAGGTAGCAGACTTAGTTATCGGTTTAGATGCTAGGAAGCTCTGGGGCTGTACACACAACTGGAACAGATAGGCAAGCTGTAAGAGCCTTCAACCTTACTAACAGAATGCTCGACAGATCCTCTGGGGCTTATTGAACCCAAGATACCATTAGCACTGAAGCAAGGAGGGGCAAAATATTAGACATTGGTGTTATTTTAAGCAACAATCTCTAATGCTTTTCAACAGCTAAGAAGTCAATGTTTTACTTTTATAGGCAAAAATAGCTCTGAATTAAAGGGAAACAGACCCTGACAAATCTAAGTGGAATAGACAGTTTCCATTACCCCTTGTGCTCACCAGAGAGTAATTTGCAAAGGCTAGCTAAATTGTGTTTTAAGAAGTGTAATGACGTGTAATAATTTCCTGTCAGGATGGCACTTGCATGTAGCTGAGTGGAAAGAGTGGAAAGTCAGGCCTGATACAAAAAGTGCTGCTTGAAAAGCTAATTAAGCTATAATTGTAAACCAGGTGGGAGTATTAAATGAAACTAAACATTGTAAGGAACTGCCCTTGAAACTAATTTATATTTTCCTCCTCAATAATCTTATGTGATCTGAGGTCAGTTCAGAGTTTAACAGTAGTAACCAACTTAAAACATATTCATGTTTGTGCATATAATACATTCAAAGGAATAAGACATAAAATTGGTAAAAATGCATTCGATTCTCAAGTTTCTCAATCTTACATTGATAATTTTCAGGGTCACTACTAGGTAGGTACGGAATCCTAGAGGTATAAAATTATTCAACACTGACTGTTCTATTTCATATTCCATTCTACCCATTGCTATTGTAACCTTTCCCAAATAACTGACCAGAGAACATAGAACATACAGCATAACAGTGCATATAGGCCCTTTGGCCCTCGATGTTGCTCCAACCTGTGAAACCAATCTGAAGCCCACATAACCTACACTATTCCATTCTCGTCCATATGGCAATGGACAATAGGTGCAGGAGTAGGCCATTCTGCCCTTTGAGCGTGCACCACCATTCAATATGATCATGGCTGATCATCCTTAATCAGTATCCTGTTCCTACCTTATCTCCATAACCCTTGATTCCACAATCCTTGAGAGCTCTATCCAACTCTTTCTTCAATGAATCCAGAGACTGGGCCTCCACTGCCCTCTGGGGCAGAGCATTCCACACAGCCACCACTCTCTGGGTGAAGAAGTTTCTCCTCATCTCTGTCCTAAATGGTCTACCCCGTATTTTTAAGCTGTGTCATCTGGTTTAGCACTCACCCATCAGCGGAAACACGTTTCCTGCCTCCAGAGTGTCCAACCCTATGCCTATCCAATGACCATTTAAATGCCCTTAAAGTTGGTGAGTCTGCTATTGTTGCAGGCAGTATGTTCCTCACCCCTACTACTCTCTGAGTAAAGAAACTACCTCTGACATCTGTCTTATTTCTAACACCCCTCAGTTTAAAGCTATGTCCCCTCGTGCTAGCCATCACCATCCAGGGAAAAAGGCTCTCACTGTCCAACCCTCTGATTATCTTATATGTCTCAATGAAGTCACCTCTCAACCTTCTTCTCTCTTACAAAAACAGCTTCAAGTCCTACAGCCTTTCTTTGTAAGACCTTCCGTCCATACCAGGCAACATCCCAGTAGATCTCCTCTGAACCTTTTCCAAAGCTTCCACATCCTCCCTATAATGCAGTGACCAGAACTGTATGCAGTACTCCAAATGCGGCTGCACCAGAGTTTTGTACCACTGCAGCATGACCTCATGGTTCCAAAACTCAATCCCTCCAGCAATAAAAGCTAACACACCATATGCCTTCTTAACAACCCTATCAACCTGGGAGCAACTTTCAGGGATCTATGTATACGGACACTGAGATCTCTCTGCTTATCTGCACTACCAAGAATCTTACCATTAGCCCAATACTCTGCATTCCTGTAACTCCTTCCAAAGTGAATCACCTCACACTTTTCCACATTAGACTCCATTTGCCACCTCTCAGCCCAGCTCTGCAGCTTATCTATGTCCCTCTATAATCTACAGCATCCTTCATCACTATCCACAACTCCACCGACCTTAGTGTCATCTGCAAATTTACTAACTCATCCTTCTATGCCCTCATCCAGTGACTTATAAAAATGACGAACTGCAGTGGCTCCAAAACAGATCCTTTCAGTACAGCATGAGCAACTGAACGCCAGGATTAATATATCCCATCAACCACCACCCTCTATCTTCTTTCATCAAGCCAATTTTTCATCCAAACTGCTAAATCACCTCAATCCCATGCATCCATATTTTGTGCAATAGCCTACCATGGGGAACCTGATCAAATGCTTTACTGAAATCCAGATATACCACATCAACCACTTTACTCTCATCCATCTGTCTGGTCACTTTCTCAAAGAACTCAATAAGTTTTGTAAGGCACAACCTACCCTTCACAAAACCGTGTTGACTATCCCTAATCAACTTATTCCTTTCTAGATGATTATAATTCCCATCTCTTCTAACCTATTCCAACAATTTACCCAAAACTGAACTAAGGCTTACAGGTCTATAATTTTCAGGGTTGTCTCTACTCCCCATCTTGAACAAGGGAACAACATTTGCTATCCTCCAGTCTTCTGGCACTATTCCCGTAGACAACATAAACACCAATGCCAAAGATTCGGCAATCTCCTCTCTGGTTTCCCAGAGAATCCTAGGATAAATCTCATCCGGCCCAGGGGACTTATCTGTTTTAACACTTTCCAGAATTGCTAACACTTCTTCCTTGTGAACCTCAATCCCATCTAATCTAGTAACAGTATTTACGTATTCTCTTCAACATTTTTTTCTAGTGTGAATACTGGAAAAAAGTATTTATTTAGCACTTCCCCTATCTCCTCTGACTCCATGAACAACTTCCCACTACTATCTTTACTTGGCCCTAATCTTACTCTAGTCATTCTTTTATTCCTGATATACCAATTGAAAGTCTTAAGGTTTTCCTTGATCTTATCCGCCAATGACTTCTCATTTCCTCTGCTGGCACTTCTTAGCTCTCTCTTTATATCATTCCTGGCTAACTTGTAACTCTCAAGCGCCCTAACTGAGCCATCACATATCATCCTAAATTGACCACCATTTTCAGACAGAGCGCTACATGTTAGATATTAATAGGCATCCAACAGCATTTGTCAAATAAATACCATTTATATCAGATATTTAGGGTTTAATCTTTGTTTACATCATTATTTTATGCACATGTTGCTATGTACATCCAGAATACAACACCTCTCCAGTCAGGAGATACTGTCTGCCAATCGGTGAACCGGAGAAACAATGTATCAACCTACTACCTGCATCAGATAGCTGCAAGGAACAGTCAATAAAATTCCAATATCAGGACTGTGATTATTTTGAACTTCTAGGGACCACAAGATAGACCATGAATGCAGCAGATATTGTGAGTAAAACCTCAAATATTAGAAAGGAAATAATGACTCTAGTGGCACAGTAGTAGTACCCCTAACTCTGAACCTAGAGACTTTGGCTTATAATTCAGAAGTGTATTATAATATCTCTCTGAACAGGTTGGTTAGAAATTATCTAGAAAGGAAGTAAAGCTGGGAGCTCATGTGCCACAATGATTGTGTCCCTACCTCTGACCTAGGATATCTGGATTCAAGTCCCATTTGCTCGGAGGTGTGCGATGCCACATCTGGACAGGTTGATTGGAAAATATTTAGAAAGGAAATAAAGGCAGGATTAGATTGAGAACAATCGACCTGAATTAGTGCCAAAGAGAGAAAGAAAATGAAGTGAATCATGCAAAATGCGTTGACTATCACCACAGCTCTGAATCCCCAGCTCCAGCTCACAATGAAACAGGAAGCTGATGATGTGGAGACATTGAAGCAGATAAAACAAAAGTGAGGCTGAACACCCAGTGATTTTTATACCGACACAACAAAGAGGAAATGGCCAGCTACAGCCTTTTGGGCATAGGAGCAAATGGGTCTGTAACTGGATATCTGTTGGCCATGTTGCTGCCACAGTTTCTTATTTGATAAAACCATTGCACTCACCACAGTAACCATTTTAAAGTTAGTAATATGTCCATTGACATATGTAGCTGCTTTCCAGGATGCATAAATGGAATCATCAATCTCATGAAAGATATTATTTTTGCTTCTTTTCTGGTGAACATTCTTTAACTTCATTAATGGATTTATGTGTGAAGACATTTTTCTTTTAAATCTATGAAGCTAGAAGCTTTGTTTTGGCACACCTTCCCAAAATGGGCTTTATCTTTTGTTCAGAGAAAGCATTCTGCTATGTTTGCAGGTACGTGTTCCGATCTGTGGGACTTTTGGTCACTAGAGCTCTGGAAGGGTTTCATGGGATCTTGCGCTTTCCCTCATAATACTTGTTTCTTTTCTGATGTTTCTTTTACGTTTCTGAGCTAAAGGGACTCCATGGTCACTGGAGATTTCCTGAAGCAAGAATTTTCTTCACCTCTCAGCATCATTCTATTCATTTTACAGACCTCTGTTTGTCTCACCAACTATACTGTCTTCTTTAGTATGCAAAACACCTGATTATGATTCATCAGCAACATAAACTTTAAATTAAGGGGGGGTAGATATAGGACTGAAGTTAGGGGTAGGTTCTTCACTCAGCGAGTCGTAAGTTCATGGAATGCCCTGCCAGTAGCAGTGGTAGACTCTCCCTCTTTATGGGCATTTAAGCGGGCATTGGATAGGTATATGGAGGATAGTGGGTTAGTATAGGTTAGGTGCGCTTGGATCGGCGCAACATCGAGGGCCAAAGGGCCTGTACTGCGCTGTATTCTTCTATGTTCTATAAACTACATTGCAGAGTTATATTAATTATGCTGTTACATCTACATACTTGCATCCTTCAACCAGTTTCTAAGCGCCAATAATAAGAGAGTTGACAGGATTATCTGGTTTCTGGATGCTTTTTGTTTCATTTAGCCCTTTTTAGAATCCTTGGGTTGGATTAATTGTCAAATGTTTTTTAGACTTCAAGTTTGTTAGAGGTCTCATTCATGCTCTGTCATGTAATAACATTGTTTACAACCATATGGAGTAATGCTCGCCTAATGGTGAACATTAAACCACTGTTAATTGTAAAAACACACTTTGTTCACTAATACCCTTTTTAGGAAGGAAAATCTGTCATTCTTACCTAGTGTAGACTTCACTGACTCCAGACTCACGGCTTAGGTCGCCACTTAACTGCTCATGAGATTGCCTAGCAAGTCACTCAGTTGTATCAAACTGCTACAAAGTCTGATTTAAAATTAATTAAACCATACGTACACACATCTCTGTTAACCCTGCAAAGTTCTCCTTAGTAAAATTTGAGACCTTGGACCTAAACTGGGAGAGCTGTAGCATAGTTTGCCATCTACAAAATCCATTACCTCTCCCATCCAGGAGGCAATTATAGCTGATTCAAGGGGATCTCACTGCCTGTGAGTTTCCATCAAACAACTGTTATGGGCCAGACCAACCCTCCTCAAAACATATCCAGGAGGAAGCCTAGATTCTTCCTTTTTCCCATTTTAAAGGCAAGTGCCAGATGTTGCATTGTGGATGCAATTTGATTGATCAAACTACCAAGCTTGAGGCAAAACTCACTGTATTCATACACTATGGTTAAAATGGAAACAAAAGAAAGGAGGTTTGGAATAACTTAACTCTACTGAAAAACATAATAGAATAGTAGATTATTGAGCTAATAGACAGCAACTGTTCCAGTATAGGAACATTCCATAAACCCACCCTTAACAAAGGCAAATTCAGTAAATTAGATTGTCTCTGATGTGGAGAAGTCAACATTTTGGGTGTAATCCTTCTTCAGGACTAGGATGGGTATAGGGGGAGCTGCAGATAAAAGGGGATGTGGGGGGAGGATTTAGAGTGGGGAGAGGGGTAGAGTGGTGAGGTAGCGATAGGTGAACACAGGTAGAGCGTACAATCTGGTTAGTCAATGGGAGGAATGAGTCTGGTTAGTAGCTGAAGGAAGGGTTGGTCTGAGGAATGGGAGGGGGAGGGGCTAGAATGGGAGCCAGGGGATGGGAAGGGAGGTTATTTGAAATTGCAGAACTCAGTGTTGAGTCCCCCGGGCTGTAGGCTGCCTAGGCAGAAGATGAGATGTTGTCCCTCCAATTTGCAATCTGATTCGCTGTGGCAATGGAGGAGGCCGAAGATGGTCGTGTCAGAAAGACAGTGGGAAGGAGAATTAAAATGGGCGGTAACTGGGAGGTCAGGTCGGCCCCTATGGGCCCGGCTGCAATGCTCGGCAAAACATGCCCTGGGTTTACATTCGGTCTCACTGATGTAGAGAAGACCACATCAGGACCACTGGATACAGTAAACTAGAATCAAGGAGAAGTGGGTGAACTTCTGTCTCACTTGGAAGGACTGTTTGAGGGCCTGGGTGGAGGTGAGGGGGGCAGTGTGCCAGCAGGTTTTACATCTTGCAGAGGAAGTACCGGGGTTTCGTGTTGGGGTGGGGGGGGAGGGGGTTTGGTGGGGAGAGTGGTATGAACCAAGGATTGGCAAAGGGAACGGTTCTTGTGGACAGATGGGGAAAGCATGTTATTTGAACTAGGTGGACATCCGGGAGGAATTTTACTATAAATCCCCAGACACTCATAATTACCTGGACTATACCTCGTCCCACCCAGTATCCTTCAAGAACTCCATCCTGTTATCCCAATTGCTCTGCCTCTGCTGCATCTGCTTGGATGAGGAGATATTCCACTGCCAAGCATCCCAAATGTCCACCTATTTCAAACAAGATGCTTTCCGCCTATCTGTATCCAGACAGCCCTCCACTGCACCTTTTCTATTTCCCACTCCACTGCTCTCAACCGTACCCCCTCCAAATGCAATAAAGACAGGCTCCCCCTTGTGCTCACATACCACCCCACCAGTCTCTGCACCCAACCTAACATCCTTAAACACTTCTGTCAACTTCAATTTAGACCCCACCACCAAGAACATCTTCCCCTCCCCACCCCTATCTGCCTTCCGCAAGGACTGTTCCCTTCGTCAATCCTTGGTTCATGCCACTCTCCTTACCAAACCCCCTCCCCCCTGAACCCTCAGATACCTTCCCCTGGAACTACAAAAGATGTAAAACCTGCTGGCAACCATCCCTCTCACCTCCATCCAGACCCCAAACTGTCCTTCAGGTGAGACAGAGGTTCACCTGCCTCTCTTCCAACCTAGTTTACTGTATCTGGTGCTCCCGACGTGGTCTTGTCTACATCGGGGAGACCAAACGTAAACTCAGGGCACGTTTTGCCGAGAATCTCAGCGAGGTCTGCAGGACCAACCTGACCTCCCAGTCACTGCCCATTTCAATTCCCGTCCCCATTCCCTCTACGACGTGACCATCCTCAGCCTCTTCCATTGCCACAGTGGATCAGCCCACAGATTGGAGGTCCAACACCTCATCTTCCATCTGGGCAGCCTAGAGCCTGGAGGACTCAACATTGAGTTCTCCAATTTCAAATAACCTCCCTTCCCATTCCCCGACTCCCTTCCCAGCCCCTCCCCTTCCCTTCCACTCCTCTGACTGACCCTTCCTCTCAACTACCAACCGGATTCATTCCTTCCATTGACCAACCAGGCTGTACCCTCTACCTGTGTTCACCTATCCGTACCTCACCACTCCACCTCTCTCCCCACCCAAAACTCTTCCACTCCACCCCCCCATTATCTGAAGCTCCCCCTACACCCACTCCCAGTCCTGAAGAAGGGTTACACCTGACTTATCCATTTCCTGTCGAAGAAAGTGGTGCTGGGAAAGCATAGCCGGTCAAGCAGCATCCAAGGAGCAGGAGAGTCAATGTTTCTGGCTTAAGCCCTTCATCAGAAGAAGGTACCAGGGGTCATAGGGAGTTGGGGGTGGGCTAATGATGAAGAGTTTATGCCCGAAACATCAACTCTCCTGCTCCACGGATGCTGCCTGACCTGCTGTACTTTTCCAGCAACACACTCTTCGACTCCAATCTCCAGCATCAGCAGTCCTCACTTTCTCCCACCTCTTGCTTGCTGTGTTCTTCCAGCCTTCTGCTCGTCTACCTTGGATTCCAGCATCTGCAGATTTTTTTTCTCTCTCATATGCAATTCTAGCAGCGAGAAGAGAACCCCAGCTTTTAGCTGTAACAGGGACAGGGATAAAAACGTCCACATCTAGCTTCAAGACCCCAGCAATTGCAAAAAGCTAAAACTAACAATCCTGGTTCTGTGGGAGCATGACATCACCCATTCAGTGTGCGTCTGTTCGACTTTTTTTTTAAAAAAGCCCCAACGCCTCACTAGCTGTTTACTTTATTGGCTTTGAGCAGACTGCTCGTCACTTCTCTCTCCACCTTTTTTAATAAGAAACAGAACGAAATACTCCTCTTAAAGCCATAGTATCATTTCACAACTCACTGTCATGCCGTATTTATGGGTTAAACAGTGTTGATGACAAGACCAACATTTATTTCTTGTTCCTAACTCCCCTTGAAGGTGGTGGTGAGCGTCCTTCTTGAGCAGCTGCAGTCCATGTGAGAAAGGTGTACCCACACAATGCTGTTTGCAACAAAGTGACTGAATTTTGCCTTAGAATTTCTTAGCCTCTCGAAACAGTTTCATCTCGTCGTTGCATATGTCCAACTAATTAAAACTTGCCGAATGATTGTACGGTTGTGTGAAGTTTTACAGTTGAATCACTTTTCTTTTGTTACATTGTGGCATCTGTTGAAACTTGCTGCAGAATGAACAACATTTTACAACAAACTTCATTACACAATGTGGCCTTCAAGGCATAATTATGCAAATATGAATGATTTTATTGAACTGTGGATGGTGGATCTGTGAAATAGTTTATGATGCATTCACACTCCATGCCATTTAACTCAGTGTGAACCACTCTCACTTTTGCTTTAAACTTGGCAAACCAAGTAAGCTGAATTCTGCCAGAAACTGGCCAACTATCAATTTTTGCAAGTTTCATGGAATGGTTCTCTCTGTGAATTCTTGCAAGATGTATTGTGGTATTTTCTGAAACTCACCTCATCAGCTTCGCACATGGCACTACACCTCCCCACTCCACATACCTTCCCTCTTACAAGAGTCATAAAGTCATATTGCATGGAAACACACCCTTTGGTCCAAATAATCCATGCCAAGCATGTTCTCAAACTAGTCCCACTGCCTGCGTTTGGCCTATATCCCTTCAAGAGGCAGCATCCAAGGAGCAGGAAAATCAACATTTCGGGCAAAAGCCCTTCATCAGGAATGAAGCTTTTGCCTGAAACTTTTATTTTCCTACTCCTCAGATGCTGCCTGACCTGCTCTGCTTTTCCAGCACCACTATAATCTGATCTCTGATCTCCAGCATCTGCAGTCCTCACTTTTGCCTCTATATCCCATCAAACCTTACCTATTCATGTACTTATCTAAATATCTTTCAAATGTTATTATACCTGCATTCACCATCTCTTTCGGCAGTTCATTCCACATAAGATTCACTCTCTGTGTAAAAAAAAATGTTGCCCCCTCATATCCTTTTGAAATTTTTCTCCGCTTACATTATAAAGATGCCCCTAGTTTTGAACTCTTCCATCCTCAGGAAAAGATCCTTACTATTTACCTTGTCGTGATTTTATAATTCTCTATAAGATCACCCCTCAGCCTAATATGTACCAATGAAAAGAGTCCCAGTCTATCCAGCCGATCTTTGACTCAAAATATCTGTTCCCGGCAGCAGCCTTGTAAATCTTTTCTGAACTCCCTCCAATTTAATGATATCCTTCCTATAACAGAACTGTATTTCCAAAGAGGCTTCACTAATATCCTGTGCAACACAACCTCAACATGACATCCAAATCCTATACTCAAAAGTCTGGGCAATGAAGTCAAGCACCATTCTTCACCACCCTGTATACATATGACACAAATTTCAGAGAATTATGTGCCTGAATCCCTATGCCTCTCTGTTCTACAACTATACCCAGGGCCCTACCATTAATTATATAAGTCCTGCCCTTGTGTGCATTTATCCAAATCATACTCCATCTACCAGTTGATCCAGATCTCTTTGTAATCTTAGTTAACTTTCTTCACTGTCCACTATACCACCAATTTTGTTGTCATCCACAAACATACTAACCACGTCTCTTAAATTCTATCCAAATCATTTGTATAAATTACAAACAGAAGTGGACCCAGTACAGATCACTGTGGAATACTGCTTGTCACAGGCCTCCAGTTTGAAAACTAACCCTCCATCACCACTCTCTGTCTCCTATCAAGCCAATTTTGTACCCAATTGGTAAGCTCTCCCTGAATGCTACACAATCTAACTTTAATAATTAGCCTAACATGTGGAACCTAGGCAACCATGGCTTTACTAAAGTCCGTGTAAACAACATCTACCACCCTGTCCTCATCAATCTTTTTGGTTACTTTCTCAAAACATTCAATCAAGTTTATGAGACACAACTGGACAGAGAGACTTGCCCCTTCCCGGATGTCTCTGGATTCCCAGCACTGCCATATTTAAAGTGCATTTGTACACTGTCAGTCCAGATCTGGCCTGCATGTTTCATGGCCATTGCCCTGGACAGTTGCCCTGGTGGACCGAGTGAAAATGGCTGCCCATTTTGCAGACACCAAAGTGGGGGTCCTTGGCAGGTGGCATGGTGCAATGGAGGGTCATCCTCTTCCCTCAGAACTAGCAAATAAGGTAATGCCACATACGCAGCCAGCCTGGTTCGAGGTTGTCACCTAGTTCAGTGCAATCTCAGCTGACCAGTGGAGGGGAGAAGTGTAGGGAGAAGATCAATTACCTTCTCCATTTCAGCAGAAGTGCCACCCACTTCTCTCTGCAGCCTCACACTCACTCCATCTCTTCTACTAAACAAATACACCTCCCGCTAAGATTCCTGCTCTACAAAATTCACTATTGCTTGTGACATCTTCTCTCTTACTCTCTTACATGTCCAATCTTCCTAGGTTACAATCCCTAGATGCCCTCTGTGCTGCCTGCTCAATCACTTGGGATATCTCACCACCTTTGCCCGACCTGTACCAGCACTAACAGCTAGCCAGCCTTTTTCATCCTTTTCAATCCCTCCGCTTGTCTCATTCCAGGACAAAATTTCCCACAGTGGGTTGGATCAAGTCACGACTGGTGATGCGGTGCCCTACATTTGGCTCCGAGCTTCTACAAGGAGAGAATCCTGACTCTGGCTGGTGAGGACCATGACTATTCCTGTGGTGCTGCTGAAACCTTCATGTCCCAGAAACCAAACATTGTCCATTTCTGTTCTGCTCTCCCATTACCACCATTATGAATGTACTCTTAGCATGCACAATATGTTTACAACCTATTCTCTCTTCTGCCTCCTTCAAGTACTAGAGGAATCTGCATGGTTTCCACAATCAAAACAGCAGCCATGCAGGACATCTCTTGCCTCACTTCTCAGGAAGAAGACACAGATCATTCAGAGGATGCACGAGCAAGGTGGCATCCTGTACCCTCCATCAGCTCAGAAACTGACACCTTGCTGAGTACTTTATCTGAATTAGGTGTGGGAGCGCATGCTGGCAAGCACATCACTGTCATGTCTCTGCAACTGATCCAAGGACAGCTGGAGACCAGGCATCTGCTCAGTCTGAGGAAAGAAATTACCCCCTGGTGTAGGACTCATAGAATAGCACAAACTTACACTGGAACGGCAGGTCTGGCAGCATCTGTGGAAAAAGAAACTGAGTTACCTTTTCAAATCCACCATGACTGGGCTGCACGGTGGCACAGTGGTTAGCACAGCTGCCTCACAGCGCCAGAGACCTGGGTTCAATTCCCACCTCAGGCAACTGTCTGCTCCGATTTGCTCCCACAGTCCAAAAATGTGCAGGTTAGGTGAAGTGGCCATGCTAAATTGCCCGTAGTGTTAGGTAAAGGGGCAAATGTAGGGGTATGGGTGGGTTGCGCTTCGGCGGGGGGGTGTGGACTTGTTGGGCCGAAGGGCCTGTTTCCACACTGTAAGTAATCTAATCTAATCATGACTTGTAATTTGAATGTTCTAAAGAAAAGTCAAACCAACTCAAAATATTAATTCCATTTCTCTCTCTCCACAAATGCTAACAGACTTGTTGAGTTTCTCCAGCAATTTCTGTGTTTGTTTCAGGTTTCCAGTACTTGGGCTTTTATTTTGCGAGCATCTGGCTGCCTCCATGATGCATTGTCATGGAGAGCCAGGTCCATCACTGCTGGTTTAATGCATTGATTTGCTCTCTGTCACTCTAGACATTGGTGCTCAGCACCAACAAGGCAGCAGGTGGACAAGGGACCTTGCCCCACATATCCCTCCCTTTGTAAGGAGCTGTTGCAATTCCCATTGGCACTAAACTGAGGAGAACACACAGACAGATTCCCCAGAAGACTTCCTTTAGGAGACTGCAGGAACAGCCAAGGCTTCCATCTATATGCTGTCTGTCACCCTCAGCCTTGTTGGAGTACAAACCAAGAAAGGTCTACCTGCTTCTGGGCGAGAACCACTCAGCATGTCTGGGCTCTCTAGAGCACAAACACCTTTGGGGTTGACCAACCAAAACTCAAAGGCCAGCAGTTTCCCCTGGACAGTAGGCTCCACCCATCCCAGAGCTTGAGTTGCACTGAGACTTAGTGTCTGAGGACACGTAGTTGTAATGGGTGAAAGTTCATTATAAATGCATTCTGACATTTGTAAATATATGTTCACTTTTAACATCAGCTGTGTGAGCAAATGCCATTTTAACTGCAGCTACAACAATTAAGGTATCAAGCTTAGCCATTGCTCCACAATGACCTTGCAAGACCATTATTACTTCAGCAATGAGGATTAGTCTTTCCAGGTTGCAATAAATTGCTGGTGCATCACAGCCATTAGTGGTACGAAAAATAGAAATTGCTGGAGAAGCTCAGTATGGTCTGACAGCATTAGTGGACAGAAAGCAGAGTCAATGTTTCGGATCCAGAAACACTTCTTTAGAAGCATTAGTGGGATTGATTTCTGATGCTGCATGATGTGGTCAAGAGAGGAAGGAGTCAGGACTCGTGCTCCACACTGTAAGTCAATGCATAAGGTTGACATGCAGCATTTTGTGTTTCCCGATGTCTTTCACCTCTTGTCTTTAACATCTCAATCAAGATGGTCCCCCACATCTTAACATTTCCTTCTCCGTTGCCCTTCCCATCAGACCCATATGCTTCAATCTACCCCACATTCCCTTCCAAACCATTTATTTAACTCTGTCATCTCAACACTTTGCCCCGTCAGCTATAGGTTGTCGGGTTATCTTGCCAGATTTAGTCGTGCATTGTCCCCCAAATGAAACCAACACAGTGCTAATTGTTGTTTACTTCCCTCCTCCTCTTGTATTCCCTACTCCCTCCTCGGCTGTATCATCTGTCCACTTGAAATATTGAGTTGTCCTCCTTCACAATTGAACCCTTCTGAACCTGGCATGATCCTGCAATCATGACAATTGAGTTTCACAGCTTCTCTCCCACAACAGTAGTGCCTGATGACTCTCCTTGACCTTTTGCAGACTGACTGCCAGGACTGACCATGGCCAACCTCTTGAATAACTTGACTGGACAGCCTCAACTGAGAAGAGACTAAGCCCCTGACTAATCTGGAAGCTCCATGACTGACATACCAGATATCCCTAGTCTGGTTGCATTGAACCTATTGGGCTACCTGTGACCCACTCCCTGAAGTGTATAGGTACAGACCTTCTAATTCTGACCCCCCCCCCCCCCCCCACCCCACATGAAGCCAATTGATCATGGCTAAATCCCTGGACTGATAGCAGAGGCTGTCTTTGGCTGACTGTGCCAGGACTCCCTGACTGAAGGATACTTTAAGGACTACCTCCCTTACTTTGAGACATGGTAGTTTGGTTGCTGTACATGCTGAGTGTTTCCATGTACACTGCAGGCCCAAGGAGTAAATTTGAGATTGATATATCATGTTGAGGAACAGCAAAATGTTCACCATTCCGTTGACTGATGACTTTTGACAACCATTACAAGCTACCTGGCCTTGTGCTGTGTTAAAAGGCAAGAAAAGATAGAAGTATTGGGAACTGTTAAGCTCTTGCTGAGGTGACAAAATGTGAAAAAAAAAGCAAGATGAGGCAGAGATGATGTGAGTATCCACATAGCTGCAAACTAAGGTGAATGCAAAGAACTCTGAGATGCACTCTGCTCCATTCCATATGTTGTATGCCTGTCCCTGCATGCAGAGTAACCTGACTGCAGCATTACAATGAAAGGTATCAGTGCCCTTCAAGGTGCAGCATTAAAACACAGAATCTTCATCTCACAAGCATTTCATGTGTGTGTGGTAAGGCTGGTACATTTCCACTGCCAGTATCTATAGACAGAAGTTGTATGCCCATGGAGCATGCCCTGAGATGTTGATGATTGCAGTCCAAGATGGAGGACCAGAGGAGCAAGTGCCAGGTTACCAGTCTGACTTTCATATTAAGAATAGTCATAATCTTGTTTCTCTTGGGTTGAAGAATGGAAAACCGCATGTCAATATGATGGGATTAATTAATAATGAGATGTTAAGAGTTGCAGATAGGTGAAAATAGGCCTCCCAGCACTCACAACCAAAACAAATTCTTGCCTTGTCATTCAACCTTCAGCTGAAGAATAGCACTCTCTGGTCTTAGGATCAAGGATTTCAAGATTGCCAACTTTCCCAACTTTCTTTTCAATACTCATATCATTCAGAGGCTGGGAAGATTCTGCCGAATGGCTCAAACTTCAAAACCCACTCTAAATTAGAGGAATTCATGAAGAGTTTGCTGCCATAACCGTTAGACCATTAACCCATCATGAATATATCCTTAATACAGCTTGGTTAATTTTGTGACCATTAAACCTATCTTTAATTTGGTTCCTTAAGGGACTACAATCAGGAAGCAATCCTTTATCTCATTAATTTTTTTCACTTCCCCCAACTTTCTCTCAATTTCATCAGCCAGAGATGCCTATGTTTACATCGTGGTTGATTTGGGATCTATAGTTTAGATGTGAAACCGCAAGCTACTGGAGGTCTGACAATCTGGTCTGCAGAGCAATTTGATTAGCTTTAATCTTGGTACACAAGTGCCAAGCAGGAACAGCTTCACATAGCAATAAATATGGTTCACCGTGCAACCAAACCCAATCAAGGAAGTTTAGGTGTGGGAATAGAATTGCACATAGTGCTTTGTTGACACATGTTAAGTAATTTCATTTGCTAATGAATAAAGTACTCAAATGAGGCAATAAGGATAGAAAAGTAGCAACTAGTTAAATACTCGATAAAACTATAGTCATCAAATGTGCTAGACATGTGACAAGTAGATATTCAGCTTGCAAGCTGTGATTTAAGAGGTGCAACCTCTGAGTTGCGTGTCGCCATAGTCTTACCAGACCATAGAGGCTACTGTCTTATTGGAGAGGAGCGACTGGTGGTGACTTAAGCAGACCTCAGGCAAGGGAAGAGGTTGAGAAGGAGAGTCCTTCCTGGTAACCTTTAACTGGTGATGGGAATTGACCCATGCTGTTAGCATCACACTGCTCTGCAAACCAACAATGCAGCCAACAGAGCTAATGATGCAACAACAGCTTGCACTTGTGTTGGACCCTTAGTGCACCAAAATGTCTTAATATTCTTAACAGGATAATTATCAAACAAAATCTGATATCTCAAAATTTAACCTGTTCCATTTATTTTGGAGAACTGTCAAAGGAAAATTAGCAAGTACTAAAATAACGCATGAGACCACACACTATGATTAATGTCCTAACCAGCTCCTCCTGCCGAACTTTAGTTCAGTTTTACATTCTATAATCTCTGTGAGATGCAGCCCAAGTGGATCACTGAAAAAAAATTTTGCTGACATCTCACCTTCCCCCTGCCCTCAGTTTCTGCCTCCCTTGTGGTTTGTTTTCTGCAGGGCCATAAGCACAGAGTAGCTGTAATTAAAACTAAGCTGGTATACATCTGTAAGGCAAGCAGCTACTCTAGTAAGAGCTAGTTGTCTTGAGATACCCAGAAATAAAGCCACTACATGGGCTGCCTTTAGCACCATGAGACTGGAAGAATGTTAATTTTCATTATCAGTGAAGCGCACGTGTGTGTCTTTGTTGTTCTGTGAAACCAAATGAACAGCCGGAAGATAAAGTGACATCACGCTTTCCCACCAGTGGTTTGAAATAAAAAAAAGGATTACTGCAACTCAGAGGTGACAAAAATCCAATATCAGGGGATAAACAACATGGAGAATAATTGATTCACTTCAAGCCATGATTGAGTGTGTTTTAAGGGTGACTGATCCTCAAAAGATTTCATTTACATATAATGACTACTGTTAACATTTGAGTAAGAATGTCATTGCAGCTTGCTGTGTTTAATGATTGCATAAATCATTCCCTGTTGGTCACTGCTAATTTAATGGATGCCTTCCCCATTTGTTTATAATGTCCTTATACTGTGTGAGATGTGAAACAAGATTCCTCCTTTGGACGGCTTGAAAACACATTTATTTAAACGTGCTTACCAGTTTGAATTGATACTGCTTTTAAAAGTGCGCCGTGTCGTTATTTCTTCAATTGAACATGTAGTTCATGCCATGATGAATTCTATTCCTGTAGCAAACCAAGGAGACTAGCTTTATTTTTGCATTTTCTGAAATACTGTTTATAGTCATGATCAATATGTGTGTTGATGTATTAGAAGTGCTGATAGCAGTTTAGGGGCTATATTAATGTTTTGAAGATCAAAGAACAGTTTATGCAAACAGACATCCTTTCCACGTAACATGTGACTCAAATAAGTTTGGAATTATTATTGAAAGATCAAAGAAAAATCACTTATATGATCATAGCCAAATACTGAGTGTTAGAAAGTTTTAATCCTCCACTTCCATAAATTGTAGTTCATGGAATGTCTTTTAATAAGACAATAAATAAAGAATAAGACAGTGTAGAATAAAGAATCTGAAAGAAACCATTGTGTAACAATAAATATGTCCAAATAGTTTTCTTCCACCTTCATTGTAAAAACTGAAATTAGAAGTATGTATTTTCCCAGAATACTTTCAAGATCTAGGGGCACATTTGCCCAAAGATGAATGAAATGAAAGATTGGTGGATTGTAGTTTGAGCAGATATTTCACAACTCCCAACTATCTAGCAATATCCAAAGTAAAATTGACAGCCAATGAACTAAACAGTTATTGCAGTAATCATAGAACCACACATATTTGAAGCACAGAAATTGGCAGTTTGGTTAAGTATATCTATACAGGAGTAATACAATACTAATCTCTTTGCATCCTCTCTCTGAATACAGCTTTGAACTTCCTCTACTTTAAGTGAATATCCTTTTTGTTTCTTTTAAAGATGCAATGGTCTCTGTCTTACTTACTCCCTGTCACAAGCATTTCATGCTTCAACGATTTTCAGTGTTAAGAGAATTCTCTTAATCTGACTCCTCATCCCTCATTGTGACAATTTTAACTTGATGAATTCTTCTCACTAACTCTGTAGCTAGAAGAAATAGTCCTTTTCTATTCATTTTACCAAAATTCTTCATAAATTTAAAACCTCTAATATTTCTCCCTGTGAATTGCACGCTCTGGTGGAAATAGTTCTAGGATCTCAGGTCTCACCTCATAACTATCATGTCCCATTTGTGCATTAACGTAGTGAATTTATACTGTATGCTCTTATTGCTTTACCATTCATTACAGAAATGAAAATCCAAGCTTCCCTTTACTTACATCAATATTTTGTACAAATTGATCATTAATTCTTCATCTTAGAATTCTTCCCCTATTCATCAAACACAATTTTTATTGGGCCCTTTCATATCTGCAACTACCCACAATGCTTTCTCAAGAAATGATGCATTTGAACTCCCATTTTTACTCATTCCTTGGCACTTTTGATGCCTTTCTATTAAATATATACTTTCATATCTTGATCTTCACTCTTTAACCAGGAGTTGTTTATGGCAGTGTGGTGCATTTTGGCAAAATAAGCAATGGCAGGACTTCTACGATTAATGTAGGGCCCTGGTTGGTGTTACAGAACTGAAAGAGCAGGTACATAATCTTTTAAAATTTGTGTCACATATAGACAGGGTGGTTAAAAAGGCTTGCCTTCAACATTCAGACCTTTGAGTACAGGAGCTGGAATGTCATGTTGAAGTTGCACAAGATGTTGATAAGGACTTTTCTGAAGTACTGTGTACAGTTCTGGTTGCCCTGTTATAGGAAGGATATTATTAAAGCTGGAGAGGGTTCAGAAGAGACTTGCCAGGATGTTGCCAAGAATGGAAGGTTTGAATGATAAAGATTGGCTGAATAGACTGGGACTTGCTTTCCTGGAGCGTATGAGGTTGAGGGGTGACCTTATAGAGGTTTATAAAATCATGAGGGACATAGATAAGGTGAATAGCAAGGGTCTTTTCCTTAAGATAGGGGGAATCTAAAACTAGGAGGCATATTTTTAAGGTGAGAGGAGAAAGATTTAAAAAGGACATGAGGGGCAACATTTTTACATAGAGTGGTTTGTATGTGGAATGAACTGTCAGAGGAAGTGGTGGATGCAGGTACAGTTACAACATGTAAAAGACATTTGGACAAGTGCATGAATAGGAAAAGTTTGGGGGGCATAGGCAAATGCAGGCAAGTGGGACTAATTTGGTTTTGGAACATGGTCAACGTGCACTGATTGGATCGAAAGCTCTGGTTCCATGCTGTGTGACTCCATGACCCTATAGGCAAAATGAAAAAGCAATCTAAATTTCAAGCTATACAGGAGAAATACAATACAATGCCGTGTCTCATTTAAATTTCACCTCTTTGCATGCTGAAGATACATGAAGCAAGTACAAAATGACCATCAACAGGCAGAGATCAGGTGGCCTTTGGCAGTCAACCATCTTTTATGGAAGTTGATGGGGAGTGTCGGAGAAGGTTTTGTGGGGTTCGTGAAGTTGGGAGAAGATGGGTCTAGGACTAGGAAGGTCCTTATTTTCCTTATCCAACCTGGAACAGCAGTCCTGCCTTTCCAGTGACAAAAGGAAAAGTTTTAGTCTCATCAGAAAGACCTTGACAATCTTCAGACCTGCTCTATCCATGATAAAGTCACAGTGGATGCTTCCTCATGCGCAGTTAGGATTACATTTGATTTCTATTGATGTAATAGAACTAATCTGTAAAAATGTATGGAACTCTGTTTCATGTTGCTGATAATAAAAATTAAGAGGCTTTTTTTATTCATTCATAGGATGTGGACATTGCTCGTTAAGTCAGAATTTATTACCTATCCTCAATTGCACAGAAGGCAGTTAAGAGTTAAACACATTTCTATGGGTCTGGAGTTACATATAAACCAGACCAGGTAAGGATGGCACATCTCTTTCGTTAAAATACATCAGTGAACCAGATGGGTTTTTATGATTCTCGACAGTGATCATCATTAGATTTGCCTTTTATTCCAGTATTTCACTGAAGTCAGATTTTAACATCTGCTATAATGAGATTCAAACCCCTGTCCTCAGGACATTCGCCTGGGCTTCTGGGTTTTTGGTCCAGTGACATTACTACTATGCCATTGCCTCCCCTACTAAATTTATGACAGGTTGCTGAGTCATGATCACCTATTTTAGATTATAGCACAAAGTCAAAATCAATCCAAAGCCTTCTGGAAAATCTCACATTGGCACTTGAATCTAAATATCCTAATCTTCTTTTACATTACTTGTTCAACTTTGAACGTCAGACAATTTTCTCACTCAAAAGCATACTGCATAAATATGCCTGAAATGTAAATATAGGCTTTGGTGAACTGCAAATGACTTAAGGGTTGTGGTGAGCAGGCAGGAAAGTTAAGACCACAATCAGATCTTAGTGAATGGCAGTGCAGACACAAGGGCCCAAATATGCTCTCCCTGCTCCTATTTCTTATGATCTTATCTCTAAGAAATAGTTTGGTTCAAATTCAAATGTTGCCCTATATTTGGAAGATTTTATAGCTTAATTAATTAAATTGTGCATTAGATTGTAAAAACATATTTTTAAGCTACCTTCAATATAATATTGCTTTATAACCTATTCCAAGTGATGCATCCAAACCCCATCTGGCTTATATTAGATTTTGATCTTCAAATTTATATTTTTCAATCTGACAAGTGGATGCTGAATGGGTGCATGAACATAATGTAGTCTGTACCAATACATTTTAATGTTAAAATGGATTTTCTGAACCACACATTTTATACTGATTGCCACAGGCAATAGCAGTCTCTCCCTAGTAATGGTTAGCAGCTAAAACAATTAACCCAACTGGAGCATAATTTTGTTTCCAGCAATACAAAGCTATTGAAAAAAAACTCATTAATCTTTCTGGATTTGGCTGGTGTAGATTTGTACTGGTAGTTATGCAATCCCTACTCTATTGAACTAATTATTTATCTGTCATCAAAATTCCTCTCTCCTCCAACTGAATTGTCAAACCAAAGGGGCTAAAATTGATCTACCTCAGTAGCACTAAACAGATTTATGGAGAATCAACATCAATGTTTTTTTTCACCACACCCATTACTCTTTTCAGTGAATCTCAGATCATTGGTGAGGCTCTTTTCGGAGATTCACACTTGAGTCTCAATATCATCTAACTTGCTTTGAAACCAAAATCCGTGACAATGTTTTCCAAGTCAACAGAAAATGAAACAGGGTGTGTTAAAAGATTGGCCACGGATTTGCAGTGTTATGTAGTCCAATTTTGCTGGATTGTCTTTCTCCATTCAAATGTATGAAGAATTTATCAGTGCTTCCACTTTTCCGTAAATATTTAATAAAAATGAGGGTGCCCATTATCAAGCAAACATTGTATGGTCTAATTAGTGTTGTTGTGGCCTTTTGAACTTCAGGATGTGTTTTGGAATATTCCCCATTTCAATTCCTTATGTACAGCTATGAACAAATTAACAACTTCCTAATTTTCATTATCTAGTTTGCTGTTTGCAGTATTAAATTGATGTAGAAGCCTAAGGAGAGAGGGTAAAAAGGCATGAGAATGTAAGATGACATTTTATTTCATATTTTGGCTTTTGCTCGGTTGAAAGACAGTAAGCAGAAATTGGTTCAATCCAATCATCACTTTTTGTAGTGAAAAGTAATTTTTTCTGACTTTCCAAAAATGGAACATAAAAATGGAACATATTTGCTGCAAGCAACATGAAACAATTTACAAGTAGTTATTTAATAAATAATAGAATATAGTATTAGATATAAATACCTAATTTAAAACATACTATGTCATATCTTTCATGAGGGCCAAACATTTGTTTAAATTGATTTTTAAAAAATCATAGTGAGTAGAGAAAACTAATTTATCGTCCAGTGTAGTACAAATCAATATTTTTTTATCTATAGTAATAACAGTGTTAAACCAGCAAATTGCTATCACTTCCCTTGCCTTTCTTCTTTTACAATTCAGTTGTTTGATCATAAATTGTCAAGTGCAATGACTTGTCTCCTCCACTTTCCACGCTGGTCAAGACAGATTAAAAAAAACTCTAGCACGCCACTGACTAGTCTCAGCATACTATTAGCATATATATGAGATTTGAGACATTTTCTAATATTCTCCAGCAGAACTCATCTGTCAACCAATGATGAATTATAAAAACTCACAGCTTATTTGAGAAAGTCTCTCCTTCCTCTGCCTCCAGTGTGCTACCTGTTTCATACCATCTCAATAACCTCAACCATTCGAAATGCAAGCAAAGCCACCCTTATTCACCTTGTAAAGAAACAGTCACTGACTGGTGAGCTTTATGTGTTCTTAAGTGACTTAAAACATTGTAAACACAATATACTTCTAATCAAATTATTTTAAAGTCAGGTAAGCAAGTAGCAATAAATAAATGACAAATGAAGTACACTGGGCCTTCGTTTCACAGATTTATGCAGTGCAGAAGAGGCCCTTTGGCCCATTGAGTCTGCAACAACATAACTATCACTAAAGGCACACTAATTCCAATTTCCTGTACTTGTCCCTTATGTTTTGAAGTGCTCTGATTCAGAGAAAACATTCCAAGTCTATTTAGTCTCTCCTTATAACTCCCAAGCAACATCCCGGTGAACATCCTCTGTGCCCTCTGTAATGCTGTCACATCCTTCACATAGTGAGGTGACCAGAACTGCGCACAGTACTTCAGCAGTGGCCTTATCAATGCTCTGTTTAACTCCAAATTACCGCCTTACTCTTATACTCTATGCCACAATTGATGAAAGTAAGTCATAGAGTCATAGAGTTGTACAGCACGGAAACAGACTCTTTGGTCTAATTTGCCCATGCCGACCAGGTATCCTAAATTAATCTAGTCCCATTTACCACATTTGACCCACATCCCTCTAAGTCCTTCCTATTCATATACCCATCCAGATGCCTTTTAAATGCTGTAATTGTACCAGCCTCCACCACTTCCTATGACAGCTTATTTCAAACATGCACCACTATCTGAAAAAGTTGCCTCTTAGGTCCCTTTTAAATCTTTCCCTTCTCACCTTAAACATATACCCTCTAGTTTTGGACTCCCCCAACCTGGGGAAAAGACATTGGCTATTCACCCTATCCATGCTCCTCATGACCTTATTAACCTTCAGCCTCCAAAATACCAGGAAAAATAGCCCCAGCCTATTCAGCCTCTCCCTGTAGCTCTAACCTGCAACTGGCAACATTGTTGTAAATCTTTTCTGAACCCTTTGAAGTTTCAAACATCCTTCCGAGAGCAAGGGGACCAGATTTGAATGCAGTATACAAAAAGTGGCCTAACCAATGTCCTGCTCAGCTGCAACATGACCTCCTAACTCCTTTACTGAATGCACTGACCAATAAAGGCAAGCATACCAAAGCCGCCTTCACTATCCTGTTCAACAACACTCCCCGGTACCTTACCATTAAGTGTATAAGTCCTATCCTGATTTGCCTTTCCGAATGCAGCACTTCACATTTTTCTAAATTAAACTCTATCTGGCACGCTACAGCCCATTGGCCTATCTGATCAAGATCCCACTGTACTCTGTGGTAACCTTCTTCACTGTCCACCACACCTCCACTTTTGGTGTCATCTACAAACTTAATAATCATAGCTCCTATGTCCATAGCCAAATCTTTTATATAAATGACAAAACGCAGTGGACCCAGTACCAATCCTTGTGGTAAACTGCGGGTCACAGGCCTCCAGCCTAAAAAACAACCCTCCACAACACACTCTGTCTTCTACCATCGAGCTAGTTCTGTATCCAAATGGCTAGTTCTTCCTGTATTCCATGTGATCTCAGCTTGCAAACCAGTCTACCATGAGAAACCTTGTTGAATGTCTGACTGAAGTCCACATAGATCACATCCACTGCTCTGCCCTCATCAATTCTCTTCATCACTTCTTCAACACACGTGACTCACATTAGTGAGTCACGATTTCCCACGCACAAAGCCATGTTCCTCTCTCTAATTAGTCATTGCTTTTCCAAATACAAGTAAGTCCTGACCTTAAGGATCTCCTTCAACATCTTGCCCACCAGTGATGTCAGCCTCTCCAGTCTATAGTTCCCTGGCTTTTCTTTACCACTTTTCTAAAATAGTGGAACCGCGAACCTCCAGTCTTCCAGCACCTACCCTGTGACTATCGATGATACAAATATCTCAGCAAGGGGACCAGCAATCACTTTCTTAGCTTCCCACAGAGTTCTAGAGTACACCTGATCAGGTCTCGGGGATTTATCCATGTTTATGCATTTTAAGACATCCAATGCTTCCTTCTGTGTAAAATGATCTTTTCTCAAGATATTGCTATTTATTTCCCCAAGTTCTTTATTTTTCATACCCTTCTCCACAGTAAACACTGATGCAAAATACTCATTTAGTTTCTCCCCATCTCCTGCAGTTCCAGACATAGGCGGCTTGCTGATCTTTAAAGGACCTATTCTCTGCCGAGTTACTCTTTTGTCCTTAATGTATTTGTAGAATCCCTTTGGATTCTCCTTAATCCTATTTGTCAAAGCTATCTAAGGTCCCATTTTTGCTTCCTGATTTCCGTCTTAACTATATTTCTACTGCCTTTATATTCTTTTAGGGATTCACTCAATTCCTGCTTTTATACCTGACATATGCTTCTTTCCTTTTCCTGACTAAAACCTTGATTTCCTTAATCATCCAGAATTCCCTGTACCTACAGGCCTTCTTGTGAAGGCACCTACTCTGCCTTCTTAACTATTCTATTCACGTGTCCTACCAACTTCAGGGATCTGTGAATAATTGCCCTAAGATCCCTGTGTTCCTGTGAACTGCAGGAGATGGGGAGAAACTAAATGAGAATTTTGCATCAGTGTTTACTGTGGAGAAGGGTATGAAAAATAAGCTGTCCAGTGTCCTGGCATTCATTAAATGTGGGCGGCACGGTAGCACAGTGGTTAGCACTGCTGCTTCACAGCGCCAGAAACCCGGATTCAATTCCCGCCTCTGACGACTCTCTGTGTGGAGTTTGCACATTCTCCGCGTGTCTGCGTGGGTTTCCTCCGGGTGCTCCGGTTTCCTCCCACAATCCAAAAATGTGCAGGTTAGGTGAATTGGCCATGCTAAATTGCCCATAGTGTTAGGTGAAGGGGTAAATGTAGGAGAATGGGTCTGGGTGGGTCGGTGTGGACTTGCTGGGCCAAAGGGCTTATTTCCACACTGTAAGTAATCTAATCTAATCTAAAAAAAACTTCCTTGTCTTGTTTCTTCTTCCAAAGTGCATTACCTCACACCTTATCAGGGTTAAAACCATCTGCCATTGGTCTGCCTATCTGACCAACTCATCTGTACCTTCCTGTAAACTACATCCATCTTCTTCTCTCGTAACCACTCCACCATTCGTGGTGTCATCTGTAAATTTCCTTAACATTCCCACCACATTTTCATCTAGATTATTTACGTATATAAAAAACAACAAGGGTCCCAGTACTGATTCTTGTGGTAGACTACTCAACGCTGGCCTCTGGTCATACAAACAGCCTTCTACCAACATACTTTGTGTATTACTAAGCCAGTTTCTGACCATTCTCACCAGGTTTCCCTCAATTCCATGTGCTTTAACCTTTTCTTTGGGACCATTTGGGACCTTCTCAAAAGCTTTGCTAAGATCCATATAAATTGCATCAACTGAACGTCCCTCATCCACACACTTGATCACACTTTCAACAGATGTTTTAGGCAAGACTGCCCTCTGTCAAAGCCATGCTGACTATCCCTAATTAATCCATGTCTTTCTATGTGGCTATTAATTCACTCATAGTGTCATAGAGTCATAAAGATGTACAGCACAGAAACAGAACCTTCGCTCCAACCCGTCCATGCCGACCAGATATCCCACCCCAATCTAATCCCACCTGCCAGCACCTGGCCCATATCCCTCCAAACCCTTCCTATTCATATATCCATCCTCTTAAATGTTGCAATTGTACCAGCCTCCACCACTTCCTCTGGCAGTTCATTCCAAACACGTACCATTCTCACTCCTCCACCCTAGGGAAGACTTTGCCGATTTATCCTATCCATGCCCCTTATAATTTTGTAAACCTCTATAAGGTCACCCCTCAGCCTCCGACGCTCCAGGGAACACAGCCCCAGCCTGTTCAACCTCTCCCTACAGCTCAAATCCTCCAACCCTGGCAACATCCTTGTAAACCTTTTCTGAACCCTTTCAAGTTTCACAACACTTTTCCGACAGGAAGGAGACCAGAATTGCATGCAATATTCCAACAGTGGCCTAACCAATGTCCTGTACAGCCGCAACATGACCTCCCAACTCCTGTACTCAATACTCTGACCAATAAAGGTTTCATGTTGCGTGTGTGACTCATAACAGCACACAAACCAACAGCCACTCTCAGACAACAACTCACCAGGACAAAGGACTCAATACCCAGCATGAGCAAAACCAATGTAGTGTACAAAATCCCATGCAAAGACTGCACAAAATACTACATAGGACAAACAGGAAGACAGCTAATGATCCATATCCATGAACACCAACTAACCACGAAACGACACGACCAGCTATCCTTAGTAGCCACACATGCAGATGACAAGCAACATGAATTCGACTGGGATAACACTACTATTATAGGACAAGCCAAACAGAGAACAGCCAGGGAATTCCTAGAGGCATGGCACTCATCCACAGATTCTATCAACAAACACATCGACCTGGACCCAATATACCAGCCACTGCAGCGGACAGCTGGAACTGACAACCGGAAGCGGCAGATACAAATCACTATAAATGCCGGAGGAAACATCACAGAAGCGCTTCACAGGAGGCTCCCAAGCACTGAGGATGTCACCTAGACAGGGGACGAAATGTCTGTAACACAAATTCCCAGCTCGGCGAACAGAACCACAACAACGAGCACCCGAGCTACAAATCTTCTCCCAAACTTTGAATTTCCCCTGTTGCCTGAGAGGAATTTATCTCTTTTCAACTATTTGAGAAATGTTGTTGCTGTCATTGTTCATAAATCCATACAATGGCAAATGATAAATATTTGTTTGTTGAATGTCGTAAGTATTAAATAATAGGCTTGGTTTCAGATTTGAAAAGTGTGGTGCTAGAAAAGCACAGCAGGTCAGGCAGCATCCGAACAGTAGGAGAATCAATATTTTGGGCATAAGCCGTTCATCAGGAATGTGGAGAGAGAAGAGCACTGAGAGATAAAAGGGGAGTGGGGGTGGTGTTGGGGGGGGGATGGTGGCAGTAGCTGGGAAGGTGATAGGCGGATGCAAGTGGGGGGATGTAATATTGATAGGTCAGTGAGAAGGTTGGCGCAGATAGGTAAGAAGGAAGATGGACAGGTAGGACAGGTAAAGAAGACAGTGTTGAGTTGGAGGGTTGGACCTGGGATGAAGTGGGGGAGCGGAGGTTTGGAAACTGGTGAAGTCGATGTTGGTGCCGTGTTGTTGAAGCGTCCCAAGGCAGAAGGTTAGGCATCTTGCTTCCAGATGTCAGCTGGCTTGGATTTGGTGGTGGTGGAGGAGGCCCGGGACTTGCATGTTCTTGGGTGAGTGGGAGGGGCAGTTAAAGTAGTTGACTCCATCTCCCTGTGGTCAACCACATCAACACCCCTTCCCACTCCCCCAAGGACATGCAAATCCTGGGACTCCTCTACCACCAAATCCAAGCTACCTACCAACTGGAGGAAGAATGCCTCATCTTCCGCCTTGGGACCCTTCAACCACAAGGCAGCAACATCGACTTCACCAGTTTCCAAATCTTCCCTCCCCCCAGCTCACTCAGATCCAACCCTCCAACTTGGCATCACCCTCTTGACCTGACGGTCTTCCTTCCCACCTATCCACTCCGCCTTCTCCACCAACCCATCACAATTACCTCTCACCTATTTCCCCTACAGCCCCCTATTTATCTCTCAGCCCCCTTCCCCCTCCATATTCCCTGATGAAGGGCTTATGTCGAAACGTCAACTCTCCTGCTCCTCAGATGCTGTCTAAATTGCTGTGCTCCTCCAGTGCCACTTTTCAACACTGATGCACTGCTGCCTCACAGCACCAGGGTCCCAGGTTCGATTCCAGCCTCGGACGACTGTCCTCCCTGTGTCTACGTGGGTTTCCTCCGGGTGCTCCGGTTTCGTCCCACAGTCCAAAGATGTGCAGGTCAGGTGGGTTGGCCATGCTAAATTGCCCATAGTGTTAGGTGAAGGGGTAAATGTAGGGGAATGGGTCTGGGTGGATTGCTCTTCGATGGGTTGGTGTGGACTTGTTGGGCCTGTTTCCACACTGTAAGTATCTGCAGTCCATTTTCTTCTTGGTTTCAGATTTCTCATTTGATGATCCAGTTTGCATTTAATTTTGTATGGGAGAATTTTTATATCAACAGGTAAAACTTAATATATTTGACTTTGTGTTAAAATTGTTACAGTTTTATCAATTTATTCATGCCTACAATGAGAATATTAGTATTTGATAACATTCACAAACTGGTACATCAGAAATTTCCTTACAAAAGTCCAAGTAATCGATATGATGCAAGAAAATATTATTCAACTATTGAAAAGTTTAACATCATAAAAAATACAAGTCTAGAAACGTTTATTGCTTATAACTCTAGAAATTACTTATATCACACTCATTTTTCAGTGCCTAAGTGATCCTCTAGGTCTATAATGTTGGACAGGAAATCCAAGCCAAAGAATCCCCTAACCATCATCCTCACTACCACCATCCAATTCAGTTCAGCCTCTAGATGATTGACCTCATTTTAGGAGAAATATTAACATCAATTCCAGGAAACAAAACAAATTTCTCAAACAACACTGCCACATTTGTGTCTGACAGTTAACAGAAACAATTTTAAATCACATTTGTACTTGACCTGAAAGGAAAATCTTAAAGTTTGTGCAAAGATTTGTAGCTCGGGTGCTCGTTGTTGTGGTTCTTTTCGCCGAGCTGGAAGTTTTTGTTGCAAACATTTCGTCCCCTGGCTAGGCGACATCATCAGTGCTTGGGAGCCTCCTGCGAAGCACTGATGATGTCGCCTAGCCAGGGGACGAAATGTTTGCAACAAAAACTTCCAGCTCGGCGAACAGAACCACAACAGGAAAATCTTAACATGGATGAATGTGTAAGAGTGTGTTAAGTCATGGAAAAAAACACAGTGGAAAGTCTTGCCAACTTTGCCTTTAACTCCAGCATGTTAGGCGGTGTATGAGCAGCCTTTTCAATTGTGGCAGGTCATCAATTTCAATACAATGACTACTCAGTTGTAGTGATGTCAGCACAGTTTTCTTAACTCTGGGTGCCTGAATTACTTGAATTCTCTGGAACTTGCCAGTGAATGCAAAGGGAGAACCTACTGGTTATTGAGCATCCTGAAGATCTGATGGGAATGTATGCCATTAAGTTCCAAAACCTTGCAGCTGCTTTCTTGTGTGAGACACTTTATCAAGAGTACTTTTGCTAAGACATTACTTTGACAACTTTGGAGGGATCGTCTACATTTTGGAGCTCTGATCTCTCTGATCACCATGTGTTACTTTGGACCTTTGGAGACGACCAAGGTAACTTCATCAGGTGCAACACCAGCAGCAGCAGCAGCAGGAGTAACAAAACAAGCTCCAGCTGGGGCAGAAACAATAACATCAAGTTCAAATACCTGCAGCTCCACTGAGGAAAGAAGATCAGGAGAAAGTGCAGCTTCCACGAGGACTTGAGTCTGGAGTTACCTATCATCAATATATCAGAACAGACTTTTGTCATGTCAGTCAAAGCAGCCAGGTGGAACAAAGCTTGCTATCACGTTAAACTTGTAGCCACATTTAATTTCATTGTTGCTCTGTTTCTTTGCTTCTGGATCTTTCCTGATCTCTATGGGAGATAATTTACTTCAAATCAGCCTTCAATAAATGCAGAGGACTAGTGACTCAATGGCTTGTTTACCTGGATCAGCAATTATATATATCTTTCCAGTGATGAAGTCAGTCAGAATTGGCAAACATCGAAATTTGTCGATCTGCGAGTGCAGAGTATTTTGAATTTCACACGTGGTAATTAAAGAACTTTCAGATCAGCAGCAACAATTCCATCAACCTGCAGTTGGTGTACAATCACACAAGTGAGTAGCGGTGTGCAAGATTCTCAGACAGCTGTCATGATGCCTTCATTCCTGAGGCAGTTCATCCTCCAGATCTTTTCTTGAAGTAGCTTTCTCAGTTGACAGCTTAAGATCATCGGATATGCACATAAATCTGAGGATGTCCATGAGGAACTGAACTAATGAGGCCCAGAAACAATACAATGGAAATGATTTGACATTGAAGAAACCTGGAGAATAAATCTGGGGACATCCTTTTGTACACAATAATTAGGGTCCCCAGAATTGTTCTGGTGTGGTGTCTTTTTGCCAAAATTGCAGATTAGTGAAGTTTGGATAGCCAGGAGGAACAAAGCACATTGTGTGGAGTCTGCACAAATAATACAAAGGATCAAGAAGAGGAGTAGCATTTGAAGCAGGGGGAGGCAGTAGCATATATTGCAGCCTGTGATGTTCTCATTATTGCAAGGTTCACCTGAGTCCCACTAATCCATCCATCAGATAGATACAAACAAAGCCAGAAAAACAGCCCAGTAGACAACCAAACCTTACTTTTATACCATCCCTTCCTCTGACACTGCCATTGTGCAGTGTCAGGTCATGCCTTCTCACTCATCACAAATGATAAAGTAGCAGCCTAAAATGGATAAGACAAGAAAGTGAGAGAAACAAATATTACTCATGTGGCTCAAAAAATGAAACATCAAATGACTATTCTAATATTGTGACTGTACATGATAAGGGAAGTAAGTGATGCACATATTGGAACGTAGTTGAATGTGGTACTGTACACAACTTGCTCGCCCTGCAGAGTTGGATTGATCTCCTCTGTCCACTGAGATTTACTTACTCATTGTCTGGTGTGTTTTAGAATTCAAATTCCTACAATGTGGAAACAGGCCCTTCGGCCCAACAAGTCCACACCAACCCTCCGAAGAGTAACCCACCCAGACCCATTCCCCTATCCTATATTTGCCCCTGACTAATGGACCTAACCTACACACCCCTATGGGCAATTTAGCATGGTCAATTGACTTAACCTGCACATCTTTGGATTGTGAGAGGAAACCTGAGCACCTGGAGACATGGGGAGACACACAGACTGTCACCCAAGGCTGGAATCGAACCTGGATCCCTGGCGCTGTGAGGCTGCAGTGCTCACCACTGAGCCACTGTGTTTTGGAGTCCTTGAGTTCCCGACCTGTACCTGTGCTGAAATAAACTTAACTATTGGAACACTCAAATAAAAGTAAAATACTGCAGATACTGGAACCATGAAATAAAAACAGAAAATGCTGGAGAACCCCAGCATGTCTGGGAGAAGTTTTGAAGCTAGAAACAGAGTTAACATTTCAAGTCCAGTGTAACTCTTCTGAAGAAGAAGAGTCATATTGAACTCAAAATGCTAACTCAGTTCCTCTCTCTGCACAGATGCTAAAAAAACCTGCTGTGTTTTGCCAGCATTTTTTTGTTTTTATCATTAATTAATGGTACAATTGGCAGAGTTTGGGGTGCTGACAGGAGGGAGGGGCAGAGGGAAAAGCACAAATAGAACATGAAAGTCCTTTGCTCCAAATCTCCATGCCCATTTCTCATTTCACAATCATCTCTATTATGGCTCACCCCCTCTTCACTGCTCGCAGTCATCAAGAAAGCATTTTACCATCGAAGGTTGTGTCATAATAAATCCATTTAAAACGCTTTTCAAAGTGAGCAAGCCATTGGACTAGTTATGTGGAAGGTCTACATGCACTGGGTCTATTGCAATGTTGGATAATTCTCATGTATGATCAGATTTCGGATGTACAAGGATTTTCCTGTAATGCCCTGAAACATTTTGACATTCATGCATTCATATCTGAGAAGGTCCTCTTTAATTTATTTGAAAGTGTGCACAATGAGGCTAAAATTCTATGCAGCAACAGTTTCAGAAAGTGTGAATACAATCCTCATGGGAGAGGGAGAAGGGGATAAATGAATGACTTTAAGGGGTAACATACTTTTAACAAATTAATCATTGCAAATCTCTTAGAATGTGGCTTGGTCTAGATAGTTCACCTGTGACTCTGTAATCCAGTAAGAGTCAACATCTTTTGGAAAATAAGGATGTTAAATATTGAGAAGTCATGAGATTATAAATCATAATGACATTTGTTCATGCTGTTCCAGAAGTCTCTAGTTCACTGGGACACAGCTTCTATGTCAATAGAACAACTTCTATGTCAATAAAACTGCAATGTCCTGTTTTCTCCAAAATGATCTCCATTGCAGTCCTGGATTCAATCATTTGTATTAGCATTTATTAGAAAGAAAACAACATGGCCACACCTCCACGAAGAACAAACAGGGTCATATAAAATAAGATAATGGAATGATCATAGTTCTGCTCTGTAAACTTGATGGATGAAGCATTTTAATCTATTTATAGAAATTTACAATGCATACACCATAAATTAGCATTTTGGGGATTTTTTTTTGAATCACACGTTTTCCTGAGTTTTAAGTAAAAGGAATGCCAATTAACCGTTTTTTCCAATATTAAAACAACATTCATGAGTTCCATGTTTTACAGATGTTTTTCAAAAACATTTGATTTACGTTCTTCTTTCCAAATCTGTAATTTTTATCTATAACTTGAGAACATTAGAGGATTGCCATTACTTGAGGTTTCTTCAGTGCATTGCAACTCATAGAGACATTGATTACTGATAGTCTCAACTTTCCTTGTAACTTCAAGTGTGCAATGACAGTAATGAAAAGATTGGGAGTAACAACCTGGTGCAATCTTGTTAATAATCACAGAGAGGCTGTAAAAAATGGTACTATTAAGAAAATTGTTATTTTCTTCCGTGAAGTGCATGAAAGAAATTTGTTTATTTTACAATAACATTTAGTAGAATGTGAGTCATATTTAGTCATTGTTAAATATTAAGTGTGCATTTACAGTGCATATTACCATGCATATCCCGTTACCCTAAATACCAGTGACAACCCAGACTTAACCCAGATCTCGCTGGCACCTTAGACATAATCCATCTTCAACTAACAGCCCAGACCTAGACCCAGATATTCCTGGCAGCTCAACTGTGATTCAACTTTGATCACCAGCGCAGATTTAACCCAGCTCCAACTGTCATCCCAATCTTACCCTGGCCTCAGTTGCCAGCCAAGTGTTAATTCAGCTCTAATAGACCATCAGATTAACCCAGATCTGAATGATTACCCCGAGTCAAACAGGCATTGGCTGGCAGCCCAGTCTTAGCACAGTTTTAACTGGAATTATGAGGGCAATTTATTAATCATGAAAATTCCTCCATTTACTTCTCAACATGGGACATATTTAGCCATTATCTCATTGAATACAATATTCCAATAGTGATCATCAGTCCATTGAATCTATGGCTAATGAGCTCTGTGAAGTTCTGGCTCACAGAGATGGATGCTACCATTGCCTCACAAGACTTCTAATCTCATAGCGAATCAGATTAACTCACACTACAGTGAATTTTAACAATTACTTATCATCTGTTGATCAGGAACATAGGCTGATGATGAGAACTAAGTTGAACATCTTTCAATTTAGAATTCATTCTTCAGGCCAAGAGACAAAAATTTGGTTATTCTCTCTGGGCCACTCTTGTTCCACAACCGAATATTTGGCATAAATGCAGAAGTAATACACCTACATAGTATTTGTTTCATACATCCTTTTTTTCACATTTGGTGCCAATTTCCCAACAGTTCTGCTGTTCTTATAGTCAGTGTTCGCCCACTTTATTCTCCGGCTTTGCCTCTGAATCTCTATTATTTTTCTTCTGCCTATCTTCAGTTTCTTTTCTTTGATTTTCCAAATAACTAACTCCGGTCCTCTTTGTTAACCTTGGTCTTAATATGTCAAAAACTACCGCTCTCTGTTAAACTACAGACAGAAATGGCATTCATCTGCTAATATCACCGAGCGTAAATCTTCACAGTCTCACCACTCCATTTTTGAGAGTCCCATAAATTAAGCACCGTTATAACAGTTTATGTTTGAGAGAACAGCAGTACCTGTGTATATTATAGAGAACAGCAGTCCCTGTGTATAACACAGAGAATTGTGAAGCTAGCATAACAGTAAATGCCTAATGATTAGTTAATTTTTGGTCTTCACATTTTACAAAGTCAACTGAAGCAAAGTATCCATAGGATCAACTCTGATTCAATGTGCTTAAATGCACAACAAAAATCAAGGGAAGCTTTCTTCTAAGAAGATACGTAGATTATGAGGAAGATGAGTAAAAATGTCTGGTGCTTATTAATTTATTTAATTCTAATCAACATCCATATTGTTATTTGCAGTAATATCACTTTACCTATAGATGTGTAATGTATAATGACAGATTAATTTGTTGCGGAGCTGCTACTGATCACCCAGAACAGAAGCCAGTTGCTGATGAATTCAAAAGTGACACAGGCATATACGTATTTGTTAACTACAGTAATAAATAACAGATTTCACAGCAAGTAACCAAATATATTAGAAATGATGATGAAAGGAAAGAATGCTGCATCTCTGGTTCCAGGTTTTGCTTACATGATAATAGACAGCTCAGTTTTGAAAACCGTACTACATTCCACTACAAACTGAAATTATCGAGGTAAATTTGTTGAATTCTGCCGTTTGTGTCTTCAAAAATTATAATAACATTAACAAAGAGTTAAGAGATGATGGATGAACATTTTCACCTTGAAGACCGGAGAATATAAATAGAAGGATTTGGATTGTAAATTTCAGTTATTGTCAACAAATTTGTGAAATGTGCATGTCTGTTGATATCATTTATTCGTCTGTTGATATCATTTATTCAGGCATTTAGCAATTTTTATAATACTGTGATTCAGTAATATTTTCTATATTTGAAGTGACAGAAAACATTGTGAAATGGAACAGTGTTCTTCAGCATTCTATTTTCATCGTTCAAATCTTATTAAAAATGAAGAACTTGTCATCGCAAGTATACGTTTCTTGTGACTGAACGTTTTCTATAATGTCCATTCCTGAGCAGTTGCCTTGCAACTATTTTGGGTGAGAGGAGCTTATAGCCATGTCTTTCCTAAAAATCTACAATAATATGAATATAAATAGTATTAGAACATTTTGCAAATTTTGTACTTATGTATTGCTTTGCTTTCATATAGAGTTAAAAAACAAAGTTGAGTGTAGTTTGTTTGAATATTATATGAGGTTGCATGTGTGGAAGTTCTGGATGTCCATCAGAGAAAACATTTCTTCTCTTTTTCATTAAATGACTAAGTGCAGCAGCCTGTATCCAATCTCTTCTGTTACATTGTATTATTTCATAATACTACTTCCTATTAATAAAATGATTGTATGAATTCCTACAGTCAATTTACTTGAATAGCATCACACGACTAGGAAATGCAAACATGGTGTGAAAGTTCCAGATACCTGTCAGAGGAAGCATTTCTTCCATTTTTGATTAAATGACTAAGTGCAGCAGCCTGGATCCTATCTCTGCAATTGAATCTATTGCATTGTATTATTTTACATTTTGATTGAAATGATGTCACAGACAGATAAAAGTCAGGCCTGGGCTGTAATTGAATCAGACTGAGCTGTTTATTCTACTGATCTACAGCTGTGATTCACTTGTCCTAACACAGAATGCATAAAAGATCCACTCTTGTTTAACACACTGTAGATTTTATCTGTTTCAAATGGAGCGCCGCAAAACAAGAGACTTTGCATCTCAAAATGTGGGAGCGTGAAAGGGCACCATCTGGAGAACTTTTCATGTGTGACCAAAACTTTCAATAAATAAATTTCACATTGCACAGATGCCAGGTGTAAGTGGAGTGTGATGGACAACATCTAAATGACAGTTAATAAGAACTTGCAAATTTAATGCTTTCAGTAGTGGGTTGTTAAAATGAATGAGACTCAAAAGATGCATTTCACAACAGAAGATTGCTCAAGGCAATCTTACTGTAATCAGAAAACAGCTCAAAGATGCAGTGATTTGCTGAGCTTGTTGAGAGTGTAATTTTATTTTTCCAACTGTTGTAAATGAATGATGTTGAAATTCAACTGAAAACTTTGTAAATCTGTTCACTTTGATTAAAATTGATCTTCAGGTCCTCTTTATGGGGCAATGAATAAATGCCATGTTCTGAATGGCAGAAATCCAAAATTTCCATTGAAGAAACCTAGTTGTGGCAGCACATGAGTTATTGCACTGAGCTTTTGTGATGCTGTTTGCCCTGCCAAAGAGTAGGTAGTTGTGATATTTAAGCACTATTCCACTGACAAAAATTTATGGTAAGTGGTGCCCTTGGACTGGAGAAGGTAATCAACTTTGGACTCTTGATCCCACTTCCTGTAGTAGACTCAATGGTCATAATTTTCAAAAAGACCATGCTTTAGGAAATAGCAGTCCTGCAGAAACAAATACAACCCTCAGTATGTTGTCTAATTCAGGGTGCTATGATGGAGTACCCACTGTTTAGAACACACCTTCAATAAAAAGCAACAAACACAGCCAGAACAAATCCCCCTTAATAAGGATTTAATATCCAACAAGGAGAAAACACGTACTTATGCCACAATCAGGTCTTCACAATTATATTAATCACATTCTCTGCTTTTTTTTTCCTGACAATCCTCTCATCCTTCAACAATTCTCTCTGTAGCTGGATTTAAATGTCATAGAGTTATAGAGATGTATAGCACAGAAACAGACCTTTCGGTCCAACTCGTTCATACCGAATAGATATCCTAACCTAATTTAGTCCCATTTCCCAGCACTTGGCCCATATCGCTCTGAACCCATCCTATTCATATGCCCATTCAGATGCCTTTTAGATGTTGTAATTGTACCAAACTTTATCACTTCCTCTGGCAGCTCATTCCATACATGTACCACCTCTGCATAAAAAAAGTGTCCCTTAGTCCCTTTTAAACCTTTCCCCTCTCGCCCTAAACCTATGCCCTCTGGTTCTGGACTCCCGCACCCAAGGGCAAAGACCTTGTTTATTTTTCCTATCCACGCCCTTCATGATTTTATAAACCTCTATCAGGTCACCCCTCAGCCTCCGATGCTCCAGAGAAAACAACCCCAGCCTATTCAACCTCTCTCTATAGCTCAAATCCTCCAAACCAGGGCAACATCCTTGTAAATCTTTTCTGAACCCTTCCAAGTTTCACAACATCCTTACGATTGTAGTGCTCAATCTTTAAAATTATGTAGCCTCTATGTAACATTGGGGAGCAATGAGTCATAGAATCATACATCATGGAAACTGACTCTTCGGTCCAACTCGCGGATGCTGACTGGATTTCCCAGATTAAACTAGTCCTAGTTGCCTGCATTTGGTCCATATCCCTCTAAACCTTTCCTACTCATGTATCTATCTTAACTTTTTTGAAATGTTGCAACTGTAGTTACATCTAACACTTTCTCTGGCAGTTCATTTCATATATGCACCACTCTCTGTGTGAAAAGGTTGCTTCTCAGATCCCTTTTAAATCTTTCTCCTCTCATCTTAGAACTATGCCCTCTAGTTTTGAATTCCTTTACTCTAGAGAAGAGACCATTGGTATTTACTTTATCCATGCCCCTCATGATTTTATAAACCTCTATAAGATCATTCATCAGCCTCCGATGCTCCAGGGAAAAAAAATACCATTGTCCCAGCCATGACTTGTCAAAGAAAGCTATATCAGGGTTACTCTCCAAGCTAACATGATTTGATTCCAGCCAGAGATCATGAAGACTCTGCCTAAAATGATTCTTTATTCCTTTCCTTATTCAATTTTGTCATTTGAAAGTAAGATATAAGTGAAGATGTCAACCGCATGACTCCTACAATCTGTTTGCACTTCATGGCTGATCTTTATCTCAAGTCCATTTTCCCACCCACTCCTGTATCCCTCTATACCTATGCTGATCAAAATTCTGTTGTTCAATTTTGAATATACTTGATTATTGAGTATCCACAACCATCTGCTGAGGTAAAGAAATATAACCTCATTGCAATTCTAAGTGGCTGAATCTTTATCTTAAGACTATGGCCTCTCTCCATGTAGCGGTCTGTCAGAATTCAACTAGTTGCAATAAAAATCAACTTCCTGCCTCCACTTCAATTTAGTCCATGGCAGGAAGTCCTAGGCTTTGAAAAGAATTTGTCTGACTATTATTGATATTAACTCAGTGATGGATCGAGAGCTGATTGTTTAGGGACCACAACAAACACATCTTAGGTGGACTTCTAAATGGAGGGTCTTTTGTTCATATGTGTTCTGGATTTAATTACCCAGCATCCTTCAGGTGTGCTGTTGTGCTCCCTGGATGGCAAGTCCTCTGTCCACCATTGGGTTAATACCAGTGGTAGCCACACTATTTGACCACTAAGGGTGTCAATAACTGTGGGACAAAAACAGTTTTTATTCTTATCGCTATTTATCAATAACATATCTCTTAAGAATAACATTTAGAAGGTACTGTGTCCAGACTTGACTGGCTAATTGACCCAAATAAGTGTTCAAAGATAGTGGCAATATCTTAGCTCCAATTACTATGTTTCTTGGGAAAGTATCATTCCACGACTTCAAAGTATCTTTAAAAAATATTGAAATTAATAAAAATGATGTAGTGCTTATTTTTAGTACTTCTAGAAAGGCTAAGCTCTGATGCATTGTGAAAACAAAAATGGGTATAACCAATGTGGTATAGCTTTCCTTCATCTGTGATTTGTAGGTGTCCCATGTGTAAGTGCTGCCAAAACCAAGTTAAATATATTCAAATTTTTCTACTTAAGACAAGCCATCTGTCATTATGTCATTTTTTAGAATCTATGGTGGATAGCATTTGATGTAGGGGACAGGAGTCTCATCTTCTGGCAACGGTTAGTGAGAACCCAGGTAACCGATTTTTCGTCATAGATTCATAGAGTCCTACAGCACGAAGACAGGCCCTTCGGCCCAAAATGGTCCATGCCGACCAAAGAATCCATCCATGCAAACCCCATTTCACTGCACTTGGCCCATATCTTTCAAAACCTTTTCTATCCATGTATTTGTCCAAATGCCTTTTAAATGTTGTTAATGTACCCGCCTCAACCACTTCTCCTGGCAGCTCATTCCATATGTGTACCACCTTTTTTTAAAAAAAGTTGCCCCTCAGTTTCCATTTTTATTCTTTCCCCTCTAACATTAAACAATAGCTAGTCCTTCATTCCCCAACCCTGGGAAAAAGATTGAGTGCATTCACCCTATCCATGCCTCTCATGATCTTATACACCTCTATAAGATCCCCCCTCAGTCACCTACACTCTAAAGAAAAACGTCCTCGCTTGTCCAACCTCTCTCTATAATGCGGTCCCTTGAGTCCTGGCAACTTCCTTGTAAATTTCTTATGCCCTCTTTCCAGTTTAATAGCATCTTTCCTATAGCAAGCTGACAAAAACTGAACACAATTCGGCAAGTGTGGCCTCACAACATTCTACACAACTGCAACAAAACTTCCTAACTTCTATACTCAGCAACTTCCGAACTTCTATACTCAGCACCCTGACTTGATGAAGGCCAGTGTGCCAAAGCCTTCTTCACGGCCCTGTCTACCTGTGACTCCACTGTCAGAGAACCGTGCACATGAACCCCAAGATCATTCTTTTCCACTACACCCCCATCTTTCACCATGAGACTCCTACCTTGATTTATTAAACTCCATTTGCCATTTCTTGGCATACCCCCCAGCTGAAGAAGATCCTGCTGCAATTTCTGATAATCGTCCTCACTGTCCACAATACTGCCTATTTGTGTGTCATCTGAAAACTTACTAATCATGCCTTGTACATTCTCATCTACATCATTGATATTGATAACAAACAGTAATAGGGCCAGCACTGGCCCCTGAGGTACACCATTAGTCACAGTCCTCCAATCCAATAAAGATCCTTCCACTATTACCCTCTACTTCCTACCATCAAGCCAATCATGTATCCAATTTGCCAGGTCTCCCTGGATTCCATGTGAACTAACCCTCCGGAGCAGGCTACCATGTGGAACCTTATCGTAGGCCTTACTGAAATTCATATAGAATATGCCTACAGCCTTGCCCTCATGAACCTTCCTGGTCATTTCATCAAAGAACTCTAACAAATTTGTGAGGCAAGATTTCCCACGCACAAAGCCATGCTGACTATTCCTAATCAAACCCTGTCTTTCCAAATGCATGTATATCTTATCTCTCAAAATATTCTCAAGTAACTTACCTACCACAGATATTAGGCTTACTGTTCTACAGTTCACAATTTTTCTTTTTGAAGTTCTATTTATGGGTCAGGCAATAGAAAGGGCAGCCTATCCAGGATCAAGGACCATGAGGACAGAGTCACTGCCTGCCACAATGTTCTGACTAATCAGAGGCACTAGAATTAGGTGGTTGCTGCCAATATAAGACCCATCAGAGGCCTAGGATCATGGACGGACCCATGTACATAGGTGAGTGATGTTGGGAGGGTGTTCATGGTGTAAGGAGTCATGGGGAGGTAGTTCAGAGCATTAGGCAGCAAAGGCAGGAGAATAGCTCTCATCGGGTCTCCACTTCCCTGTTGCCAGGTCTCTTGATCTGACATAGAATGCATTTGAACAAAAAGCCCTCTACCTAGAGGTTCACCAAGTGTGCTTGTTGCGCTCCCTGAATGACAAGCCCTGTTGTCACCATTAGGTTAATACCATGGCAACCCAAAAGTGCATACAGAAGTCCATTTGGAACCTCAGCAATACCCTGCATCATTGATCATCTGCTCTTTAGTTCAATACTAGCAATCCTCAATAAATAATCTAAAGTGCTATTAATATTTTTAACCTATTATCTTACTTTTAAGATCAGTAAAATTCTATAGAATATAGATATTTATAGATGCCAATCAATGGCATCAATAAAGCCCCCTTCACAACATCGCATCTAATTGCAAAATCAACATTAATAATTGGCCCTAAAGCAAACCTTTGATTCCAGTCTCATGGAAGCTCTTGTCCACTCTTCTATAATATCTATAGATATTTATAGAATCGAGAAATTCAATGGAATCATAGAATAAATTTTACAATCATACCTGTGTAAAGAGTCTTTGTTTCAGTCTTAGCTTGATGTCACAGAGATTTAATCAGCTGACATGATACTCAGATTTGAGATTTGGGCCAAGCTGGTCCTGATACAATAGTGTATATATTCTTGGGAAACTAGTGAAGTGACGTCAAGATGCCCCTGTAATAGTGTTTTAATCACACAGCTTGTACTTGAAGTAATTCCTTTGCAAAGGCAGAATCAGTGAAAGCATTGTGGTGAAGTCCAGGAATTCTTTCAGGGAAGTTTCTGGAAATAATCAAGAGGAAGTGAGGAACGCTGCATTCATGGATGAAGACAAATCTTGCAGTTCCTCTTGATCTGCAACATGAGCAGAGAATAATCGGAGGAGGCAGGGAAAAGAATTTCTGTGAGGTTTGGGAAGAAAACCAGGTTGACTCTGCATTAAAGGTACTTCCCAGCACAAATGACCCAATAGCAAAGCTCAATGTGGGTCAGATGATTTAAAGAAGAAGCTGATCACAAAGCTGTGTCACATGACCTGCAACTCCCCCTCTGACTAACAAAGGTCAAGAGTCACACTCACTGCTCGATCCTGTCAGATGGCAGTGTTAAACATTGTGAATATGTTACATTACCGTATCAGAATGGGACAGTCCAAAACATCTACTGAAGGGAGTTCATTTCCTTCATTTGGAGAAAAGATTTGGATGAAAAAGGGAATGTGTCTTTACCAGGATTGCTGTGAAGGTACCTGAACACTACCCCACATCAAAGTGGTAGTTACAGAAACTCAAAGGGATGCCACTTCAAGGGCTTATGCCCGAAACGTCGATTCTCCTGTTCCCTGGATGCTGCCTGACCTGCTGCGCTTTCCCAGCAACACATTTTCAGCTCTGATCTCCAGCATCTGCAGACCTCACTTTCTCCACTCCATAAGTGACAAGTAACCAACCCGAGAAATTGTCTTGATGACTTATCCTGGCAGCAACCACAACACTTTCACTCTGTGCCATTCTACACTACCTATTGAGTTCATGAAAAACAAGCGACTGGACTCTAGGGGAAAAGGTCAACCCTCAATAGATGGCTCATGACCCCTGCAATTATGCGACATGAGCAGAAAAGACCTTTATTGAAACACAAGAAATGACAGCTCTCATCATAGAGCAGGAAGCATCTTTCTGAAGCAACACTTCTGCTGCCTTGACCGGTCAAAGGATCTTTGCAGTCTTCTCCGGTCAGGGTCTTCCAGTTTGTGGTGGAGACTGCACCCTTCCTGACCTGGTAATTCTGAGACAATTGCCTTTATCTCCAGCCAGCTCAGGAGGAGGGAGATAAAGAACTGGAGTCAGGAAGGAGGCAACCTGATTCCTGTGTAAGAGGATATCACGAGAGAGAGTAGACTGGTAAGACTTTGCATCGATTAGAACAGACATCCTCTACCCAAAATGGACCAATGCCTCAGATCATTCTCCACCATCATATTTATTTTAGACACTTCACCACAGAATCTCCTTTACATATATTAATCAATCAATGGCATCAATAAAGCCCCCTTCACGACATCGTATCTAATTGCAAAATCAACATTAATAATTGGCCCTAAAGCAAACCTTTGATTCCAGTCTCATGGAAGCTCTTGTCCACTCTTCTGCTCCTGTGCTATTCTAGAGTTTGCAGAATGGATACTGGGGGCTGCTGACACTTATGAGAAGGAGGCCACAGATTGCCTTATAAGATGCCCTCAAGTGGTTCTGGACCTAGAAAGACTCCAGCACCCAAGAAGACATGGCAGCCAGCAGAGCTGCCAGAAGGCAACTAGCAAGGGTAATAGCAGAGTGATGGTAAATGTGGGTGGACAGATTGCAGCCTCAACATTTCCTGGAGGGCACCACCTCAGGTGTGTGAGGAGGAAGAAGGCACGAGGGCAGAAACCATATCATATCCAGCATCACAGGATGAGGATGAAGAGGAAGCTGAGAGAGGCAATTATTTGCCATCTTCCTAGGCCCAACTCTGAATGCTGCAGACTCTGCTGCCTCCTCTGCGGTTTTAATGCTTAGATCAGGAGTCCATTGGGTAGAGCCCTCTTGCACTCTTAGCTTTCAGGCCGTCAAATTAGAAGCTTTTCTTTATTAGGAGGTCCATATAAAGACTGCTGTCTGCCTGCAAGTCATCAGATGAGGTGGCTGTCTGTGTGTTGCCTATCTGAACAAGCATGGGCAGCACATCAATCAATTACCTGTCCTGAAAGATCCAGGGCACTGACATTGATTAATCTCAGTATGTGGCAATTATAATTCACAATTATCCCACACCATCTTATATTGTCATTCAGCACGCAAACTTTAGCCTGGCTGTTACAGAGACATCAGTCATACAGCACGGAAACAGACCCTTCGGTCCAACTCATCCACACTGACCAGACATCCCAACCTGACCTTGTTCCATTTGCCAGTATTTGGTCAGGGCCTTTGGAATATCAGAGCCTTCAGCATTTCCTGATGTTATGTGAAGTGAATTGGATTGGCTTAAGTCCAACACCTATGATGCTGTTTCTGGCTGGGATTAGTTGTAAAAGCATCAGGCTCGTTTGCAGTGGTGATCTGCTAGGATATGTGTGGATCCTCCAGTGAGTTCTTGAATTGTCCAACAGCACTCACAATTGTTTATTGTAGGACTGCAGAAATTGGAGCGGTGGAATTGCTTAACCCTATCTATCACATGTTGCTTTCGCTACTCAGCATGCAAGTAGTCTTGCATTGTAGCTTCACTAGGTTGACACCTCACTTAAGGTACGCCTGTTGCTGCACTTGGATGCTCTCCTGCACTCTTTATGACTCACAAGAACTGTGCAGATGTCACTCAATCCAATGCTGTCATTAATAGCTGCACCTGTAACTGAAGGATTGGTGAAAATAAGATCAAGTTTGTTTTCCCCTCTTGTTCAATCTTTCATCACGTGCCACAGATCTACTCTAGCAGCTGCATGCTTCAGAATCCAGCCAACCTAGTCAGTAGTGGTGCTGTGATATCAAGTTAAGAGCAGAGTGTGTTGAGGAGCCAAGGACCAGGGTGACGCTACATGATCAGCAGCCAACAAGAATCCAAACAGCAGCATGCCAGATTAAGGAGATACAGTATACGTAAGTGGCTGTTTATCTGTAAATTATCAATTTGCCTCCTGGATAAAGCTGAGATTTTCAAGTGAATTGAACCTATGCTGCTCATCATTCTAGCATGAGAGCGGTAGTTCTGTGTTGTGGGATTGCATATAACAATATGACATCATGGTGATTTTCCTAATACTGAAGGCAGCAATGCACAATTGAAAATCACAGGAAAAAGCACCAGACAAGATCTGAAGGAGTGCAGAGATCATATTTATATAGGGATCGCAGGAAGACAAAACACTGCACAAATAGTGCTGGCTTAACAGTGAGTATTTAATTTGTGAGCTAGTCTGATCATTGGTCCCTGCAGGTGGTGAGATGACTCCAAATTGTACTGGAGGAGCTGTGGGACTGTTGAGATGACTTTGGGTGCCATTCCTACATAAAAGGGAAAAAGCACATTTTAAAAAAAAACTAATAAACAGTGCAGGGAAAACTAAATGCAATGTAAAGGAATCCCAGCAACTCCACTAATGGGGGTGAGGAGTGATTTGATGGAGTAGATTTTTGGAGAAATATGCACAGCTAGTATATTTGTAACTACACACATATTTCCTGACTGGTCAGGGGATTAAAATACTCCCATACTTAATCCAGGAGAGTGGTACAGTACTGCTGACCTCCTCAGCCATTTCCAATTGAGTCTTCATTGTGGCATATGGAAACACAGGAGAATAGGAGATAGAAGTAAAAGTAGGCTATAAGCTATTCAAGCATGCTCCATCATTCAAGAAAGTACAATAAAACAATGCTACAGCACATTCAATGCCAGATATGGAGATATATTTCATAAGGAGAAGCTTTTAAAATTGTACATAATCATAATCAGCTAAGTGGAGATTTTCATGGAGGGGCTTTCTCTGTAAGTTCTAGGGAGTTCTCTTGTGCAGTACTGTGCTGCTCATTTCGTTATGTATTCATTATGCCTCTACAGATCAACACTCACACTATCGTGCATTCTCCAGCACAGTAAGTACTTGCTGCTGCTGCTGTGAGGGCCGGTGGGATTTACTCCGCCAGCACCATTTTTAAATATTAGCTGCGCATCAGATTAATCACAGCAAACCTCAAATTGCCAGTCACAATTCTAAAGGAAATGGCTGAGAAAGGGAAGTTAATATCCCAATTTGCCCACAGGAACCTGGAGGATCTGGTCATTGGGATGGTGGAAACCAAATTAGCCTCACTATCACTGGATCCACAACTCAGTGAAATTAAAATAACCCTCCAAATTACCCAATTGTTCCTAAGCAGACATATAAATAGTAGATCTTTGATGCCAAGTTTATTACTTAAAAACTAACAATTTATAATTACTAATGTAAATTTAGCAGAACAAAGATTAAAAATTAATATCTACAATATAAACACAACCTTTTTGATCGTAACCCTGAATCACACACAGGTGGACTAACAGCCAGACAATGTTATGGGATAAATCAAAATGAAAATAAAAAAAATTGTAATTTGCCAATTCAATTAAACATTTTCAAATGATGGAATCCTTGAACAATGAGTTCTTCAAATGCAAATTGAATTAATACCCTGCTTGAATTCCATCATGACCAATTAAGACAAGCATCTTCAGCAGACTCCAAGGAATATTTCTTTTTTTCTTACTCAGATCCTTTATTCAGAACATTAAACCATTTGACAATTGGATAGAGACCTAGAGAGGGCAAAACAGAATAGCCAAACTGGAAGCTTCCAAAATCACTTTCACCTGCAAAAACCCAGTCACAACTGCGTCTCTGTCTTTTTCCTCTTTTTAATCAAAATTCTCTGTGTTTGGCTGGTTAGCACCAGTTCCCCCTTGATTGACCAATTCACCATCTAACCAGCTGCCAGCCCTGAACATAACAACCACTTGTGTCTGTTCATTTAGAGTGTTCTTAAATCAGTAATAGACTGTGGGTGGCACGGTGGCTCACAGTGCCAGGGGCCCGGGTTCAATTCCCACCTCGGGAAACTGTCTCTGTGGAGTTTGAACATTCTCCCCGAGTCTGCATGGGTTTCCTCTGGGTGCTCTGGTTTCCTCCCACAGTCCAAAAATGTGCAGGTCAGGTGAATTGGCCATGCCATATTGCCCGTAGTGTTAGATGTAGGGGAATGGTTCTGGGTGGGTTGCTCTTTGGAGGGTGGGTGTAGACTGGTTGGGCCAAAGGGCCTGTAGGGAATCTAATCTAATTACTTTACAGGCTGGTTCCCAACAGATAATGTTAGTTTTTAAAAACCAAAAGAACCACATTCTGAGGAAGGGTCACTCAATTTGAAACGTTAACTCTGATGACACTCCCCAGATGCTGGCCAGACCTGCTGAGTTTTTCCAGCATTTTCTGATTTTGTAACCTGAATTTTTGTTATCTTCTCTCTTGAAACAAGGGTCTGTTCAAAGTTCAGCTCTTAACCTCAACTGACAGTTTCAAAGTGAAAGAAAATTGGGAGAAATAAAAAGAAAGACAGTGAGCTACTCAACAGTTATATTTATCACTTTCACAATTATGTGCAGCATCTTCCCTCAATCCCTCTCACCCATTCCATCTCCCCTCCAGACTATTAATTCTGCATGCTCACTGCACTTCCTACTTACTGAACACTACTACCCATTTGTACTGTATCCAGCGCTAACAGCTATGTTAACCACTTTCATCTCACTCAGTCTCACTCTTTGTTTTATTCCAGGAATAAACAGCCATATTAGGATAGAGAGGGACAAGAAAATTGGTGTCCTCCATGTTCTGGCAACTAAGTAAGATTCATTGTTAAATATTGTCCTGCTCTCCCATTACCAACATTGCAAATGTATTCTTAAGTTGTCCAAGCTTCTCCCCTTATTTCACAACTCATTCATTCTCTTGTCTTCTGCAGCCATGAGCAGCATTCACACAGCTTCCACCTTTAAGAAAACTGCCCCTCAGTACATCACCTCCTTCTCCTCGAAGGAAGAAGACACAGATCCCTCAAAGCGATTACTGGGAGAACTGAAGAGGATGAACTTGCCTCAGGTCAGGACATTTTCAGGATGCTTCAGATCTCAGGCCACGTATGTCCCTTTATCCTGAACAGGATCTATTACACAATGGACTGCCTCTACTTCAGCTGCGGATGTTCGGTCTGCACCTGGATGTTGAAGGGAAAGGAAGAAGAAAACTTGAGTATACAGAGATGGCACAGGCAAAACTGGATTGTTTATATTAAAATATTAAAATATATGTTCAGTTTTCTTCATCAGCTCTGAGCAACTGCCATTTTAGCCGTAGCTACAAGAATGAAGGCAGAGAGACTGGCCATCTGTAGCTTTGCATGGTGTTCTATCCCTGTCTGAACAATAGCTATCTTTTCTGTAATACCGATACTAGAATGAAACTTTGTCAGAATTGAATGAGGGGGTTAAAAAAATGTTGTAAAGGCTTCTATCAGTTGTAGTCTTGAGCAACAGGAGGAGCATAAAGTATCAAACCTGCAAGCAACATGTGACTTCACGAACTCAGTTCCATCAAAAGAGGTACATAAAAGACCTTGCACTGCTTTGGATGACAATGCTCTGTGCATACAATGCTGAAGGTCCTGTTGTTTCTGAAGAAGGTTCTCATTTTCCTACTCCATACAATGCCAACTTGTTGCACTGTCTAGGTGTCTGGAATAAAGCATTTAAAAATGAAGTGTTGGCATTTCTCTGTAATATACTGACATGTCCCCTTGGACATGACATGCATGGGTATCTGATGTGGGGTGGACAGTGAGGAAACTTGCTGGCTGTTGTAGAAGGCAGTATTGCATTTCAGATGCTGCACACTCTAATATGGTGTTTTGGTCACTGTCTTTAAACATAGTGTACGGTCACTCCACTGCTTCTCACTCAGCTGTTCAGCATTCCATGGAAAACAAGTGATTGTGGATATTCTACATTTTTGCCAGATAATGAGGACATTTTGGCTGAAATCTCAGCATTCAGAGGCTGACCATATCTATTGAAGATTGAGGTCAGACCTGATCTTCAGAATCAAAACAACTCCTGATTAATGTGATCATTCAGCAGTTGCAGCACACATAGATGACACTTAAATAGTAACTTCAAAACACTGAGACACTGAGGCCTCCAACACGTAGGGCTACGAGGATGTCTCTGCATGGACTATTCTTATTATTCACCTGATTTGGATGTATACTGCTCAAGCCATTTTGCAAACATACTCAAGAAAATTGCTTAGTAACAATAATGAGAACTTGTCCCCCAAGCAATGTTCATTTTACCTATGAAAGGCAGCATTGTATATAGGATAACGGTGTGGACATTTTACAGTCCAATGTGTGAATTGAACAGCTCCAAGAACACATGCAGGCCTTGGAAAGAGATTGCCAACTGTGGAACTAAGAATCATTATGACTTGCCTGACATTATTTGTGCTCACAGTAATTACTAGGATTAATTTCTAACATTGGAGAAAATGAGGGCTGCAGATGCTGGAGATCAGAGCTGAAAAATGTGTTGCTGGAAAAGCGCAGCAGGTCTGGCAGCATCCAAGGAGCAGGAGAATCGACGTTTCGGGCATAAGCCCTTCTTCAGGAATCCTAACATTGAATGAGTTGGCCAAGATTACTTCTGGCCTGATCTTTTAGTCAAAACAGTTCATCAATGTTTGAGGTCTACACATGGAATTATGTGATAACAGATGTCTTTAACCTGTACTGTGTAAGGGTCTATTTAATGCTTTTGCCTCTTAAAAGGCCTCACAAGTGGAGCTTGTTCCCTCAGAGGAAATAAAGACTCTTACTCCACTCACTGTGGGTGTAATGCAGGCCTTTTTTATTTTGATTGCACACTTACATTTTGGATGAGGCTGGAAAGCAACATAGATAAAGCTTCACACATTGAGTTGCAGGGTCCACCTATCAATCAAAGTGACCCGTCCCCCCAAACTTCCTTTCCCTTTGCCCTCACATAGGCTCCTACTCTAATCTTTTAGTTAACTGAGAGCAGCTTGGCAATTAAAGGTATCGGTGTGTTCCTGTATTGAAGTAGTGAACTGTATTATAAGTGAGTTCAACATATGCCATGAAGTGGGACAGCTGGTGCATATCCAATGCCAACCTCCTTGGATGAAGGATGCAGGTGCTTACTGCCCATACAGTGTGCCAGGAGATATTGGGGACTGCTGGCCAAGATGGAGGCCCAGAGGAGCAAGCAATGAGCCCAAGCTACCAAGTACCTGTTCAGACTTTCATATCGAGAATTGTCACTGTATTTCAATCCAAAGCTTGGGAGGGTTACAAACTGTTTATAAATGAGGTGAGAGTGGATAACTGTAACATGTCAAAGCATGAAAATATGCCTCTTACCTCTAACTAACAAGATTTTCATCTTGCCACTAAAATCTTGGGTAGAAAATCAAACATTTTTTCCAATGTGCTCATTTTTCCGGACTCCCATATTGTTGAGAGGCTAGAAGAATTCTACCCAACCAAACTTGTTCCTGATTTAGCACTTCATATTCACCAATCGCCACTCCCTGCTCTTTATACTGTCCCATATTATCACTGAAACCAATATACCTTCCTGATGTCTGATTTTACTGAAGAATTTCTGATTTAATGGGGTTGATCAGTAAGCAGTTTTGCTAAAAGAAAAAAATGTAGATGAAATGGTAACTTAAACGTAAAGAATGGGTGGTTATGTGATAGAAGTAAGATTTGTAAAATGTTTAAGTATGACCTAGTGCAAATGTTGATTGAATTGGAGAAGATATTAGGGACTCGTAACTAACTAACATACGTAAATCAATAATTGAAATCTTTCATAGAGATTCCGAGGCTTGATTTTGCATTTTGGTTTCATTTTTAATCAATTTTTAATTAAGTATTTCTTGGATTCAGCAAAGGATATAAGGATCAAAGGAGGCAAGAATGTTGGGTCCATATTTTAAGGGCATTTGCAGGCTAGATCTTCGAGCTACAGAAGCAAGTCTCCTCAAGAACCCAATGATCAGCTAACACCACCATCTCTCCCATGAAGTCCCCATTCCCAAGTCACCATAATGGGATTGCCTCATCATGACAATCAATCTCTCACAATCTCCGCATGGCTCATGATCTCTCCAACGTCCTCTCTGTTACCTTTACCTATCCCAATTTTTCCCTGACTCTTCCTCATTTCCTAGCTTCATTCCCTAGTCCAGTATTGTTTACTTACCAGCCACTGCAGTCAGATTGTCTATCAGTCTGGCTGGTAACTAGCCATGAGAGGTCATAGACAACTATTTGTGTTAGAGAAATAAGTTATTATATAGCTTGAGGGTGCCACTCCACATTAAGCATGGAACAATGTAAGGAAGCAGGTCTCCATGAAATACCACAGTCAGTATGGAGATTGAACTAAAGCCAATGTTACCATTCTACACTACACTGTAGTCATGTAGCCAACTGAGCAAACCAAACCCCAACAGGCTGCTTGTTGAGCAAAGAAGTAAATTAAAAGATATGTTTCTGGGATTCCTGTCCAAAAAAACTCCCACCCTCCTCTCTTTACACGCCAAAATAAATATCAGAGGCAAAGTGAAATCATTAGCACACAAATCACAAGAAAAGGAATCAACAGTTATGTTTTATCGACAATAGACAGTAGGTGCAGGAGTAGGTTATTCTGCCCTTCGAGCCAGCACCACCATTCATTATGATCATGGCTGATCATCCTCAATCAGTATCCTGTTCCTGCCTTATCCCCATAACCCTTGATTCCACTATCCTTAAGAGCTCTATCCAACTCTTTCTTGAAAGTATCCAGAGACTTGGTCTCCACAGCCTTCTGGGGCAGAGCATTCCATACACCCACCACTCTCTGGGTGAAGAAGTTTCTCCTCAATTCTGTTCTAAGTGGCCTACCCCTTATTTTTAAGCTGTGTCCTCTGGTTCAGGATTCACCCATCAGCGGAAACATGCTTCCTGCCTCCAGAGTGTCCAATCCTTTAATAATCTTATACGTCTCAATCAGATCCCCTCCTAGCCTTCTAAACTCAAGCATATACAAGCCCAGTTGCTCCAATCTTTCAGCGTAAGATAGTCCTGCCGTTCCAGGGATTGACCTCGTGAACCTACGCTGCACTCCCTCAATAGCCAGAACATCTTTCCTCAAATTTGGAGACCAAAACTGTGCACAATATTCCAAGTGCGGTCTCACCAGGGCCCTGTACAGCTGCAGAAGGACCTCTTTGCTTCTGTACTCAATTCCTCTTGTAATGAAGGCCAGCATGCTCTTAGCTTTCTTCACTACCTGCTGTACCTGCATGCTTGCTTTAAAAGTGTTACACTCATAAATTGCCTTTTGAAGCAATTTGCACTTATGATCCTGCATGAATAAATTTTGTCAAATCATACATCACCCTAATGGCTGGCAAGCTTTAGTTGAACTAAGTTCAGCATGTTTAGAGCTTGACTACAGAGTTTGGATTCCAAACGATGGCTAATTATGAGTGTGATACATTGAGTTGTGATTGTTCCAGAGTTTTATCTTGATTAGTTCTTGCACCAAATGAGAGTAAACATACCTTAAGCAAGTGTTACTTACACTTAATTGTAAATAGTTTCCCTTTGAATAATTCCATGGAATAAAACGTAATGATGGTTTGTTTCTAAAGCATGACTTCTGCACACCTTTCCATTCACAGAATTGGTTTTGTAATTGAACAAAAGAACTGCTGATTAGTTCACACCTATGTGAAAAACGAGTAGGGTTTTTATGGATGTATCATTCCACACATACACCCACTGTGTGAGTGAGACTTTATGATTCCACACAACTCATTCAGGATAGGTTCATTCTACTCACCAACATTTCAAGGGAGTTTAATGACATTCAAAGCTAGGCATAAGCAATGAGAAGCTCACAATATGTTCACTCTCCCTCATGGCGCATGGGTCTTTTGGAATAATAACACAAAGTGCTGCCTTTCTCATGTTCAACATATTCCTAAAGGAATTGACATTGAAGATTGACTGATCACTAAAGGCTCAAATGAAGATTCCTCAGGATTCCAGTCGACCTGATGGCTATCATAAGGGATTTCATCTAGGTTCATATTCTGATACAAACATGAAATAGGAGCATGAATAGGATACTCATCCCCTCAAGCCTACTTTGAGTAGGATATTCGTCCCCTCAAGCCAACCTTACCATTTTATAAGAACCTAATCTCAACTCCTCTTTTGTGCTGGCTCATCAAAGCCCTCAGCTCAATACTTTGGAAATCCACTAACCTCCTCTTTAAATAATCACAGTGGTCTAACCTCTATAATTCTCTGAGAATTTCAGACATTCACTGCCGCCTGGAAGAAAAAAATTCCTTGACATGCCAGTTTTAAATATTTGACCCCTTATAGTGTAACTATGACCCCTAGTTTGAGATGCCTTGACTAGTGGAAACCATCTATCCTGTCAAACCCTTGAAAATCTTGCATGTTCCAATAAGATCAACTCTCATTCTTCTAAACTCTGTTGATTGAAGGCCTAACCTGTTTAGCTGATCTCGATAAATCAACCCTTTCATCCCCCGAGAATCTGCCTAGAAAATCTCTTTTGAGCAGCCTCCAATATCAGGGACCAAAATTGCATATAATACTCCAGGGGCAGCCTCACCAACACCCTAAACAATTGTAACAATACTCCCCTATTTTTAAACTCCAAAACATTTTCAGCGAAGGCCAGAATTTAATTTGCTTTCTTCATTAATTTCTGCACCTGCATGCTAACTTTTTTGTGTTTTGTGCACCAAGAACCCAGACTCCTCTGTGTTGCGCATCTTTAGAGTCGCTCACTATTTGAATAACAGCTTGCTTTTTGATTCTACCTCCCAAATTACATGACCTCAAACTTTCTTACATTAAATTCCATCTACTAAGTTCCTGCCCACTCAGTAAACCTATCTATAACCTCTGCCCTACCTATTTTTGTGTAATCAGAAAATTTGGATACATGATACTCTTCTTTCTCCTCCTAACATTAATATACAGTAAAAAATTGAAAGCATGGGACTGATCTTTGTGCCAACCCACTAGTTATGTTCTTTTCAATCTCAAAAAGACCAATCAATCTGAACTCTTTCTTCTGCGTGTTAACCGATCCTCAATCCATGCTCAACAGCATAAGCTCCTACCTTAGTCATAGAGTCTGAGGGATGTACAGCATGGAAACAGACTCTTCAGTCCAACTTGTCCATGCCGACCAGAAATCCTAAATTAATCCAGTCCCATTTGCCAGCACTTGGCCCATAACCCTCAAAATCCTTCTTATTCACCCAGATGTCTTTTAAATGTGCAATATCCTCTGATGTGGCACCTTCTTGAATGCCTTTTGGAAATCCAAATAAACTACATTTATCAGTTGCCCTTTATCAAGTCTGCTTATATCCTTAAAGAACTCTAGTAAATGTGTCAAATATGATTTCCCCTTTCACAAAACTATGCTGACTCAGTTTGTTCAGCTTTTCTAAACATCCTAATTCTTCCTTAATAATGCACTCTATTTACTCAATGACAACTGTTATGCAAATTGTCTTAGAGTTTCCTGCTTTCTGTCTCCCTCCCTTCTTGAATAGATGCATCAGAGCTGTTTTTTAATCAATGAAACTATCCCAGAATGTAGTGCGTTCTGGAATATTTTGGCCAATGCCTCCTTGAGCTCTGCAGCAATTTCCTTTAAAAGTCTTGGATGTGCACTATCAGGCACTGGTGACTTGTCTGCTTTTAGTCAGTTAGCTTGCCAAATACTTTGCCCATTGCGATAGAGACTGTTACAAGGTCTTTCCTCCCATTAGCATATTTGATATAATATTTTTGAGATGATTACACTGTCCTCCGCCATCAAGACCAACACAAAATATCAATTTAAATTATCTGCCATTTCCCCATTCCCTGTTATCAATTCCCCAGTCTCATCCTTCAAGGGTACCACATTCATTTAACTCATGTCTTTTTATATACATGTCAAAGTTCTTACTGTTTTATATTTTTGTCAATTTATCTCTATAATCGATGTTCTCCATTTTGAATATCTTTTTAGTCATCCACAGCATTTTTTTTTTAAAAACATTTCCCACTCCTCTGGCCTACCATTTGCTTTTATTAATTTGTATGCCTTCGTTTTTGATTGGATACTCTCCTTTGTGAACCATGGATGGTTCATTCATTTTATCAAATGCTTCTTTTTGAGTGGAATAAAAATTCGCTGTCATTTATGATGCATTGCTTAAATGTTACCTCTGGTCATCTACTGACCTTCCCTTTAGTCTATTCTCCCAGTCAGCTTTTCTTCGGATCATTACAATTGCATTTATTTAAGTGGAGAACATTGAGTTGAGACACATGGTGTTCTCCCTCAAACTAAATTCGAAATGCTACCCATAGTCAATCCTCATCTATGAGATCTCTTATTAATCTGACCTCATTAGACACCACTATATGAAGTATACCCTGTTCTCAGGTTGGTAGTGCAATCTACTGCTCCAAGACAGAATCTCTGATGCAGTCTATAAATTTATCTTCCATGTCACTTTTGCCCATTTGATCTGTCCAATCAATATGCAGATTAAAAGCACCCTGAAAATTGGAGTGCACGTCTTACATATCTCCATATTTTCCAATTCGTCTTTTATCCTTCTGTGAGGGAACTCTTCAGCAGCCTATAGACAACTTCCACCCATGACTACTTTCCCTTGCTACTAAGCTACCTTTTTCCATATCATTACAGAAGTATCCCATATAGATGCATGAAATGCATGGCTGTTTTTGCATGCTTAGTGATCTGACATGCAAATTGTAGGTGTCCTTCAGCTCCAAAGGTGATGGCCTGAATTGGCAGCTGAGTTCATCCAAGAGCAGGCATGATAATACTGCGACATGGTGGCTTGCTAATGCTCACCTACATGGACGAAGCATTGAGGAGAATGATGACCATGGACCATGCAGGAAAATTGTGTCGAAGAAGCAGCTGTATGTTGGCCAGAACAAACTTTCAGTGAGCTACACACACCAAGTACTTGCTCTGTTCGACCTGTTCGACTTTAGTGCTGTATATTTTCTCAATGGAGGAAATGAAATTTGGAGTGGGATGTAAATTGAATAAGTTGGGGTATTAATGATATGCAAATACATGGAAATAAATTAGCTACCACTCAAGGACAAGATTCTGAAGTCACTGTTTAAGGCTTGACAGGAAAATCATATGGGTTTTTCCAGTTGTTGTGATTTTTTTGTTTATTCTTGACCTATTTAGACTCATCACTTGCAATTACTCTTGCCGCACTGGGGAGGGGAAAATTCCGATCACTACTTTTATGCTACTGACCAGCGCTTTATCAGTGTATAATACCAAATAACCTCTGATACAAAAATAATGGCTTCAGGGCAGACTGCTAAATTTTAACCATCAGTGAATATGAGGCAACTGCAGCTTCAAAGCAGCATAGGAAAGTCATTGGTGTTAATTTCCAGCCATTTTTTTTTACATAAAGTGCAGGTAATTTACAATGTATTTAAATAACTTGGCTTGAAAAATATATTCAGATTGCTAACACATCATTGTGCTACTTGCAGAAGGTGCAGTGTAACACTTACATCTTATTAGGTTTCAATCAGCCTAAAGCCAGCTCTCTAAAACATCTCTACAAAAAAGATCAAGATCTGAATGAAAGAAGCAATGTATCAATGTGGGTTATTTGAGATTCACTTGCATGGTTAAACAACGATTCTTTCCTTTTAATTAGATGTATTGTCAAAGGATTATATGTAAAATCAATGTCATTTATTGTTAGTATTTTAAAAAATATATTTTAATACCTGCCTGGTCAGCATGTGAGCTTTGTCATGTTTTTTTTTAAGTGCAAGTTATTCTGAACAAGTAATGTGGGTCAATTGCAAAAGGGATAATAGTAATCATTAAATCATTAAAATTTTGTCTATGCTTCACAGAGCATGGAGAAAATTAACTTCCCACCAACCTCATTTTTTTTTGCTGAACATGAAATAATGATTTTCTGCCAGTATAATTACAAAGCTAACATCTGATAGAGTCAGCATCCGGGGGGGATTATCACATGCATGAGTATTAGACCTCATTACCAGCTTGACTGCAAAATTATTACATCTTGTAATTGGATGGCGAGATTTATATACAGATTGGCTCGGTTCTCTGTAAGATTGTAATTACAAGCTTCGTTGGTTTGCTACTTATCACACAGTGCAGGAGGAGGCAAAAAAACAAGCAAAGGAAAGACCATTTCATTAACCTGTAACCCTATCAAGGGAGGAGCACTGTAACATCCCTGTATTTATTAGGCCAAACAGATCTGTTTGCAGAAGGAGCCATTTATTACTGGCTGACAAATGGGATTTCATTTATTTAACCTCAGTGATCTATTTCAGTAAAATGTATAAACGAGCCATCCGTTTTATGATTCCAGAGTCAACGCCTCAATTATCTAAAGGCTAACTGCCTGTTAAAGCACCCATCTGCTGAGATGAATTCATTGATTTAATTTGCCTCATGTTCCTGAATGATTCCTACCACAGAGAGAAAAAAACATCAGAGTGATTTGGTGTACAGGCACAATTCTGTATGTGTGTCTGTATCTCTTTCTCTATGCCAGAACACAAGAGGACAATCAATATTGGCTTAAATTTTATGAGATGAGCAGTTAAGTTGTTCAGTAGCTGGCAGAATACCTTTGTTCTCCTACAACAAGTAATCACTGTTGTGGAATTAATATTGACAGGCCAGCTCCTTTGTAGCTAATTTTGCATTGCTCTACTCCAATCAGGGAGCCAGCAGTAATAGAGTTGTTATTAGAGTTCATTATGGAGCCTGTGAATCAATGGTTGCACAGAGAGACAGAGGTCAAGCACCTACTGGAAACTTCATTTATTTAGAGGTAGATAAGTTGTGTTATTTCTACCTCTGAATTCTTCTCATTACGAGGAAGGCAATTCACATAACATTCTACAGGTTGACATATACAGAGCTTTACGGCTACAGACAAAATTGTTCCCTCATTAATTTCACATTACAAGCCCTCCATATTTTGGTTTCTGCATCCTCATCGAGGTAACCTCAGCTCAGATAACTAGCTTTCATTTATAGTACACAAGAGCTGGAGGGCTTTTGTGGAAAAATGGTAGCATCACTGGCGTAGAGAGGCCCAGGTTCAAGTCCCACCTGCTCCAGAGCTGTGTCATAACATCACTGAACAGGTTAATTAGAACTTGCTACACAAGAACTGGGAGTTCCGTCTTGGATAACATATTTGGGTGGATGAATTATAATTTGAATCTATCACAGAATTAGCATGGTGCAGAAGGTGGCTGTTTGTCCCAACATACCTGCACAAGTTACAGTACTTTGAGCCAAATTCCTGCCATTTTCCTCATTTCCCTGCATACTATTTCTATCCAGATAGTCATCGAATGCCTCAAATGATCCTGCCTACACTCAATTTTCAGGCAGTGCATTCCACGCTCTCAGTGTAAAAGTCTTTTCGCACATCACCTTTGCTTTGTTTGCACATCACACATCACTTTAAAGTATTCTTTTTTCTCAGTGGTGTATCAATGGTTTCTACAAGGAAAAGCGAAGTTTTAAAACAATATGATCATAGACAAAGAAGGGAATGTGGGAGCTGCATTTGAAAAATATTACAAGCTGTCATTCGTAGTAGCTTGATTCTGAACTGAACAGTTATGTCATTTTCTATTTATTTGAAGAATGGATTTACCCTGTGTACTTTTCTGCATTTAGTTGTCTTCTGTAAGAGAAAGGCTGAGTCTGGCAAGGTTCATGACAAAATACATGGTGCAAAACACATGGAAAAACTATCTTGATGAGCTGAATAGCGTTTGAGAACTACAGGCTTATCCAAATATTAGAACTTCATGAATTTTGCCAGAAGAACTCAACAAACCAAATAACAAAAATAAATCTTGAAATTCCAAGAAGCATGCTTTGCCTTTAGACTTCTGACCAACTATTTTTCCTCAACTTGACCCTATTCCAAATATCAAAAACGGATTGCATTCAACAATTTATTAAACGCGTGGCCAGACATGTCCCTTACTCTAGAATTATTATAAAATCTCGTTTAATGAAGAAAATAGGAGACTTTGTCAGAAACAGTACCTGGCATTTCATAAATGAGATGCCAACCTGCAGAAGCTGTAACACAGGACTATTAAATAACAGAGGGAGCAGAAAATATACAGATCAAAACAATCCCATAATCAAGAGATTAGATGGAAGCTCTGCAGTTTGTCAGACTCAGAGTAAGTTGGTAGTGAGCAACTAAATAACTAACAAAGGAGGAGGCTCTAAAATGTCGCAACTCTGAATAATGGAGGATTTCAAAAGTGCCAGATGTGATGAATGGCTGGTGCTAAGGAAATAACGAAGTGGTGCTAACATCACTTTACTAGTCATTCAGAGGTTATAGGAAGATGGGTTTAAATCTCCCATGGTAGCTGGTGTAATTTAAATTAAATCTATAAATTTGGAATGTAAAACTGGCATCAGTTGTTCTAAAGTCCATTTGGTTCACTGAGGAAAGAAATGTATTGTCAGTACCTGGTCTGCCCTACCTATGAGGTCACATCCATAGCAAAGTGGTTGACTCCCTATTCAACAAGGAAGCCATACAGTTCAAGGGCAATTATGGATAAGTAACAAATTCTGATCTTGCCTTTGACACCTGCATTCCATGAAAGAACAAAAGAAAGAACAACAGGCTGTGACACTTCCCAGCTCAACATTGGTATTCTTCAGCAAGCACGCTCTCTAGTCAAATTATTTCTGTACAGTTACAACACTGGACTGTAACAGCAGTGTGAAAATTGGTCAGGTTCCTTTTGTCCAGAAAATGCTGGACAAATCCAACCTAGCATATCACTGCTATTTATTGATTTAGTTTCAATTTACTCTCGATTATCAGTATGCTCCTAATCATCAGCAAAGTGATGGACAGTGCCATTGACATTGCTATTCAGCAATGACCTCCACCTTGAAACTCAGTTTGTGATTCACAAGGGTGACATAGGTCTAGATTGCATTGCACCTTGGTCCAAACATGGACACAAAAAGGTGAGATGAGATTGACCTCCTTGAACTTTGAAGCAGAACTTAATGTAGTATGGAACGGGAACGCAGGAAAAATTGAACTCCATATGAAGCAAGGAAAGCCCTCTGATGGTTGGCGTCATAGTTATCACAAGGAAAGATGACTGCAATTATTGGACCTCAATCATTCTACTGTGAGAATATCGCTGCAGCAGTTCCTTAGGGTATTGTCCTGGACCCAACCATCTTCGATGGTTCAAAAGTCATCTCAGTGCCTATGAAACATCAGAACGAGTAATGTTTGTATCATAAAAGTACTAGACAATGACCATCGCCAACAAGAGTGAATCTAATCACCTCCATGATATTCAGCAGTATTAACATTAGCATTTGCAATAAGCTTCAGCCAGACATGCCAAGTGGATGATCCATCACAATCTCCTCAGACTTCCTTAGATCACAAATGCTGGTCTTCACCTAACTAGTGATATTATTGAATGGCTGAAGTCACTGGATATTGCAAAGGCTGTGAGTCCCAACAACATTCTGGCTACAATACTGAAGACTTTTGTGTTCCAAAATATTCCCCGCATGTGTGGATGGTTGCAGCTATTAAAACACTCAAGAAGCGTAATACCATTCAGGACAGAGCAGCCCATTTAATTCGTACCACATTCTCAAACATTCACTCCCTCCACCATCAATGCTCATTATGAGCAGGGATTGCGAACTATAAGATACTCAGCAGAAATTCACCAAGGCCCCTTAGATAGAACCTCCTAAATTTGTGACGTCTGTCACCTAGAAGGAAAAGAGCAAAAAAAAAGTGGGAGCACCTCAATCTGCAAGTTCCGCTCCAAGCCACTCATGTCTTGGAAATATATTGTTGTTCCATTGATATTGCTTCATGAAAAACCTGGAACTCACCCAAACACCATTATAGGGGCATCCACAGAAGGTGGACTGTAATGGTTCAAAAAGGCAACTCATCAAAACATTCTCAAGGGCGGATTAGGGGTGAGGGATAAATGCTAGCCCAGCCAGCAATGCCCTTATCCCATGAATGAACCTTTACATCACTGAATTCCACATAATCAACATCTTAGGCTTTACTATTGACCAGAATCAGAACTGGACTAGCCACATATATTGTGTGGCTACATGGGTAAATCCGATGTTGGAAAGACTATGACCAGCACCTCACCGCTAGACTACCTGAAGCCTGTCTGCCATCTCCAATTTACAAGTCAGACATATGATGGAATGCTGTCCAATTGCCTAAGTGACTGTAGCTCCAACAAAACTTAAGAAACAGTAACCATTTTTGACAAAGCAGCCAGTTTGATTGGCATCTCTTGCACAATCTTCAACATTCACTCACTCCACCCAACAAAGGCACACATCGGCTGCATTAAGCCATTCTTTCAGCAGCACCTGAGTAACCCATGACCTCAACCATTCAGGCAGACAAGGACAGAGGACACTAAATAATGTCAACACCTCTAGTTTTTATCCAAGGCACACACCATTTTGACTTGAAACTGTATTGTCATGCCTTCATTGACATTTTGCTTGGTCTAATGCTGAAACTCCCCATCTAACTGCACTGGGAGTACTACACAATATTGGTTGCAGTGGTTTAAGAAAAGAGTCTCATCAGCACCTTCTCAAGGACAGTAAGAAGTAAAAGCCGCTATAAATTCTGCACTTGCCATCAATGTCCACATCTCAAGAATGGACAAAAAAAGGAACAAAATTAAAAGATGCAATACATATTAATGATGTGCTTTACCTGTGCCCTTTCCCATTTGGACATCAACTAGTGCTTTAAACTTCATTTTATTTAATAACTATCTTAGCAATTGTCCAATTACAATGCAGTTTACTTTATGGAACTCTAATAAGAAAAATGCATTATGCCATTGACATGTGATAGTCGCAAAATGTTAACTTAAGAAATAGCCCCACTTATTGTTTGAATAAATTAAAATAAACAATGCTCAAAATATTGTAGCCTCTTCTGTAACACTGCTCTTGGTGAGTATTATGCTCTTCTAATCTTTGGCAATCTCTCTTTTGCCTCTTGAATCTTTCCTTCATCTCTTTCTATGTCCATTTTTCTGCCCATAATGATCAACATCAATATTATATTTTAATTTATTTACTTCCCACAGCCTCCATTAAATGCCCCATCATTTCAATTCCCTTTCGTAAAATTAGACTATCATTTTGATGGGAATCTCTATATTGCACCCTTGATATTACTCACCTTATAAAGATTCTAAAAATACACCAGCCCAATGCTTACCTTACTACTTACACAATTCTGTATTTCCTACATCAACAAAAAATACATACTCTTCAGGAAAAAGGAGATCACCAGTCTTCCCTGTACTAAAATGATTTTGGGCAACAGATATTGAACTGGAATCAGGTGACAAAGATCCGATTCACATAAGCATTGTTATCATATTAGGAGACATCAGGTGGGAAAAGGACTGAAATATTGGGGAATGTCTCAAATTGAAAAGAAGTAAAGAAAAAATGGTGAGAGAGGTAGTCTGAATCACAATAAAAACAGAGGTAGGGTAGCAATTGTGGTGGTGGAGGATGGAGGCCTGTTGGTAAGGAGGCCATGGTGGACAGGGAAAGGTGTTATGTAAAATTAGAGGAATGTTTGTCTCGACTTCATGAAATATTGTATAATATTACAGGTGTATTCTTAACTTATCCATCCATGGTTATAATGCAAAAATTGAACCAAATTTTTCTTTTATCTCTAGATCAACTTCTAACATTTTGGATAATGGGTGCTCCTGATAGATAAACTGCCCAAAATTAAGATTGACATCATACAGACATTCCTTAACATGCTGATGAAGGGTTGGAAATTTAGCAGAATTTTGGCAATTTGCTACACAGTCTACAATATAGCTCTGCAATTTTCGAGCAATAGTTCCATAATAGATAAGCCATGTTGTTATTGTCAGAGATTACTGACTATTTCATAATGATAGGTGAAAGTGAGGACTGCAGATGCTGGAGTTTAGATTCCAGATTGGAGTGGTGCTGGAAAAGCACAGAAGGTCAGGCAGCATCCACAGAGCAGGAAAATCGATGTTTCGGGCAGAAACTCTTCATCAGGAATTCCTCTATTTCATAATGATGATTAACAATATTCAGCCCCTCCAGGATGCTGTAATGCACTCTGCCTTCATTCCAAACATCTCCTCACACCCCCACAGCATCTTCCCATGCAATTGCAGAGGGTCTAATACCTACCAATTCACCTTCTCTCTCCTCACCACCATGGTGCCAGACATACCTTCTGGGTGAAGCAGCAGTTTACCTGTACTTCGTTCAATCTAGTCTACTGTATTCATTGCTCACAATGTGGTCTCCTCTACATAGGGGAGACGAAATGTATGCTGGGTGACCACTTTGCAGAATGTCCACATTTTGTCCATAAAAATGACCTTGAGCTTCCAGTTGCCTGCCACTTGAACACATCATCACGTTCCCACGCCAACATTTCTGTCACAGGCTGTGTTCCAGCGGGCCTCAACATCTTGAAAAACAACATCTCATTGTCTGTATAGGGACTCTGGAGCGTTTAGGCCTTGACATCGAGTTCAATAACTTTCGAGCCTGATTCCATCTTTCCATGTGTTTTACCCACCCCACACCCACTCATGTTTTGACATGGGGTTACTTTTAGCCCAGTCACTCATTCACACTTCTTCTTAGGCCCAATATCATCTTATACAGATTGCATTCAGTACAGCTCACTCATTTTCTCCTAATCTTTGGAGAACCTTATTGTCTTATCTCATATCATCTAATTATTAGTGTTTCTTCTATTCCAGCCTGCTATCCATGATTTTCTTGTTTACCCACACCTCTCTCTCTCTCTCTCTCTCTGGGCTCTTGACTCCACCTATCTACTCACTCTCCACTTCTATCCCTCTTCCCCTACTTTGGCTTCAGCATAAGTGGTTAGCGCTTCTGCCTCACAGCACCAGAGACCCGCGTTTAAGTCCAGCCTTGGGCGACTGTCTGTGTGGAGTTTGCACATTCTCCCTGTGTCTGCGTGGGTTTCCTCCAGTTACTCCAGTTTCCTCTCATAATCTAAAGAAGTGCAGGTTACATGAATTGGTCATGCTAAATTGCCCAAGGATATGTAGGTTAGGTGCATTAGTCTGGGGTAAATGTAGAGTAATAGAGTAGGAAAATGGGTCTGGGTGGGTTACTCTTCGGAGGGTTGGTGTGGACTTGTTGGGCTGAATGGCCTGCTTTCACACTGTAGGGATTCTATGATTCCTAGCTACTAAAAGTTCTGATGAAGATTCACTTGACTGGAAATGTTAACTCTGCTTTTTTCCCACTAATGCTGTCAGATCTGCTAATATCAAAATGGGCAAAAATTCCATAAACTTCAATTTAGATAGCTGGTCACACCATTGTTAGCAATGTGAAGAAACCACCAGCTGTATTAAAGTTGAAATTATGACTTAATAACAGTTAGAGGTGAGTCAATTAAAATAAAAGTTGCAGAGATGTAAATTCAGCTACCACCAAGTAATTACCTATTTTGCACCATCTCAAAACGTTACGATCTAGCCTTTAATGACTACTTATACATTGCCAACAAGTTACTTTTTCTCAGACAGGCTGCTTTCAATCACTTAATAGTGGTAGGGAAGTTTATTTTGCGCATTAAGTGTAAATGCATCTTAAATAATCTTTATAAAGAAAAGGTTATGCCTCTGTTTCACCTACACAGGAAAAGAAGAAATTTTGCCCAGATATAAACTGGGGGCCAGTGTAAGGACTGAGAAAATTATTCTACTGGATCTCATCCTGAATTGAGTATGAGACATTTTTCCTTCTTTGTTCTGCCATGTTACTGAATGTATTGATGTCCTATCTCAGATCTGAGTGTTATCTTTCAGTTCACAATTTTGTTTAATTTTCTTCATGTCAGTCAAGAATCACCAGTATGAATTCATCCAGAAGTAAGCTGCAATAGTTTAGATATGGCTTGTCACCATAAACTGAACCTGCCTTTGTTCTATTGAGATGCTAACAGATCTGCTGTGCAATTCCAGCAGTTTCTTTACCTTTTCTTTCCTATTTCTACTCTTTATGGAAAGTTTTCTCAATATTGAAAATCTAACATCATGTAACTTCTACATCAAGGTAAAATGCATTTGAACTGAAGCACTATCATACTATACAATTTAAAGAGTTCGTATCAGATTTTATACACAGCATATGAGCGGGAAAGAGTTTATGAATATGTTTTACAGTGTGGTTTGATTTTTCTTTAATTGCACACCCCAAAAGGTATTAGTTGTGTAATTTTGTGACTTTGTCTTCTTGTAACAAGAGGGATCGTTCTTCTATTTTCCCTTCTGCATTTGAAGATATGCTATGTGAGAATCACTAAGACCTGCCATTTTGTAAATCATTTTTTTCTATCCTGAGTAATTTTTTTAAGAAACATGAAATTGGAGCAGATTTTGTTTTTAACTTCCAGAATTCCCAGGTCTGCAGCAGTCAATATGAAACCATTTAAGTGAAATGTGCACATTAACCCTGGACAGCTTGTGATAGCACTCCTCATTGATCAGATAAACAGTTTGTGAGATATTTGATTACAAAATGACGCACTCATTTAGCCATCTTTTCATCCATGATAGGCTTATATTGAATGTGAAATGGCAAGAAAGTTGCCTCCTGGGGGTGCCATCATAGCTTAAGTAAAGGGAAACCTACGGTAGTCTTTCACTAATGCTCCTCTGAGTGCAGTTTTACTTTACAGTGGGTCATATGTGGTACATTCTTTCACATTTTCTGCTTTAATGTGACCTCTTTTACAGACCCATTTAAGTGTATAATCCTGATAAATTGTCCCAAATGTCATTGTTTAAATGTTACTCTGAAACACATTTCACAACGATATTACACCCCATCAAGTTCCGTGCTGTGTGCTCTGCAGCTGTTCGGCTTTCCATTAGTACTTTGTGTTCCGCAACAATTCCAATTAATTAATCCTCATTTCCAAAATGGCATTTAATTAATTTTAATTAATTTGTAAGAATTTTTTTTTGAAGTGTACTTCATTGTATGATGCATAATACGGTACAAGGAATGTTTTGTTTGTTGAGCTGTTTATTATGCCAACACAATTGTAATGTCCACCTGGACTTAAACAGGTCTTTTTCTACGGATGTAGTTTTTCTATTTTCAGTAAAAAGTGGTTTGCCGAGTGAGGTTCGTGTCACCCAGTAGGCCGTGCCTCAGAATGTCTTTGCTCATGCAACCTTCCACTCTTCACCTCCTTAATTATATAAGAGGGCTTTTCAGCACCATTCTCATATAACCACATTGCAGGAGAGCTGGAAGTGCTCACCGCTGCCAGCACTTTCTGGCATTCACAGCTGGCACCATACTCAAAGTCCAGCCAGACACCACTTTGGATGCTACAAGCCAGGAGCTGCCCATCACACGTATAGCTCCAGCATTATCCATGTGGAAATGTCCCAAAAGACAAATTAGCTCCCCACTTTGCAGAAAGAAACCTGGAGATTTGGAATACTGCAGAGGAGGGCTGTCCTTTAACTTGCAGACCATGAAACAACCCTATCAGACCCAGTCAGCCTGGACACACTGAATGGCTTGGGTCAGTGCTGTCTCCTGTCTTAAATGAAATGCACAAGATAATTTTTTTGTACTCTATAAAGTTAAGTGACACCATCTTCTCTGTGCAAAATCACATTCACAGAGCAACCACTCATTCAAACTCTACTACTGCACATGCGTGTCAACAAGGCTGATGGACTGCAACTTTCACTATTGCATGCATCATGGCCACGCATCGGCTGTCACCCACCTCAGCCTGCCATTCTACTAACCCTTCCTAAGATCAGCACTTCCCATTCACTCACAGTGGACACCTCAAACTTCTCCTGTGTGTTCGTGTTCTCTGAAAGTGAACAGACAAGCAACAAACAACAGTCCACCAACGTTATCAGGCTGACTACAGGATGTATGCGACTTGCTGTCTCTATGGGGACAAGTCCAGGACATAAGGTATCTGGCAAATATGTTCACAGACCTGAAATAATTCAGTGTAGCTACAGGGACTGAGTGTCAATGGTAAGGGGGGAGAGGGACAAGGGACCTCATATTCACTCTAGGTGTTCACAGGAAGACAGGGATGTTTCTGTTTTCTGGTTTTATTTCTGATTTCTGGCATCTTTAGTTTCTTTTTGGATAAGTAGCATTGACCCTTTCTATGGCCAATGATAACAGCAGCGTCAAGTCCTGCAAGAATAACAACTAAGTATTAAGTTGGGCTGCTTGCCATATTACCATAGAATATTAAACATTTAAAAGACATTCAACCCATCTTATTCATCATGGAAACAGGTCTCATTTAGGTTTTGCCTAGCTTATTGGGCTCAATGATACGTTGTTCTATCGTGTTAAAAATCACACAACACTAGGTTATAGATCATTGTTCTATCATGCAATCTTGGATGAGCCAACTCACAGATGTTTTGATCCTCATTCTCATTTTTGTCCTCTTCTGCCTTCAGAACTCCCTTCTCCAAACCCCCACCTTCATCAGCATCAGTTGCAAAGGGTACAGCATGCCACATACATTCTCTCTGGCCTACGTGGAGCAACTCAGACACTGAAACCTTGCGCCGAATCTGACAAGAAATGAACGGAATGTCAATTCCATCCAGTTTCATGATGTGTTACCTTGTCTGTGAGGGCTAGAAAGTTTCTCGCACGATCATCCTAAATTCGCCTCATTATCTTCCCACAGTGCTTCTCTGGTCCCAGGTGCTGTTCCGATTCATCAAAGGTGGCAGTACTCACCACTGCTGGGATAACCAGTAATCACTGGCCCAGCACCATTTTTAAAATGAGTCAATCTGAGACATACACAGGCAGTCCAGAGCTGCCCTGCATGTTTGGAGAACATGGCAGACAATAGGAAATTGCTATCCTACTTTGCAAACTGGGATGTGGAGGTTCTCGTTCTTCATCTCCCAGAATTGACAGACGAGAATATGACCCTGCCAAATGCCACCCAGGTCAGTGCAGTTGTCATGGTCCAGATGAATGTGCAGCAGTTACTCAAGAGAGTCAAGGTTTTGACCTTCTCCTCTCCATCAGGGTTTCTGCTGCCATCTTGCCTTTGCTTAATCACAAGTTTATCTCTGCAATTGAATCCACCATCTAAGAAGTCTCATGCTCTGTGAGTCACACCTCTGCATGCATCATCTTTCCTCACCCACTTCCACACAACCAATTACCCACCCCCTCACATTGCTAACTTTACATACTCTCTGCACTGCCTTCTCACTCATTGGGGGCACCTCACCAATTTTCCTCGACTTGCAACAGTATTAACATCACTTACAGTTATGCCAGTCACATCATCCACTCAGTTCCACCTTTGACTCAGTCTGAGAAAAAAAATGATCCAGTTGAAATAGGGCGAAGAGCCAGGACACATAGTGGGATGCATGATATTTGGCTCCTCACCCCCTACAGGGAGAGGTTCTGGCTGGCAGGGACTAGGAGTGATCATTTGGAGTTGCTGAAAAATCCCATGTCCCAGCAACAAAGTAAGAAGCATTGCTCTGTGGTGAGGTGGTACATGACCTCTAGGATTGCTAAAAAAATATTGATACTTTTTCATGAGCATGGACAAAAACTCAAAATAAGAAAGTCAAGTATAAACCTGGCCAGACTCGACAATTCGTAAAGACAACAGCTGGGACAGGCAGTAATCATGCAGCCTGACCTTGGGCAATCAGCTTCCCATTGAAACCAGACAGGACTGGAACCGTCTGGTCAGGTGCTAATGGACACATGGTTTCGAATAACATCTCTAGCTTTGTTAAAGCAATGCTGCACAGACTTGGTGGTGCCCACCTCAGTATGAGGTCTGAGGCATAATGAAACAAGGAATGCACTAAACAATTGAAAGCTCAAAAGCCATGTTTTGCAAACCCCAAATATGGAAGGTAGATACCTCATTGGATTTCCTGCCCCTGCCTGATGCTAGTAATGAATACAGACTACAGAAAATTCAAGAAGGGGGGATGAAAGGGATAACCTGGAATCCCAGCTCACTCAGCTTTTGCACCTTCATCAATGGCATCGCCAGAGAGCACCTACAACTGGCAACTGAGCTGCACAGCATCTCCAGCTCCTTGTATCTTGTAGTGAGCATTGTCAGACTGACCAGACGCAGTAGACCACCTTTGTGAGACGACCCAAACCAGCTCTAGATTGGAAGGGAAGCTGAAATCAATGAGTGCAGATCCTGAAACATTGGCTAACCCTCAAAGATCAAGGAACAGTCATTCTCAACCTTATTGAACAGGTATTACCAGTCCTCTCAGATAAATAGTTCAAATACAATGTTAGGGAACTGTGGATAGAGTATAGCGAATCCTCAGAATTGTGTCAGAAATAGACAGTTAGTATAAATTAAGAGAAAGTGAGGACTGCAGATGCTGGAGATCAGAGCTGAAAAATGTGTTGCTGGAAAAGTGCAGCAGGTCAGGCAGCATCAAAGGAGCAGGAGAATCGACGTTTTGGGCATAAACCCTTCTTCAGGAATGAAGAGGGTGTGCCAAGCAGGCTAAGATAAAAGGTAGGGAGGACGGACTTGTGGGAGGGGCATTGGGAATGCGATAGGTGGAAGGAAGTTAAGGTGAGGGTGATAGGCCGGAGAGGGGTTGGGGGCAGAGAGGTCGGGAAGAAGATTGCAGGTCAAGAAGGTGGTGCTGAGTCCGAGGGTTGGGACTGAAAAAAGGTGGGGGAGGGGAAATGAGGAAGGTAGAAAAATCTTGTGGTTGGAGGGTTCCTACGTGGAAGATGAGGCGCTCTTCCTCCAGGCGTTGTGTTGCCATGGTCTGGCGATGGAGGAGGCCAAGGACCTGTATGTCCTTGGCGGAGTGGGAGGGGGAGTTAAAGTGTTCCGCCATGGGGCAGTTGGGTTAGTTGGTGCGGGTATCCCAGAGGTGTTCTCTGAAACGTTCCACAAGTAGGTGGCCTGTCTCCCCAATGTATAGGAGGCCAGTATAGTATAAATTGAAGACTGCTTACTAAAGAATCCTGTGAAGGCATTAATAGAGTATAATAGAGTTTAATTAAAGTCCAATAGTAGCGTCAGATAAATATTGTTATTCCTTGATAAGGTGTTTAATAAAGTTGTTATGGACTTTTACCTGACATTTGTCCGTACTGTGCCAGAGTTTGAAAGGGTTAATGCAAACTGGTCAAGGTTAGTCAGGGTACATTTACCCAGCTTTCACTTGGTAACTACTCATTATTGTATTACATTTTCATGACCCCTATCATGAAAGTATTCTTAACATGCCAGAAGTTCTGTCACATGTTTGTGAAGTTTTCTCTCTTTTGTCTCAATGCGATATCCGCTGTCTCTGCAGTTAACATCACCTGATGAAAGAGCAGCTTTCCAAAAGCTTGTGATTTCAAGTAAACCTGTTGGACTATAACCTGGTGTCGGGTGACTTCTGACCTTCTGCAGTTAATAAAAGAGCGTCAGGTAACATCTCCTCCTCTATGTCTGAGGAGGAAAGGGAGCCAAAATGTGGAGGTACCGGTGTTGGACTGGGGTGGACAAAGTTAAAACTCACACAACAGCAGGTACCTGATGAAAGAGCAGCGCTCCGAAAGCTGTACTTCCAAATAAACCTGTTGGACTATAACTTAGTTTTGTGTGATTTTTACAAAGGATGCACTGGCAAGGCTGGCTCCTGCACCCTACAACAGTTCAGATACTGACACTTTGGTAGGCATTTTATCAGAATGGAGCAGACACAGGAGGCAAGTTTGTCAGGGGCACTGGGCAACCTGATACAAAGGCTGCAGGATTGCAGCAATCTGGCTATGAACCTGCTGTCTTAGATATGTGAGTATCTGGCTGCCTCCATGGAGAGTCAGGTCCAGCAGTCTCACGGACCTGCATTTCATCGCTCTAGCTATCAGTGCTCAGCACCAACAGCAAAATGACAAGGGAGGCAAGGGACCATGACCTGACCTCAAGTGCCCTTCCCTCACAAGGAGGCAGCAATGGCAGTAGATACTGAGCTGGAGAAGAAGCCACATACAGGCTTCCCCAGAAGTCTCCTGTCAGTATATGCTAAAGTTGGTAAAGCCTTTCACCTCTACTCTGCTTGCCAATCTTTGTGGGAATTCAAACAGAGCAGGGTGTGTCTGATTTTGGGCAGGACACGCTCAGCCTATCTGGGCTCTCTAGACAAAAATGCCTCTGGGGTTGTACAACCAGGCCTTCAAGCTCAACAAGCTCAGTTGTTAGAGCAGACTCTCTCCACCACAGCTGTAGTCCCTGCTACTGCATTGAGAAATAGTAACAAGGACAGAAAGAAGACCTTCTGAGGGTACATTGTTAGCACTAGTGACACGTCAATGGGAATAAGTTACCACATTTATAAATATATGTTGTCTTGATGAAAAATCTCAGTTATGAGGTCGGACAGGCTAGGCTTGGTTTGTTTTCTTTGGAGGAATGGAGGCTGAGGTGGGATTTGACAGAGGTATACAAAATTATGAGAGGAATACACAGAGTAGATTGTAAGAATCTTTTCTCTATGGCAGATGTGTCTAAAACCAGAGGGAATAAGTTTTAGGTGAGGAATAAGTGGTTTTGAGGATATCTGAGAAAGAAAATTCAGAGAGATAATGGTAGAAATATGAAATATGCTGCTTGAGAGGGTAGTAGAAGCAGGTACTCTTGCAACATTTAAAAAGAATCTAGTTGAGCACTTAAAATTCCAGGACATAGTAGACTGTGGACCAAGTGCAGGTAAATGGAATTAGTGTAGTTTGGTGTTTGTTGGTCAGCATAGACATGGTGGGTCGAAGGACATGTATCCATGCAATGTGACTCTATGTTCACTTTTCTTCATCACCTGTATGTGTGAATTTTGTTATAAACAGAATCGCATCACCTTTGCATGCAGAACAAAAGAGACCTTGGAGTGCAGGTTCATAGCTATTTGAAGTAGAGTCACAGGTAGATACGATAGTGAAGAAGGTGTTTGGTATGCTTTCCTTTATTGGTCAGAGTATTAAGTACAAGAGTTGGGAGGTCATGTTGCGGCTGTACAGGACATTGGTTAGGTCACTTTGGAATATTGCATGCAATTCTGGTCTCCTTCCTATCGGAAGGATATTGTGAAACTTGAAAGGGTTCAGAAAAGATTTATAAGGATACTGCCAGGGTTGGAGGCTTTGAGCAATAGGGAGAGGTTGAATAGGCTGAACCTGTTTTCCTTGGAGCGTTGGAGGCTGAAGGGTGACCTTATAAAGGTTTATAAAATCATGAGGGGCATGGATAGGATAAATAGACAAAGTCTTTTCCCTTGGGTGGGAGAGTCCAGAACTAGAGGGCATAGGTTTAGGGTGAGAGGGGAAAGATATAAAAGGGACCTAAGGGACAATGTTTTCACACAGAGCGTGGTACATGCCTGGAATGAACTGCCAGAGGAAGTGGTGGAGGCTGGTACAATTGCAACACTTAACAGGCATCTGGATGGGTATATGAATAGGAAGGGTTTGGAGGAATTTGGGCCGGGTGCTGGCAGGTGGGATCAGATTGGGTTGGGTATCTGGTCGGCATGGATGTGTTGGACCAAAGGGTCTGTTTCAGTGCTGTACATCTCAATGACTCTATGGCCTTTAATGCAGAAGGTCTTCTGATTCCTGTAAGCCTGCACCAGGGAACATTTATGCAGGTCTATGGCAGAAAATACAATTGAGAATCAACAGGCAAACTAAGGGTTTAAGGAGAGGGAGAGTGGGGAATGGTGAAAACAAATAAAAAGAAGAAAGAGCAGCAAACATGATGGGAAGCCCCAAAGTGTCTTCTGTAGGCAGATCAATAGTAAGAAAGTGGTTAAAGGAAGATTAGGCCTAATCAGAGACCAAAAAGGGGATTTTGAGATGGAGACAAGGGTAATGGTTGAGGTATTAGATGAATATTTTGCTTTGTTGACTAAGGTAGAAATTCTGTCACTATAAGGAAGCAAAAGTAATGAGAAAGTGATTGTTGGCATTTAAAGTTAACAAGGTACTGAGATTGGTTGATATGCCTCCAAGAATTTTGAAGGAAGTGAGGGTAGAAACGTGGAATTGTTAGCCATAATATTTTAGTATTTGCTGGACTTAGGAGAGGTGATAGAAGATTGGGGAATTGCCAACATTTTGGCCTTGTTCAAAAAACATTGTAAGAATAGTTCCAGCAGTTCCGTCTGTGGACAGCACGGTGGCTCAGTGGTTAGCACTGCTGCCTCACAGCACTAGAGACCCGAGTTCAATTCCCGCCTCAGGTGACTGTCTGTGTGGAGTTTGCACATTCTCCCTGTGTCTGCGTGGGTTTCCTCCGGGTGCTCCGGTTTCCTCCCACAGTCCAAAAATGTGCAGGTTGGGATGAATTGGTCATGCTAAATTGCCCGTAGTGTTAGGTGAAGGGGTAAATGTAGGGGAATGGGTCTGGGTGGGTTGCTCTTCGGAGGATCAGTGTGGACTTGTTGGGCCGAAGGGCCTGTTTCCACGCTGCAAGTAATCTAATCAGTTTTAGATCACTTACTTTAACTTTGGTAGTAGGAAAAGTATGGAAAGAAGTATTCATGACAAAATCAGTAGTCACACAGAAAAAAAGTTAGGTTGATTAGGAAGAGTCAACATGGATTTCATACAATCATAGAATCCCGATTCTGCAGAATGAGGTCATTTAGCCCATTGAGTCTGCACCAACCCACTGAGTAGTATCTCACCCAGACCCAGCCCACCACCCTATCCCAAGAACCCTGCATTTACCACAGCTAAGCCACCTAACCTGCACAATCCTGGACACAATGGGACAATTTCGCTTGACCAATACATCCAACATGCACATCTTTGAATTATGGGAACAAACTGGAGAAGTTGGCGGAAACCCACACAGACATGGGGAGAATGTGCAAACTCCACACAGATAGTCAACGAAGTCTGGCTTCAAGCCTGGGTTCCCTGGCGTTATGAGGCAGTACTAACCACTGAACCACCGTACTGCCTGAAGGGGGGTGGTTTTACAGGGGAAATCAGATTTAACTAACCTGCTGGAGTTTTTAAACAGGTGATGGAAAGGCTTGATGAAGGTAGTGCTCATGACATGGTATATATGAATTTTTAGAAGGCATTTGATACAGTACCTCACAATAGACTTGTGAGGATAATTATTGGTTATGGCATGAAAGAGATACTGGCAACAATGCATCCAAAATTAGTCAAGTAATAGGAAATAAAGAGTAATGGTCAATGAATATTTTTCAGACTGGAGAAAGGTTTGTTGTGGACTAGTGAATACTGGGACCCTTGCTTTTCCTGATGTACATCAACGCTCTGGATCTTAGTGTGCAGGAAACAATTTCCAAGTTTGCAAATGACACCAAACTTGGAAGGACAGGGTGGAACTATATAAGGACATTGACAAGTTGGTGGAGTGGGCAGACAGCAGGCAGATGAGGTTCAATGCAGAGAAGTAAGAAGTGATGCACTTTGGTTGAAGAACACTGAAAGACAATATAAATTAAGGTGTACAATTCTAAAGTGACCAGAGCAGAAGGATCTGGCTGTACCTATGCACAGATCATTGAAATATAGTTAGACCCCCAACTCTGGTCTAGCAATTGTCTTAGAAAGATTGCTCTTTATTCTCATTCTTTAAAAATGTAGAATTACTTTTGGCCTTTTAGATGATTTAGTGCACGCTTCTACCCATTCGGGGAATTGAAGACTTGAACTTATCTTTTTCTTCATCCATATTGTTCAATTTGTCTTCATTGAGATAGTCATTAATTCACTATCCTGAAGGCAAAACAAAACTAAAGAATAAAAGAAATTGGAAGTTACATTGATAGGGTTAGATGAAATGGGCGGAAAAAGCTTGCAGGGGGCATAAATACCAATATGGATAAATCGAACACAATGCTAAATGTTTCTGCTATGCATTAATTTTACCTCCACATCTTTTCATTACTTGTTTTATTTTCCAAAGTATTCTACCTTTGACTAAATTTTATCCAGCTAGTCTCTATCCATCCCATTAACTTGCTTTTTATCCTTCCAAAGTCATAAATAATGATGCAAAAATGACCCACGCTTCCAGCTGCCTGTCACTTCAAGACGTCACTGTGTTCCCACACCAACATTTCTGTCACAGGCCTGTTGCAGTACTCCAGTGCAATGTCAAAAAAATTCTCATTTTCTTCTTGGGGATCTTGCAGCTTCTAGGACTCAACATTAGTGGGCGGCACGGTGGCACAGTGGTTAGCACTGCTGCCTCACAGCGCCTCAGGCGACTGACTGTGTGGAGTTTGCACGTTCTCCCCGTGTCTGCGTGGGTTTCCTCCGGGTGCTCCGGTTTCCTCCCACAGTCCAAAGATGTGCAGGGTCAGGTGAATTGGCCATACTAAATTGCCCATAGTGTTAGATCAGGGGTAAATGTAGGGGTATGGGTGGGTTTCGCTTCGGCGGGTCGGTGTGGACTTGTTGGGCCGAAGGGCCTGTTTCCACACTGTAATCTAATCTAAAAATCTAATCTAATTCAGTTCAATAACTTTAGATCATCTCCAATGGGATGCCACAACCAAGCACATGCTCCTCACACACACACACACATTTCCCTCCCATCCCTTGTCAGCATTCCATAAGGGTCATTCCATCTGGCACACCCTGGTACTCTCTTCCTGCACTCCAAACACCTGCTTAAATACCCACACACTTCCTATGTAATCACCGAAGTTGTTACACTTGCCCGTTTACCTCATCCCTCTTCACCCTCCCAAGGCCTCAGACATACCTTTCAAGTGAAGCAACGATTTACCTGTACTTCATTCAATCTAGGAGAAAGTGAGTACTGCAGATGCTGAAGATTAGGAACAAGGCAGTGGTGCTGGAAAAGCACAGCCGGTCAGGCAGCATCTGAGGAGCAGGGAAATCGACTTTTCGGGCAAAAGCCATTCATCAGGAATGAGGCTGGGGGCCTCAGGGGTAGAAAGATAAATGGGAGGAGCGTGGGGCTGGGGTGAAGATAGCTGAGAGTGGAATCGGTGGATGGAGGTGGGGATAAAGGTTGGAGGGGAGTGTGGTGCAGACAGGTGGGAAGGAAGATGGACAGATGGGACAGGTCATGAGGAAGATGCTGAGCTGGAAGGTTGGAACTGGGGTAAGGTGGAGGGAGGGGAAATGAGGAAACCCACACAGACATGGCGAGAATGTGCAAACTCCACACAGACAGTCGCCTAAGGGTGGAATCCAACCCGGGTCCCTGGTACTGTGAGGCAGCAGTACTAATCACTGAGTCTAATATGGGTCAAATGTGCTAAATGGATGCATAGTAGATTAGAGATGGTCTAATTGAATAATTAACATACTCATATGTAAATAACCTCCTCTTGTTTCTAAATTCTCATGGCCTAAAAAGGACCATTACTGAAGTTACCTATCTGTTTTATGTCAACTACACACACACAGATACGCCTACACACACACTCTCACACACACACAGGCACTCCTATACATACATGCACACAGACACACATACACACAAACGCGCACACAGACACCCACACACACCCTTATAGACTCACACACTCCCACACTCACACATGCACCCCCTCACAGGCTTAAAACACCCTGCACTCACTACAGACACACATACACTTTCTCACACTCACAACCCCCAACCCAGACACACACACACACACACAGACAAAGACCCACATGCACACATATATTTTGTGGCGTGAATTTGTACTTTTAGGGTTACATTGTACTTTGCTCAAAAACTGCATGAATTTATGTAAAACTCCGTTATCTCACTTTTTAGATTAGAATCAATCTAAACATCATGGCATAGACAGAGAACACAGGGGGCCAACACCTTCAACATATTGTCTAGCTATCACCATTGTTAACAGCTAACCTGAGAATGCAACATTTAAAAAAAAAGGTTTTGTGATTTACACATGAAAGAAGTGAAACTATCACTATATTCTAACACATGAAAGGCTTAACAGACAATCAATTTTCCAATGTATAATTTCAGTTACATCACACTGTAAATTTTTGCTATAAATTCTGTGTGTTAGGATTGAGCCCTCCACTATCACCTGATGAAGAAGCGTCGCTCCAAAAGCTAGTGTGCTTCCAATTAAACCTGTTGGACTATAACCTGGTGTTGTGTGATTTTTAACTTTGTACACCCCAGTCCAACACCGGCATCTCCAAATCATTATAATTTTTAATGATGCTATTTTACAGGTTAACATCGGAAATTGGTTTCTAAACTGTTCACTAAAATCCAGGAAAGACTTGATTAATTTTTAGATGCTATGCATCTATAATATATCTTAAGTTGTTCTTCCATCTAAAATGATGGGAGCGCAAGAGGGCAGCAGATCTTCATACTCAGTGTTCCAGTACATGTTTAACATGTACTGGAGTGCATGCCTACTTTCCAACAGCAGAAGAAAAATGCTGGCATAAAGCCTCTGTATCATTCAATCTTCACAGTTCACTCCAATCATTCCATCTTTGTTAATTGGGAGGTCCTATCATTTAATGAAAGCAATCATTCTTCTTGATGCCATTCCCAATTAGAGAAATCACATCAATATAAAATAGAAACTGAGGAACTGTTGTTCAGGTAATAAAATAAAGTAATAGCTATTCCCACTACGGGAAGCTTACAGGGACAGAAAAGGATTTTATTTCTCAAAAAATCAAGCAGAGCATCAATTTTTTCAGTGCACAATTCCAATATTTAGTCTCACTACTTCTTATCTATCATAATATTTAGGGAAGATAAGAGGCATTAAGAGTCATTTATTTTATGATTTAGTGCAATATGTACTCTACTTAAGACTTTTTAAAAAAATTGCCATATGTAGCACATGTTCTCAAACATGTTGCAAAGTTAACAGAGAGAAGAAAAACTTCTTTACCCATTTGCAACATGGTCTTAGTATGATGGTGTTCTTCACATTTTGTTAGAGAAAGATTTTAGACAGGTTGCACTCATTGTTTGCAAAGCTATCCAGGAAGCATGTGATGTAGCATACCCAAGTCCATTCTTCCCAGTGACGATGGTTGAAGTCACACCTTCAGGGAGCCCTTGAAACATTTGTGTGAAGCCCCTCTGCTCCATTTTCCAGTGATGAACTCCCCATAGAACATGATTTTGGGCAGGCCACTGTCATCCATCTACATATTTTGATGTACCAATGTTGGCTTTGAAGGGCATTGGCTATTTCCAGGGTTTCAATTTTTGTGATGTGGTTCTCCCAGTGGACCTTGAGGATGCTGTGGAAATAGTAATTATGGATATATACTACAAGACATACATGCCAGCAGCACAAGACATATGACTCAATGTCATGTAGAAGGGTCATCTGAACCCTTTGAGTTTGTTCTTTACTATGAAGATGTGGCTGCTCTACACTCATTTTTACAATTTGCCACAGGCACTAGTTGCTTTAGAAAACCTATTGTCTGCTTCCTCATCCATGGTGGCGTGAAACATGATGGCACTCCTCAAATCAGTAAGCTCCTTGATGGCTTCCAGCTTGTTTCTCTCAGTGGTGATGGTGTGGGTTCTTCTTGGGGCAAGGGCTGATGCTGGATTTCAGTTTTCTTTAAACTGATCTTTAGTCTAAAGCATTGGGCTGCCTCAGAAAACAAATGTTCTATGTTGCAGGTCTGTGTGCTGGGAGAGCACGTTTATTTGCAATAAGGAAGGCAGTTGATTAGCGTTTCTTGTGCCTTTGGGTGAGTATGAAGATGACTGAAGTTGAAAAAAAAACCCTCCATTTGTCTGGAAACTTGTCTAAACTTCTACTTCAAGGTCTTCCATTGCCTCTACAGCATCATGCAGAAGGTGGTTTTGAAATGTTGGGCACGCCACATATCCCAGCTTCACGTCATTAGAGATTCAGAAGTGGCTTGACAGCTGTGCTTAAGTATGTCTATACTCATTTTCATGAAACTGCTTCATCATGGCCTGGAATTTGGAGGATGTGTAGGTTTCTCAAGGATTTCCCAATGTCTGCTCATAGTATTGAATTTCTTGGTGAGAACTACCAAGTAAGCTTTGTTTCACTAACAACATCCCTGTTATATTTGCATAAGTTTAAATATTTGTATAAAAAGTATAAGAGTATAAAATAAGTGTAATGAGTCTCTGTTGTCTCTATTTGCTCAGAAACCACATTGACCCTCTGGGAGAATTTCATCCATAATTGTAGGCAGCCAGGATGTCCACAGCAGTAGAAAGAAAGCTGATCACACAGGATTTGGAGAAGTTTGTATTTTCCCCTTTGCTGTTGGGAATGGTGATGATAGCAGCATCATGAATATTCTGTGGGATCCTGCACTGTTCCGAGCTGCCATGAAAACCTCATAGAACTTGGTATCTAAGGCACTGCCACCATACTGCAAGTTGGAATTTTACTGACTTTGGGTTTGCAGTTTTTCATCTGGTTGATGACAGTCACAGCTTCCTCCAGAATTGGACTTTCTTCCAGTTCTTCTTTATAAACAGTTGTTTGATGCAGTTGATGGAAGTATTATGCACTGTGTACCGACACCTGTTCTATGTTCCGAATCAAATGACCTTGTTGGAAATATCCTGTGCTGCAGATTTGATGTCTCCTCAGAATTGTCTGGAATGGAATCAACAGTGAGATTATAGGGTTCTAGGCTGGTCTATAAGGTTGCCTGATGTCTACCTCTGCAAGATGAGGTTTGTAAGTTGCTAGCTCAACATTTCTTTACTGATTTGTCTTTCAGATAGTTCTTGGGATAAGGCCTCAAACAGAAATTCACCTTTGAGTAAACAAGCAGGTTGCCTGTATGACAGTCAGCACTGGGCGTGATGTCCATTACGTTACGCAGGTGCACCTAGGCCTGGTCTAACAGGTCCCTATGTTTAGAGTGGGGATACAAGAGTAAAATCTGTGTTAATTCCATGGTTTAGGAAGGATTCCTTTCCATCCCTTACTGCTGTGGTCAACTGTGATATCAAAATTGCAAAGGATGTCAATTCTAAATTTAAAAATCACACAACGCCAGGTTATAATCCGACAGGTTTATTTGGAAGCACTAGCTTTCGGAACGCTGCTCCTTCATCAGGTGGTTGAAAGCTAGTGCTTCCAAATAAACCTGTTGGACTATAACCTGGTGTTGTGCTGTATTATCTTTAACTTTGCCCACCCCAGTCTAACACCGGCACCTCCAAAGGGTGTCAATTCTGTCCTCATAATGGATTCATTAGAAACATATAAACATAGAGCAGAATTAGCCATTCAGCTCTTGAAGCCTACACCTCCGTTCAATATTCTTATGGCTGATCCTTTACCTCAATGACATATCTTGCTTTCTCCCCATACACCTTGATGCTTTTAAAATCCTAAACATTATCTATCTTGAATACATTTAATGACTTGCCCTCCACAGCCTTCTCTAGTAGCGAATTTCATAGATTCATGACTCTTTAAATGAAGAAGAGATTCCTCATCCCTCTCCAAAATTCTCTACTGCATATCCTGAGACTGTGTTTCATGGCTCTAGACTGCCCAACTTGGTAAAACATCTTCCCTGTGTCTAGTTTGTTCAGTCCTGTTAGGATTTTATATATTTCAATGAGATCCTCTCTCATCCTCTAATCTCTAGTGAATGTAGGTCCAGTTGAACTAGTTTCACCTCATAAGATAGTCCTGCTATTTCCGCTATCAGCCCATTGACCCTCCATTGCATTCCGTCTATGGCAAATACATTCTTTGTTCGGTAGGGAGATGAAAACTGCATGCAGTACTCAGCAAGACCCTAGATAACTGCAATAAGACATTCTTATTTCTGAATTCAAATCCTCTTGCAATTAAGGCCTATATATATATATATATATATATGATGCAATCAATATCTATATATTTTAAATGATTTCAAGAAATGTTATGCCAGTAGTACAGTGGAAGCATCAATGACTAAATATTATTCACAGCTTCAATGGTCACAATGTGCTGAGTCACTCAATAACACTCAGTTTGCATAAAGAACAAGTAGATACAAAATAACTTATCTCTCATACCTCTTGATGTGTGAGAGATGTGATGACTGAGTTTGGGGGGGGGGCATTGATTACGTTTTTGATGCACTCCTCCATTAGCCACAAGAAGTGTTAAATTTTACCAGGTTGATGATAAGGCTAGTTACATAGATAAGCTACTTGGCTTAATATTGGAAACAATTTAGCTATGTACCTGTAATAAATAGGGTTTCTATAAATACGTCTTAAATAAACATGCACAAATTAATGACCAAAAAGCTTTAGACCTAGCAAAGAAAGATGTAACTTATGTTTTAACATCTTAAAATTATCATGAAAAATGTGAATAAAAATAAATATCGTTATTTTTAATTCATTGTTGGAATGCGGGTATTGCTGGCTGACCAGCATTTATTGCCTATCACTAGTTGCCCTTAAGAAGATGGTACCTTCTTGAACCACTGCACCCCACCTGCTTTGGGTTGACCCACAATTCCAGGGAAGGTAATTCCGGGATTATGAATCCCTGTGACAGTGGTTCTCAGCAAGACGTTTCTCTACCCATGTTTAACCTGAAGCCATGAGTCTTTCTGGGATCCAGAGTCAATGTTGAAGACTCCCAGGCAACTCCCTCCCACTCTATAAAACTGTACCACCACCTCTGCTGGGTCTGTCCTGGCAGTGGGACAGGACCCATCTAGGAATGTAACGGTGCTGTCTGGGACATTATCTATAAGGTATTATTCTGTGAGAATGACGATGCAAAGCCGTTGCTTGTCTCGGCTGTGAAACAGCTCTCCCAATTTTGGCACCAGCCTCCAGATGTTATTAAGGAGGCCTTTGCAGTGTTGACAGGGCTGTTTCTGTTGTTGCCTTTTATGCTGCCTAGGTCAATGCCAGGTGTTCCATGAAGTTTCATTTCTTTGAGAGTTTGTAGTGATTGATACAACTGAATGGCCTGTTATGTCATTTCAGAGGGCAACTGAGAGTCAACCACATTGTTGTGGTTATCACATGTAGGTCAGATGAGATGAGAATAGCAGATTCCCTTCTCTGAAGGACATTAGTGAACCAATTTTTTTTTCTTCAATTGACGATGGTTTCATGGTCATCAAATCCTTAATTCCAGATTTTCTTTTAAATATGGATTCAAATTCCACCATCTGCTGTGGCCGGATTTGAATCCAGGTCCCCAGCACTCGATGTTGAACAAGCAATTTGATCATTTAGAGACAGTGGATTATTCAAGAGAGAATGTTCAAGTGTATTAGAGAAAGGTGTTGTCATTGTGCACATGCAAATGCATGCTGAGTTTTCAGATAATTCTCCGGAGAATAGGTATGAGTATATAGTGCCAAGGTTAGGTCTTTGTGGGGTGCTAAAGGTAATGGTGTGGGAACACAGAGAGAAACACATGCAGATGAATAAGGTAGTAGTTACACTAAATTTTCAATTTAAAAAATTATATCATTTTGATATCTGTGCAGGGGAACTTACTTTTGATAAAAACTGAGTTTATAAGCCACAGAACATTTAATGAGAACACTTAAATAGAGCTGTGTTTATTGAATAGTAAACTGAGAGTCACACAAATCCCTTTAGATCTAACAAGTTTCAACACTGTGCAACTTCAAAAAAATAGTATAAAAGAATCATCTCTGGAAGTTAATGTGCACTGTTGAAGTCTTTATGCATGGCTTACTGGTTATCAGGCTTTTAGAACACAGAAGCAGCTGTGGTGTTAAAGAAAATAGAAGTGTACAGCGTGATGATTCTCTAACCCAGAGAAATGGCGTGCAGTCAAGGAGATCCTTTTAATACAGTAATACAGATTAGTAATAGTTTGGTGAATTAAATTAGCAGGGATTTGCAATTATTAGATTCACAATTTGGTGCAATCAACTGTAAAGTTTACCGATAATATATCTGAGACAGACAGAAAAGTCTGACTAGATGATTAAATGCTGCAATGTATTCCCAGATTTTAATAAAAGAAAATTGTAAATAATGAAGTAAGTATGAAAGATGGCATAGTGAGGAATATTCTCTGTATTTCTTTCTTCAACAGGCATTGACAAACGGCTGTGGCTTGTCCCTATTGATTTTTTGGGGTCAGAGCATGGATTATCCCAGTGATAAAGAAATGTGGATGTCAGAAACAAAGAAACTAATGACACAAAGGTATAATCATGAGATGTACTACATAAGAGCAAGTCTTTCAAACAATAAAAAGGTAGTTCCACAGACACCTGCAAAGAGGGAGAAAGCATGCAGGCACATCTCATCAAATGTAAGGATTAACAAATGCTGTCCAGCTCAGACAAACTTAACTAGGCCCACTGAGACATTTTCTTTTCTTTTTTTGTGCTCCTTTGATTGATGTTACAAGGTCTGTGACCTCTTCATTCATCCTGTGAATCTGGGGGCCAATTATTGTTTGTTAGCAGGAATTATTGGGTGTAGGGGAAAAGAGTAATGAAGACTCGGTTTCACTCTCCAACTTGGGCTTATTTTCTTCTGAGGAAAAGGTCAATGAAGAGCAGTGAAATTCTCCGATCTGTGACTCTGTTAAATCTTCAGTATGATACTGGAGTAATTATTTTGAAATGAGTGTTATCTTGCTGTAATCAGCATAAGCTCACTGTGCTATTTCGTCACGGCTCCATTAAATTTTAGGGTTCACGTATGGAATCACCTATCAAGCTTTTTAATGGAGGAAGACCTGACTGCTAGCTCAGGAAGCAAATTGACGACACCTCTCTCATCACCCCACAATATCTAAAAGAGTATAAATCAGGTTTGGACCTAACATAGAAGTGAACATGACTTGCGCCTTGGGCATCCCGAATATCACTGTAACTCATTCCACCACAAATTTGACCCTTTTATATACCTCCCCACTCTATCAAACCGCTATTAATACTGAGAAATCTCACTTCAAATTGGACAATTCAGAATTTTCTCTCAAACCTGAACCCTCATCTTCACTTCCTCTGCTGCCATGTCTGACCCTGGTTGTCAAAGAGCAATCATCAGACTGTAAAATATTTCTCCACTTCCAAACTAAGCCATTGCCATTCAGCAGCTCATTGTCAATGTTGGTATTTGCCTAGTTAGAAACATTGCTTGCATGATGCAAATAATTTCCCCACATGACGACACATACCTGCAGGTAACCAGTTTAAACCATCGTGGCATTGATGTGGTCTTCATCATCAAGTTTTACCCTGGGTTCTGGTACTGTCTTTTACCCAATTCTCTTCTTTACAGCAGCTCATCCTTTTCCATCTCATGTTTTAACCCTCCAAAAGATTGTTGTTTATTACTGCCACGCCCCCTGCCCCCTCACTGCCACTCTACCCCGCCAAGCTGTGATCCGTCTTTTCATGTTTACTGAAATGACTTCTCATCTTTAGTGAATTGTCTCAACTGTTTTACCCCGTCTGCTCGTCCCCTATCTCTGACTTCACTCTCTTCCTTTATTTCCTTTATCTCAGGATTTGCGTAAACTCTTCCACACAAATACTTTATTGTCCTCTTCATTTCAGCATTACTCATGGACTTTCTGCACTTGAGCTTTGATCAATGGCATAATCATTGACTTTCACACTTTCCCTACTACCCATATTCTCCCACTCCATGATCACTATTTACACCTAATGCCTAAGAATGTCCCAAAATATCAATTGTCTGCAGATTGGGATTCTGCTGATTCTGAGGTAAGCTTCTCTCCCTATAGCAAAATGGCCACCAGTCCAATCACTTCTTTCCACCAAAAGCACTTCAATTTGTCTGCCACTGAAGCCTTCATCCATTTCCTTACAACTCCTGACTTAGGAACTAATAGCTTCAGGAACAATGAAGCTACTTGAGTTAAATTTAAATAATTTCCCTTTGTTAAATTTAAAAAACAACCTGTTTGCATATTTGTTCTTTTTTGTTTATAAACTTGATAAACATTTTGACTCAATGAACAGTTGGAATTCATGGCTTTTAACTGAAAGAATTTTTTTTAGGACTATAAACAATGTACACAAGAAGATCTAGTTCTGTCAGGTCTTCACCCTTATGGAGCAGTTTCCAAGCTAACTTTTAAGGCCAGACCTTCTGTCTGACTCTCACAATAAAATCATGGCTGACTGACAGTAATACTGAAGAACCTAGTTGTGGATGGGGATATGATGCATCACTAGGTGCTGGTAGGTCAAGAAAAATAAAGTATGTCAGTGTCGATGAAAGTGATGTGGAGACCGTAAGACGACATAAGCTGTTAAAAGATCAAAGCCAATTGGAGTGATGGCAAAGTCAGGGACAAAGTGAAGCCTGAGCAACTAGCTTCCCCATATGCCATCTGGGCAGTTGCCTCAGTTTTCAGGCACACATGGTAAGGTTGGTTCCAAAGAAGCACCAAAGTAACATTTGCAACCATTGCCTCTTGCAAGTAAGATGCGCTCCCACTATTGTCAAGTGGTAAATGTCAAGTGACCCTTAATACCACCATTATTACAGAATATAGAATTTGAGATATTACAGTTTTATATGAAGAAGTAAAGAGAAGGATGTGCAAACATGATGCTAATTAAATGCAAGTAAATAATGTGATGGAAAACAACACAGAATTATTACACTTGTGCCATGAGGGCATAGGATCCAGAAGAAATAAGATAATGTTGAGCATGTGCCAAGATCATAGTTTGTCTTCTGTTGGAGTATTGTCGAGGTTTAGATGTCTACAAAAACAATGGAGAAAATATTATTGATTCACTAGGAAGTTTAGGGATTCATGCACCAAAGAGAGATTATCATTGTTTTGTTTTTTTTCTCACTTGGACAGCTATGTGACATGTCAAGCAAACATCTGAGATAAGTGTTTCAAGCTTGAGGAACTTGGGCTCAAAGCTCCGGAGCTAGAGGTCAAGCTGCAGACTTTGCAGGTCATCTGGGTGAGAGAGAGCTATGTGGATGCTTAATCCCAGGAGGCAGTCATAGCCTTTAAGTTAAGTATTGTCGAACTTCCGAGTTATTCAATGGTCAAGGGTTAAGGGTAAGGCAATATAACTACAAGTCAGGCAAGTATGAGGTTCTAGAATGTAGGGAAGGAAAAGTTTGGAACATTAACTTTGACCAACTATTTTGGTACTTGTTAACAGTGTGAATAAGAGGAAGGACTGTTGGATGGATGAGGAAACTGATCATTGCTCTCTGGGCAAGGATTTATTCAAATGGAGGCATGAAAATAAATTTGGTAGTGATAGAAGGCAGTGATATCAAGGGTGTAGAAGTGTTTCTCTCCATCCAAAACTAGGAGTCGACACAGTTCTGCTCTTTGAGTCATTTCTTCACAGATACAGAAGAATGTGAAGTAGGAGAGGAACGATCTCAGCAAGAAATAATTGGAGCTTGTAACAAAGGGAATGTAATAATTATGGGGACTTCAATTGTCAAATAGATTGGACAAAATAAATTAACTGAGGTAAACTGGAAGATGTGTTTATAGAATCTTTTCACAGCTGCTTCCTGGAAAAAACATTGTAGAACAACCCAGAATAAATCTATTTTAGACCTAATATTATAAAGGATTAATTAATAATTTCTTGTAAAAGATTCCCACAGAAAAAAAAAGTGCTCACAAAATAATTGAACATACATTGAATTTTAAGTTTAAGGTCAACCTACTCAAATTCAAAAAAAAGAAATTTTAAGTTTAAATAAAACCAAATAGATCAGTATAAGGGAAAGGCCGGCTAATATTGATTGTGAGCATAAACTAAATAATATGGCAATAAATAAATTGTTAAACATTTCAAAACATTATACAACACATTCAAAAATATGTTTCATTAAAAACAAAAGCTCAAGAAAGATTTACCCATGGGGTTAATTACTAGTAAGGTTCAGGACAGAGTTAGATTAAAAGAAAAGGATTCTATTATGGCAGAAAGCCTAAGGATTAGTAAAGCTTTAAAACCACCAAAAGAAGGTCAATAGTTAAAAAATAGTTAGAAACAGAATATGAAATTAAACAGACCAGGACTTTATATTCTAAGAGATTTTACAAGTAAATATAACAAGCTAAAATAAGTGCCGGTGCTTTAGAGACAGAAACAGGAAAAGTTATCATAAAGAATGAAGTAATAATGGAGATGTTAAACAAATATCCCTCTTCAAGAGAGATGGTATTCATCTTTGGATTCTAAAAGAGGTAACTGCAAAGATAGTCAATACAATGGAATCCAGAAGGGACCCAGCACATTAGAAGTTAGAAAATAAAACACTGCTATTCAAGAAAGGAGAGAAATAGAAAGCAGGGAACTATAGGACAATTATCAAAGGGTCAGCTATCAGGAAAATGTTCGAATTTATTAGTGAGGAAGTCTTACCAATACACTAAGAAAAGAATAGTATGGTCAGACATAGTCAACATGGTTTCACACTGTGAGTACTTCAGATACAGAACGCACTGCCTAGAAGTGAGATGGAGGCAGGTTCAATTGAGGCATTCAAGGGGACATTGGATGCTAATTTAAATGGAAACATTGGACACAGTTACAGGGAGAAGTCTATTGGCACAAAGTTAATATATTCAGAGAGCTAGTGCAGACACAAGGGCCCAATAACATTTTTCTACATTGTAACAGTTCAGTGATTTTGTATTATCAATAGTAAATAATGTTTGCCAACTGAATTAGTTTTGAGGAAGGAAGTATTAAGGCAAATGAAGAGGAGCCAATATATGCAATATGCTTGGATTTCTAGACATTATTCAATAAGGTACCACATAAATGGTAAACATAATGGAACTAAAGTTAGCATACTAACATGGATTCAGCATCAAGTTATGAATAGGAGGCAAAGAGTTGAGATAAACAGAGTATTTCCAAGATGACAGACCCTAACTAATGAAATTCCACAAGATTAACGTTGAGCTATTCACAATCTATATTAATGACTTCAACAAAAAGACTGACAAACTGTGATTGCTTAGTTTTATGGAACATAGTGCATAGATTGTTTTAATCTTTATTCTAAGGAAGGACATATTTCCTTGGAGCTCAGATGAAAGGGTTTCCCAATGTTGAGAGGTAAAGTAAACTGGGCCTATGTTCTCGAATTTAGAAGATGAGCAATGAGCTCACGGAACATTCAAGTTTCATAAGGGGCATGACACAGCAGATATTGAGGGGCTGTCTCCTGTGGCTGGAGAATCTAGAACTGGGGGACAGAATTTCAGTCTAACCAGTCAACTATTTGCAAATGGGATGGGGAGAATATTTTCCACTCAGAGGATTGTGAATCTTTGGAATTCTTTACCTAAATTATTATAAATGTTTCATTGTTGAGTACATTTAAGGATGGAAAAGAAATTTTCTGGTCTCTCAGGTAACTGAGGAATATGTTGATTGAGCAGAAAGATAAAGCTGAAACAGATAATCACTGATGATTATAATGAATGGTGGACCAGGCTTAAAGGCACATAGTTCTAATGTTCTTTTGAAGATTCCCTTTGTGTATTTTACCTAGAGTCATAGAGATGTACAGCATGGAAACAGACCCATCGGTCCAACTCATCCATGCCAACCAGATACTCTAACCTAATTTAGTCCCATTTGCCAGCACTTGACCCGTATCCCTCTAAACCCTTCCGATTCACTATCCTATCTACCTGCGACTCTACTTTCAAGGAACTATGAACCTACACTCTAAGGTCCTTTTGTTCAGCAACACTCCCTAGGACTTTACCATTAGGTGGTTAAGTCCTGCTATGATTTGCTTTTCCAAAATGTAGCACATCGCATTTATCTAAATTAAACTCTATCTGCCACTCCTCAGCCCATTGGCCCATCTGATCATAATCCCATTGTACTCTGAGGTGACCTTCTTCACTGTCCACTACACCTCCAATTTTGGTGTCATTTGCAAACTTACTAACTGTACCACCTATGTTCACATCCAAATCACTTACACAAATGATGAAAAGTAGTGAACTCAGCACCGATCCTTGGGGCATTCCACTGGCCACAGGCCTCCAGTCTGAAAAGCAACCCTCCACTACCACCCTCTGTCTTCTACGTTCGAACCAGTTCCAATCAAATGGTTAGTTCTCCCCTGTATTCCATGAGATCTAACCTTGCTAACCAGTCTCCTATGGGGAACTTTTTCGAACACCTTACTGAAGTCCATATAGATCACGTAACCCCGCTCTGCCCTCATCATTTTCATGAAGATGGCAACTACTGGCACTTGGAGGTGAAGAATAGGCAGTATCTGTAAAAACCAATTTGTTGAGAAAAGAAAGATGAATGGGTTATTACACATAACTGCAATGACCAATTTACAAAATACTCCAAGCTGAAAGCTTTTTTTTGGTTATTTTCAAAACTTTTCAAAAGTTCAGATTTTTTAAAGGAAGAAATGTAAACAGTTTCTTACTTCCAGGTTTGATACTATTCTCAATAGTTATCTATGTAGTTCATTAGTACATAGGTTACATACAACTTGCAAGCTAGAAATCAGTGCAAAGATGTACTTTCTGCAAAAACATAGCAAAAGCTTACAAAATTAAAAACTGAAAATTTATTAAGGCAAATTAATTTGTTACTGAAAGATGCCAGTTTCCACCCTTGAAAAATAACTATTGTGATGATAGTTTTCGCAAGACTGAAATTGATGAAAATTTTCATACCTTCGTAGATTATATATCTGTTATATCAATGTATTTTATGCCGATGAGCGTTTGATAAATCCAACATGTGGGATGCAGCTATCAAGCAAATTGCAATTTCAATCAAAAAAGGTTGTTGCAAAATGCATTAGACTGAAGATGTTGACTTCCTGATGTACTGTCACTGATTGGCATTCAAAGAGAAAAGAGACTTTTGGTTTAATGGTGTGTCGATGTCATAACAGTTACAGATTTAATACACAGTGTTGCAGATTAGATGCATTTCAATAGCAAAACTGTAATAGGTTCAGAATTGTTTTTCTTGTATCTCTATGTGGTAGTTATAAAGAGGTAATTCAGCTGTGAAATCATTAACCTTAAAGTCATCTTTCCTTTCTCACCTACATTCCTGGTATATTGGGAATATGTCATTATACTCAGTACGATATTTGTAGTTAGCCCCAGTGGAGACCTAACCCATTTGTAACAAATAGGCTTCAGAGCATCTAACTAAACAGATAATTTATCTCTTCAAATGATTTAACCTTTGTCTACAGTTATTCTTCTCAACTTTTATACCTGCAATTACGCAAAATTCTCTTCTCATTTGTTATGCCCTTTGGATCTAGTTAAAAAAAATACATTGGCCGCTTCAGAGTAATAACAGAATGGTTTTTGGTTATAAACACTTTTAGTCCATGCAATAGTTACAAATTAATATAGGTAAGCATTTTTCACACTATGCAGCTGTTAGTGGATGCAAGCTATGTATATGTACAAATATACCACATATGTCAATTAATCCTGGTTATGCAGAACATTTGGGTGTGTTACATAATATGGAGCATCATGTGCAACCCTCCCCATTTTAGTTGTTGTTAAACAGTGTTTTCAAAAAGAGCATAAGAAATAGGAGGAAGCCATATGACCGCTGGAGCCTACTTTGCTATTCAATAACACCATAGATGAATTGACCTGGGCTTCAGCTTTACTTTCTCTCCTATTCCCCTAACCTGTGACTTCACTGGGTCTGAAAGGGTTTGAAAAAGGTAATTCTGAGAAGTAACATAAGCACCAGCCACTACATTTATGTCTTTTGAGATGTGATATGGCATGGCACCTGGAAACCAGGCGTAATTTCTTTAAAAACAGCCACTGCTGTCCAACTAAATTTGTTCTGCCATAGGTGTAGTTACAGACTTTTTACCTTCAGCAGGGAATTTGTGTTTGACAATTAAGTGGGTGGACAAATGCATAACAGATGAAGTAGAGAATGGAAAAATATAAGGTTATCTACTATGATAGCAAAAAAAGGAAGGTGAATTATTATCTGAATGATGAATGTTTGAGAAAATAGGAGGGGCAGTGACATCTGAGTGTCCTTGAGTTCCAGGCACTGAAAGTAACCAGAGAGATATAGTAGGCGATGAAGAGGGCAAATAACATTTTGACTTTCATTGTAAGAAGATTTGAGAGGAGCAGGAATGTCTTGCTGCAACTGTATTCAGTGGCAAACTGAATTCAGTCTGAACAATTATGAAGTGTTGAACCTGAGCAGGACGAAAAGGCAAGTGAATACATAATGAATAGTAGGATCTCAGGAAGCACTGAGCATCAGAGGGATCTTGGTGTACATGTACACTTAAGGTGAATAAAATGGTTAAGAATATATGGGATACTTGCCTTTATTAACCAAAGCATAAATTCTAAGTGCAGGGAGGTTATGCTGGGACAGTATGAAACATTGGTTTGGCCACAACTAGAATATTAGTGCAGTTCTGGAATCCATATTATAAGACGGATGTGACATCACTAGAGAGAGTGCAGAGGAGATTTACCAGGATGTTGCCTGGATTGGAGAGGCTCAGTGATAAAGAGTGATTGGACATACTGGGGCTGTTTTCCTAGGATGAGGCAAAAGTGAGGACTGCAGATGCTGGAAATCAGAGTTTTGATCAGAGTGGTGCTGGAAAAGCACAGCAGGTCAGGCAGCATCTGAGGAGCAGGAAAATCAACGTTTTGGGCAAAAGCCCTTCACCAGGAATATTTTCCTTGGAGCAGAGGAAATTGAGAAGGGACCTGATTGAGATGTATAAAATGATGAGGGCTGTAGATAGGGTAGACAGGAAGAAACAGTTCCCTGATAGACGGATCAATCACTGAGAGTGTAGATTTAAAGTGAGAGGCAGAAGACTTAGAGTGAGGGAAAACCTTTTCACCAAGTGGGTAGTGGGAATCCAAAATTCACTGCCGGTAAGAGTGGTGGATGCAGAAACCCTCACAACATTTAAGAAGTATTTAGATATGCACTTGCGATGTCAAGACATAAAAGGCTAAGTGCCATGTGCTGGTAAATGGAGTTAGAATAGTTTGATTGTCATTTCTGACCAGTGCAGATGCAATGGGCTGAAGGGCTTTCTTCTGCCCTGTAGATATCTATGACTCCATATCTGGACTAAGTCCACATCTGGAGTATTATGTGCAATTTTGATCTCCTTTTTCTGAAGAAGGATAGTCTGTTTATTGATGGAATGCAAAAGGAAGGTTTACCAGGCTCGAATCCTGGGAAGGTGGGACTGATGTACAGGGAGAGAGACTGGATCGGTTCGGGCTACATTCACTTGCATTCCGAGAATAAGAAAGATATCATAGAAACGTATAATATTCTAACAGGATTAGACAGGATAGACGCAGAAAGGGTGTTCTTGATGACCAGGGAGTTCAGAATCAGGAGTCACGGGCTCAGGATATAGGGTTGGCTTTTTCGGGTAGGGATGAAAAGAAATTTCTTCACCTACAGTATGGTGAGCCTATGAAATTCTCTGCCACATAAAGCAGTTGAGGCCAAAACATCAAACATCTTCAAGGAGATAGATATATTTGTTAGGGCTAAAGGGATCAAAGGATATGGGCAGAAAGCAGGTTATTGAGTAGCCATGCTCACACTGAATGGTGAGCAGGTACAAAGGACTGTGAATGGCCTAATATTGCTCCTTTATTCTATGTTTCTACATTTCTACACTTGTCTTACTTGTTTTTTTCACCTCTCCTCTGAACATTTTGCATTCCTTTTGATTCTCAATTATATTATCTCCCTGACACCTGTCAAAAGCACACTTTATTCTTCTTCATCTTAATTATCTTCACTTTCGTCATCCACGGAGCTCCATTTCACAACAACAGCTTTCTTTTGTCTGCTTGCAGGCTCATTGGCTTGGCACAACCTACTTGGTTTCTACTGTACAATGTATGACCCCCACAAGACATGACCTCATCCACCTCTGGACAAGGAGCCACAGATCCCTCAGTATTCTCACTGGCAATGCTGCCTCCTACACCCTCTACCATCCCTGACACCACCATATCCCTGCAGCACATTGAGGAAGTGTGACTAGCACTAGGAAAACTGAGAGCTATGAGGGAACTGCCCAGTGCATGTCAGATAAGAGAGCACCAATGGTATCAGCCATTAATAAATTTACACAAATGTACAAGCTGAGCAGTAGGTAGGTTTGTCGGAGACATTGGGCAAACTGACTGGAAGGTGGGAAGACTTCGAGAATACTGACTGTGCTGTGCTGCTTCTGGTATGCGAGTATTTAGCTGCCTTCATGAACAGGTTGGCAGCTGCTGTGGAGAGCCAGGTTCAGCACTCTAGCATTTGCTGGAGATTTACACAGATCTGCACTGCATTTTTCAAACCAAGGGTCTGGGAATTAGAACTCAATGTCACGATTGCTCTGACCTGCATCCACGCAGCAAGAAGGAACTTGGGGCTGTGTGAGTGCACGCTACTTTAGCTGCAATGACAAGACAAAGGTACAGATACTAGCCATCTTTCGTGCCAATCAATGTTTCAACTGAGTCGGAGCAATTACTATTGCTTTCCATAATGCCCATGCCAGCATGAAACCTAGCCCGGATTGAAAGTAGAAGCATCACCTATGGGAAGTGGGGCTCTGCTGTAGGATGCTGAAGTGTGGTTCCATCTGAAGAATATCTTTAGAATAACCAACTCTGACAGACACCCATTATCCATCCCATCAGTTCTTTGGAACAGAGGTTCCGAGGATCAATCTCTGTCCTCTGTTAGTTGGTACTGATGCAACTCCCCAGACATGATCTGCAGGAACACCTGATGTGGGCAGGCCATGTTTTGTCCTTTGCCGGCCCCCATGGAAGAAGGTGTTTCATTGGAGAAAGGCCAGACAAAATGAAGATGGTGGTGGTGTGGTGTTTTGACCTGCACTCCTATATAGTGGTACTGTCTCTATCTCAACTACACAGCATTCCTTTGAAGACAAGCAACTATGTCTCCCCTGCATCTTCTCTCCATCATGAAATCACCTGTGACTGCAACATCTGTAGTAAAGAATTGCTCTACATTTTGCAAGAGGCTAGAGAAGAAATTGCGAGGGCCCTGGCTATTATATTTACATCATCATTAGCCACGGGTGAGATCCCAGAAGACTAGAGGGTAGCAAATTTTGTGCTCTTATTCAAGAAAGGCTTCAAAAGAATACCTAGGAACTATAGACCACTAAGGTTAACATCTGTGGTGGGTAAGTTACTTAAGAAGATTCTGAGGGATAAGATATACATGCATTTAGAAAGACAAGGTTTGATTAGAAGTAGTCAGTGTGGCTTTGTGCGTGGGAGATCATACCTCATAAATTTGTTAGAGTTCTTTCATGAAGTGACGAGGATGGTTGATGAGGACAGGGCAGGACATATAGTCTATATGGAGTTTAGTCAGACTTTGATAAGGTTCTACATGGTAGGCTGCTCTGGAAGGTTAGATCACATGGAATCCGGGGAGAGCTGTCAAATTGGATACACAATTTACTTGATGGTAGGGAGTGGAGGTTAATTGTGGAAGGATATTTGTTCGACTGGAGGCCTGTGACTTGTGGAATGCCTCAGGGGTTGGTGCTGGGCCCATTGCTGTTTGATATCTATATCAATGATTTGGATGACAATGGACATGGCAAGATTAGTAAGTTTGCAGAGGACACTAAAAGAGACGGTATCATGGACTGTGAGGAACATTATCAGAAATTGCAGCAGTAGGTTGATCAGCTGGGGAAGTGGGCTGAGAAATAGCAAATGAAGTTTAATGTAGATAAATGTGAGGTCTTGTCATAGTCATAGAGTCATAGAGATGTACAGCATGGAAACATGGTCCAACCCGTCCATGCTGACTATATATGCTCTATTCTGCTCTGTGGGACTTGATTGGCCAGGACCTGCTGGAGGTGTATGTCAGTATGCTTCGGGCAGGTACCATGAGTGAATCCATGAGGAAACGCATCATCACCCTCATCTACAAGCGGAAGAGGGAGAGGGAGGAACTCAAAAATTGGAGACCAATCTCACTGTTGAATGCGGATTACAAAATTCTGTCAAAGGTAATCGTCAACCGGGTCAGGTCTGCTCTGGGGTCGGTGATTCACCCTGACCAAACCTGTGCTGTGCCGGGCAGGAAGATCGCTGAGAGTCTCGCACTCCTCAGGGATACGATCGCCTACGTGCAGGACAGAGGGTTGGACACCTGCCTAATCAGCCTGGACCAGGAGAAAGCCTTTGACAGGATATCACACATGTATATGAGAGATGTTCTCTCCAAACTGGGCTTTGGGGAGGGAATCTGCAATTGGATCAGACTGCTCTCAATCAATGGTTGGGAATCAAATAGCTTCCCAGTCAGATCTGGAGTCAGGCAGGGCTGCCCTCTCTCTCTCCTGCCTTGTTTGTGTGCTGCATAGAGCCGTTTGCCGAGTCCATCAGGAAGGATGCGAGCCTGAGAGGGGTGACTATTCCTGGCAGTGGGGTTCTGCAGGTTAAGGCCTCCCTGTACATGGATGACGTCGCCGTTTTCTGCTCGGATCCGCTGTCTGTGCTCAGACTCATATGCATATGTGACCAGTTCGAACGGGCCTCGGGGGCCAAGGTAAACCGAGGCAAGAGCGAGGCCATGCTCTTTGGGAACTGGGCCAACCAATCCTCGATCCCACGCAGTCATTTGGGCTCCGCTGACGCCTCAGCTAAATATGTAATGGTACAGACCTGTATATATGAATAATTACTCCGTCTCTGTATACCAAGAAATGAAATGGTTACGGATGTATGGCATGACCAATTTTACAGATCATCAAAATATTTTATGAATAAAGTATATTTTTGAAATTAAAAAAAAATCCCAACCCAATCTAGTCCCACCTGTCAGCACCCGGCCCATATCCCTCCAAAACCTCCCTATTCATATACCCATCCAAATGTCTTTTAAATGTTGCAATTGTACCAGCCTCCACCACTTCCTCTGGCAGCTCATTCCATAGACGTACCACCCTCTGTGTGAAAAAGTTGCCCCTTAGGTCTCTTTTATATCTTTCTGTATTTTGGAGAGTTGAATAAAGATAGGAGATTTATGATGAATAAAGGAAGGATGCGAGCCTGAGAGAGGCCTTAAGGACCGTAGTGGAACAGAGGGACCTTGGAGTTCAAGTTCACAGTTCTCTGGAAGTGGAATTACAGGTATACAGGGCAGTGAGGAAGGCTTTTGACACACTGCCCTTTGTCAAGTCAGGGCATTGAATATAGAAGTTGGGAAGTTATTTGGCAATATAGGATGTTGGTGAGGCCGCACTTGCAGTATTGTCAGTTTTGGTCACCTTGCTATAGGAAGGATGTGATTAAACTGGAAAGAGTGCAGAATAAATTTACAAGGATGTTACTGGGACTCAAGGGACTGAGTTACAGGCAGAGGTTGGACAAGATGGGACTTTTTCTTTAGAGCCTAAGAGACAGAGTGGAAATCTTATAGAAGTGTATAATATCATGAAAGACATGGATAGGGTGAATTTTACAGATTCTTTTTCTCAGAGTTGGGGAATCAAGGACTCAAGGGAACCAGTTTAAGGTTGGAGGGGGATCAATCAATCAGAACTGGAGGAGCAACTTTTTAACACAGAAGGTTGTACGCATATGGAATGAGCTGCCCGTGGGCGTGGTTGAGGCAGGTACATTGACAACATTTAAAAGGCATGGATTAGAAGAATATGGGGTAGGCGTGGATGGGCATTTTGGTTGGCATGGACACGTTTGGGTCGAAAGGCCTATCTCCGTGCTGTGGGACTCTATTACTCTAAGACTCTTTATCAGCTGGAGACTGATTCTGGTTCTGGGCTTGCAGATCACTGTATTCCTTATCCATTCCCTATTTCATGCCCTCAGTGCCAGGAATATCATGCCATTATACTATAATGCACACAACTCTCATCAAATCCAGGGTGGTGCTGATTGTCAATGAACCCCCTCCCTCACCTCCCAACATTACTCCTTTTCTTCCCATTCTTAATCATTTCCACCCTTACATGTTGAGTTGCCCTTCTTCACAATTGTTGACTCCTCTGTCTCCCAACATGGTACCTCCAATGCACACAACTGAGTTCCTCAGCTTTCTTACCACAGCAGTAGTATCTGACTTGGCCTTCAGTGGACAGACCCAGGACTGACCATGTTCCAATTCCCTGAGCATCTTGGACTGATGAGTGACCAGACCCAAGACTGATCTGTGTGCAGCTTCCTGATGACTTACTGTAATTGCTGTCACTGGTTGCACTGGACCTGCAGGATTAGCTGTTGCCCACGTCCCAATGTAGAGTGATATGGAACCCCTGATCCTGACCACTTCAAGTGGCCAACTGATTTGTGTCCAAGTCTCTGGATTAATAGTGCATGACTGTTCCAGCTCCCCTGACTTAAAACCATCTGGGAGAAAGTGAGGAGCCTTGAGATGAACACTATCGAATCTATGGGCTAGGTATTTGTCCCTGTGCTCAAAGTGACTTGACAGCAGCATTCCAATCAAAGGTACTGATGCACTTCAAAGTGCAACCCTGAAGTGCAGAACTGTACTGCAAGTGAATTGGAGATATGTCATAATGGTGTGGTGAGGTTGGCATGAACTTACTTGGTATGTGGATGAGAGGTGTGGGTAGTTACTGCCCATTGAGTATAGCCTGAGATGTTGGGGGCTGCTGTCCAAGATGGAGGCACAGAGGAGCAATTGACAAATGAATTACCCACTCTGACCTTCACATCAGGAATTGTTACCATCCAATTTAATGAAACGTTAATGCATGCAAATAGACCTGTTACTGCACATTAGCAAGTTCTTATTCCATTGTTCAAGACCTATTTGAAAAATTGTACTCCTTTTCCTTGACATCGAGTATCTAATTTCTGCCGATTTCACCCTATTTTCCTTACTAATTCACTAATGTTCACATCATTCAGGGTTTGAAGAGCTTCCCAGTGTCTTTGTTCAGCTGGTATTAACTATGAGTGATTAGTTTTATTTTGGTTCACTCAGTGCCTCTACCTCCAAATGTGACCACCAAAGATCAGAGCTATTGCTGCATGGAATTAGCAGTAAAAGTCAATTTCCAAGATATCATGTTAGAATACATAATAAACTGTCAGATGATTTCCCATCTTTCCCTGAATGTACTATCATTATTACTAATAGAGTCACAACAACCAGTTCATTCGAGATGAATGACATTCCTGGGATGTAGAAATGGGGCCCAGTCATGCAGGCATCACTATTATTCTTTAATTTTGTTCTTCCGTAGTAGCTGGCCCTGTCAGCTGAACATCAACAACAGTAAAGAGAAATGTCACTGCTTCACTTCATATTGAGGGCCAGAGAAAGTTATACAATTAAAATTATATTCACTATTATAAATTTATAGAAGTGAAAATGATGTAACTGGGCAGCCTGAGGTTTTTGCACAACAATAAACCTATTATAACACAGGGAAGAAGTATTTTTGTCTTTTTATTTAAATCACCTGAAAGTCGGCAACACAAAAAAAATCTAAAGCTAATGTGAAGAGAATACTTTAATCATTGGGATCGGTCTATACCTATAAAGCACTCTAGCTTGGCCTTCATAGCTTATGACATCGACAGAAGTTCTCAACTGAATTACAGCCATGTAGTTCCCTCCCAGTTATTTACCATGTTCATATATAATGACACAACACTCCATCAAGAATATTAGTTGTTCCTTGGCTTCAGTTTTTGAACAAAGTTCACCTCTGCAGCTTTAATAAATTCAATGTGTGTCCAATCCTTGCTGTTTAATCAACAAAAAGAGCGAGAGCGTGAGGAATGAACAGTTGTTAGTTCAGTAAATGAAAACCATACAGCACAAGATCAAATTAATCGAGGCCTTAATAGAAAAAGCTCAACAGCAATGGCAATGCCTGTAGCAATTTTAAAGCCACTTTTGAGTTTATAATAAACAAGTAACAAAATGACAAATTACAGCCATGCAGGATAGGCAAGACAGTTCTCTGAAGCACAAATCCCAAATAACGGTGGACAACTATCACATTAAAAAGATACATGACAGTGGTTTCTTTATTTAAAAAAAAACACATTCTGTAAATAATAATATTAATAATAGCAGGACTACTTCCTTCCTGGCATAAGTGATGTTAAACACACAATCCCTCTGGTACTGACCTTCAATCAAACATTTTGTAGGCATTTTCATTTCCAAACAGAAACCCTCCAGCTCAAAAATCAAAAGTAATTTTAATCATTCTTTTCTATCGGAAATGCAATGGCTTATGTAAGTGAAGAATTAATAATTGATCATTTGAGCTACAATTTATAACAATGTAAGATGGCATGTTATTGTGAAAACATCAAAAAGTGACTGTTTTTGTAATGATAAATTGCAGGCACACACTAGGATGATCTAGAGTACCAGGCTAACGAAATATAAGTTGAAATATAAAGAGCAACTTGGGGATATTTTGGGTCAAACTGGACAATCTGCTCCATGTCTAGGGTGCGCTGCTCTAGTAGTTCCAACCAATCAGGAAATGCACTTAGCTCTCATAAGTCACTGGAGAAAACCTTGACGTGAAAAGCACTCTATTGCTGTGAAAGCCACTGGTGTGGCTATTAATCCCTGTGAAAGATCTCTGGGCTGACACTCACTATGAAGTATGTGCAAACGGGGAGCTACCCATTTCATTATTGATTATTGCCTGACTGACCTTACACCGCAGCCAGATGCGGTGGAGGTTACTTCTCGTTTTGCTTGTTACTTAATAGTTTTTTTTTCAGACCTTCTTTTTGCCTCATATGCAACTATAGACTTTGAGCTGTGTTCCAAAAGCTGCTCCTAATCCTTTCTTTCGGATACTGTGGCAGAAGTGCACTTTGGAAATGGAATACATGAAAATACAAACTTCTCAAGTGAAGTGTGACCTCAGCTTTATGAAATGTTAATAGCTAAAGAGATGTGTTTGCACAGTTCAGGGCACGAATCAATCCTTAAGGCTTGCACAGTGACAACTGGCATTTCCTGTCCTTAGTGCAGCTTTGAATATATTGGCTGCAGTGTATCTTGGTGGAAATATTTTATGCACCATAATAGGCAGTGCAGGATTATTTTGTCTCTTTCATACACATTTTCCAGTATATATTATTTAATTAAAATCATTTTGAAAATGAACTTGCAAAAACAGTCAACAAGTTTCAGAGCGAAACATATTGGTCATATTTTCTTAGTTAAATTCGGGTTTTACCATTGGTGACTGATAACAGTGAGCCATTAGTAATATTATTAGTGAGGAAATTACGAAGTGTTAAGAACAACTCAGCAGATTGGAACATTCATTGTTTGACATTTATTTAATGGAAGCAATTGTTTTGTTGTAATAGTGTTGCTGCTATCCTTATTCTAACAAATGCATTTTGGAATCAAAGGTATAAAGACGTCATAATCTATTCACTACTGTTTACAGTGTCATTAGAGTCATAACAGATATACGACTACTTTCACCTCAGTCTTAACTATTTTCTAAATGTCGCAGGAGGTGGTGTTTGGGGTCAGGAGTCAATGGGGTGATTCCATTTCATTTTCCATTGGCTTTCATCTCAACATTGAAATAAATGATCAAGACCTGAATAGCTCTGTTGCCTTAATTTAAACTACAATAAAAATATATGGAGAATATTGCATTTGCAAGAGTGACTTACTTCCATTCTCTTACAAATGTTAAAGAATCATACCTTACAAGTACTGCAAAGGTGAGACAGTTCCTGTGATTTTTCACGAAGGTCAAGTAAGAGCATTGGCAAAATGTTTCGATTGTGCCAAGATCCTTTAATGCTTACCTCCTGCCAAATGTTACAGTTTCCTCACCAATAGATACTATCTGAATAAGGCAATCTTCAAAATAAAAGTGCACTTTTATTCTCACATCATCCACTTGGAAGAAATTTGCCAGGTATACTCACACTGTTGACCTCTGTTGTATGCCCTCTGTTCTGACTGAGTGGCAGAAGCCAAGGGGTCAAGAGTGAAGGTTAGTTGCGGTGATGCACAAACCACTCATTATTAATATCGATCTCTGCCTTAAAATGTTAAATATTTTTCAAATGCCTGGCGTGAGGAACAGAACTTTTGAACTTTGACCTTTTTAGCCTTTACCTATTTGCAATAAGAGTGGGTGCTGTTGACCATTTGTTGTTACTTTGGAAAGACAGCACAACAATATAAAAATCCTCCTGCCAATAGTCATAAATAACCTGAAGCAAACAAATAAATTAAAATAGAAAATAATTAACAGCGTTTTTTTGTTTTTTGAAACTTAGGCCTTATTTCCAATTGGAAAAGTCACAGCTGCAATTCAAAATGATTGCTTGTGGCACAGTGGTCAGTGATTAGCACTGCTGACGCACTGCACCAGGAACCAGGGTACCATTCCAGCTTCAAGCAACTGTCTGTGTGGAGTTTGCACTTTCTCCCCAGGTTTGAATGGTTTCCTCCAGGTGCGCTGATTTCCTCCCACAGTCCAAAGATGTGCAGGTTACTTGGATTGGCGATGATAAATTTCCCATCATGTTCAGGGATGTGCAGGTTAGGGGGATTAGCCAAGCGAAGTGCAGGATTACAGAGATAGGGTAGAAGGGTGGCTCTGGGTGGAATGTTCTTCAGAGGAATGGTGTGGACTTTGATGGGCTGAATGGCCTGCTTCCACACTGGAGGGATTCTATGGTTCTAACGCAATTGCTGATCATCTTGCAGGAGGATCAAATTTGGCATGTGATAGCTTGCTGGCAATTTCTCTCATACTACTCAACTTGGAAGGGGCCACAATTCAGTGTGTGAAATAAAAATCTAAAACAGTCAACAAGAAAGTCAATGAAGTTAAATATGTCCAATGATCAGCTTTTAATTCTGGAACTTTTATTTGGGAGACCAATAACTTATTTTCAGATTCGCTTAGCCATGCATTTTTAATTGGTGCAATGATTGGTAACAAGTATTTTAGCCTTTAATCATTCACAGAGTAACACAGTAAGTTTCAAATTGGCTCACATTAAGCCAGAAAATCTTGCATTCAAATCCTAATCTATCAAGGGCTTGTAATACACAATGGGTGCCGCTTTGTCAGTGTTGCCTTTCTGATGAGGTTCTAAACTGTTAAGATGCTTGTTGAAGGATAATTTATTCCTAGTTATTTACAATATCAGAACATGTCTATTTCACATATCATCACTGGATCCAAATTAGAGCAGTACAAAACTGTCTGTGCTACCCTATGCTATTCCCACTGGTTTGTTTCTTAACTCGCAATGGATACTTATTTTTTTTCTTAAAAGGGTGCAGTGGTCCCTATGGTAAAGTAGCTCTTAGTTTAAAAGTATCTGACATGTCCCTGAATGTTTCGTACAAGCCTAAGTGGGGCACCAAAGTAATTTCAAAACACAATTTTACTTTAATTGTTGGATTGTTTTCATGGTTAAATACAAATCTCCTTTAACATATCTCAGGTAGTTTTTTTCCTTAATATATTTGTTCATGGACTGTGGGAATTACTGGCTAGGCATTTATTTCCAATTCCTATTTGTCCATGAAAAAGTGGTGGTGAGTCACGTTCTTGAACCAACAGAATCCATGTACAACAACAGTTCTGTTATCAGAAGTTCCAGGATTTTGACACTAGAATAGGGATGGAGCAGCAATATGTTTCCATGTCAGGATGGTGTGTGTCTTGCAGAAGATCTCACAGATGGTGGTGTTCTGATGCATCAGCTGCCCTTGTTGTTATACTTGCTTTGGAGAGGGTGCAGATGAGGTTCACCAGATGTTGCCTGGTATGGAGGGCACGAGCCATGAAGAGAGGTTGAGTAGATAAGGATTATTTTCATTAGAAAGATGGAGATTGAGAGGGGACCTGATTGAGGTCTACAAAATCATGACAGATAGTGGATAACAAGAAGCTTTTTCCCAGAGTGGGGGAACTCAATTACTAAGGGTCACAAGTTCAAGGTGAGAGGGGAAATGTTTAAGGGAGATTTAAGTGGAAAGCTCTTTAAGCAGAGGGTAGTGGGTGCCTGGAATGTGTTGCTGCCAGTGGTGGTAGAGGTGGGCATGATAGCGTCATATAAGATGTATCTGGGCAGATATATGAATGGACAGGGAGCAGAGGGATACAGATCCTTAGAAAATAGGTGACAGGTTTAGATTGAGGATCTGGATCGGCGCAGGCTTGGGGGGCCAAAAGGCCTGTTCCTGGGCTATAATTTTCTTTGTTCTTGTTCTCTGCTCTTTGTTGTTCTTTGTTATTTGTTTGTGGACTTGGATTTAGAACATGTTGTTGGAAGAGTGACAGTGCAATTTGTAGATGGTACGTGATGCTGCTACTATGAATTGGTGATGAAGGACGTGAATGTTGAAGGTAGTTGATGTGGTGCCACTAAAACAGGTTGCATTCCCAAGGTTAGTGTCAAGTTTCTTGAGGGTTATTGGCATTATATTCACCCAAGTAGGTGGAGAATATTGTGCTATATCCTTGACTTGTGCCTTGTAGATGGTGGACAGAATTTGGGGAGTCAGGAGATGAGTTATTCACTGCAGAATTCCTAGATTCTGAACTGTTCTTGCAGGCATACACGTACATGAATAGTCAAATTCAGTTTCCGGTTAATGGTAACCCACATGTTGAAAGTGGGGATTCAGTGAAGATATTGCCATTCAACATCAAGGGTTGATGGTTAGATTCTCTCTTGTTGAAAATATCATTGCCTGGCACTTGCATGGTATGAGTATAACTGGCCAGTTGTTAGCTCAAGCCTGGAGGTTGTTCAGTTTCTGCTACATATGGACACAAATTGTTTCACTATTTGAGGAACTGTGAAAGGTAATGAATATTTTGCTATCACCAGGGAACATACCCATTTTTGACTTAATGATTGAGAGAACATCATTGGTGAAGCAGCTAAAGATGGTTGGGCCTAGTGCACTACCTTGAAGAAATCCTGGAAATGTCCTGGAGCTGAGACGATTGACGTCTAACAACCACAGCCACCATATTTTGTGCTATGTATGACTCCAACCAGAGGAACTCTTTCCACCTATTTCCCAATGACTTCAGTTCTCTCAAGCTCCTTGATCCCAAACACTGTCCAATTCTGTCTTTGTAAAGGGCAGTAACTCTCACCTCACCTTTAGGTTCAGCTCTTTTGTCCATGTTTAGACCCAAGGCTGTAATGAGGTCATGAGCACAGTAACTCTTGAATCCAGAAGAAGCAACAGTGAGCAAGTTATTCCTTTGCAAAGATCACTTAAAAGCACTGTTGATGACCCCTTTCACCACTTTGCTGATGATTGAGTGTTAACTGATAGGGCAGTGATTGGCCAGGTTGGATTTGTTCTTCTTTTTCAAGAGAGGACATACTTGGGCAATTTGCCACACTGCCGGGTAGACGCCGATATTACAGATGTATTGGAACAGCTAAGCAAGGTGTGCGGCAAGTTCTAGTCTTCAATATTATTGCCTGAATGTTGTCATGGCCCATAACTTTTGCAGTATCCATTGCCTTCAACTGATGTTTGATGTTACATGGAATGAATCAAATTGGCTGAAGACTGGCGTCTGTGATGCTGATGACCACTGAGGGAGGCCAAGATAGATAAACCAATCAGCATTCTTTGTGATGATAGATGTAAATACTTCAGCCTTTTGCTCTGATGTGCTGGGCTCTCCCATCTTTGAGGGTGGGAATATTTGTGAAACGTCTTCCTCCTGTTAGTTGTTTAGTTATCCATCACTGTTCATGACTGGATGTGATAAACCGTAGAGCTTTGTTCTGATCCTTTGGGTTAAGGGATTGCTTAGCCCAATCTTTTGCAGCTTTTTCTGCTGCTTGGCGTGCAAGTAATCCTGTGTTCTAGCCTCACTAAGCTGACAACTGCCTGCACTCTTCATTGAAACAGGGTTGATCTCCAAATTTGATGATAATGACAGAGTGGGGATATATTGGGCCATAAGGTTATAAATTGTGGTTGAATGTAATTCTGTTGCTGCTAGCCCATAGCATCTCATGGATCCCTGGCTTTGAGTTGCTAGATCTGTGCTATCATGCACTTAGGCCACAGTAGTGCAGTGGCCAGCAACCCCAATAGGCAATAAGAACAAAAGAAAGACTGAGAATGTATCACTATTTACCACTATTACAATGAAGGCTGGCCAGAGCCAAGACTCAGTGGTTGACTATGAAGTCGTGTTTTGAGCAACAACAGCATTTCACAATTGTGAATAACTTGCTGATGTTTGATGAAACGTTCTTCATTGCACTTTTGTCATGGGAAGATTTCCGAGATGGAACAGACTAGGAACACTTAGTGACTTCAAGAGCAGAGACATGGCTCAGTTATTGGTATAGGAACCATGAATCTGACTGTGAAACTTACCCTATTCACAGACCTGAGCAGTGATAGCCACCGATACCCACTATTTTCCTCACCAGGCTATGGGATGGGATGGTCACAAAACATAAGTACCCAACTTATGTGATTTTACCTTATTGTTGTTAATTATTTTTCATTGTGGCTTGACTGAATAAGTTGTGGTCGACCAGCACAGCCGCAGCTCTCAATGTCTTGAATGGATTATTTTCTATACCCATGATCCCTGATATGGTCATGTAAGATTATGACAACAATTTGCTAATGATTCTTTTAACCAAATTGCTGCAAGTTCTGCATTTAAACATATAACAAGCTTACTGAGATGCCCTTAGTCAAAGGGAGAAGCTAAGCTTGGGGTCCCCAGATCAAATCCTGTTTGAAGACAAAAACATTGCCTTTATGTCAGGATTGTTAAATTGCCATTCCACCCCATTGCCACCAGAACTGCTGATGGACAATATAAGACTCAACTCTCTATCCTGCAAAGAGGTTGATTCCATAATTAAGTCCACAGAGGCCAAAAACTGCCAGTTTAATAGACATACGACATACAAAACACACACCTGACACGCTTGGACCAGCAACAACAGGTATGGATCCAAAATCTTAATAGGTACCAGTGTTCAAGTGGTAGCAACTGCATCATAAATTGTTTGTACTGCTTAAAGAGTTATATGAAGGAACCTTGACTCTTCAGGGAACAATCATCCATGAATAACTATTTGGGATGAATGCAATGAGGAACAGCATGACAACAACCTCACAGGGTCAACAGCAGAGTCAAGGTCAACATTCCTTGAGCCAAAGACCTACCAACCCATTGGTAGGGTGGCATGGTAGCACAGTGATTAGCACTGCTACCTCACAGTGCCAGGGTCCCAGGTTCAATTCCAGCCTTGGGTGACTGTGCAGAGTTTGCACATTTGCCCAGTGTCTGTGTGGGTTTCCTCCCATTTTCCAAAGATGTGTAGGTCAGGTGAATTGGCCATGCTAAATTGTCCTTAGTGTTTGGTAAGTTAGTCAGAGGGGGGTGATTTGCTCTCTGGAGGGTTGGTGTGGACTGGTTGGGCTGAAGGGCCTATTTCCACACTGTAGGGAATCTAAACTTTCAAGTCTGAAGAAAATGCTTTTTGTGAGAATTGCAAAACCTTCAGACCACCTGAATTTGTGAAGTCAGAGATGTGAGGAGAGCGTGAAGAGTTGGGAGAAATCCACACCAATTTCATTCACACTGATTGTGTAGCAACTAAGCCAATAAGCCTCCCCAGTAGTCCAGGTGACAGCAGTAACATGCACATTTACTATGGACAGTGATTGTAAAGACTCCAATTTCTTTCCATTACATGGTTGATGAGGAACCTCTCCTAGCCTTACCATCTGCCATCGGTGTATGTTCGAAGGATTTACAACAGAAATGCTCCTTGTAGATAAGACTTCCTGCTGACCATATTGTGCTTATCTTCCATTTTCTTCTGCAAGTAGCTTTGCCTCCTTTGTGCTGCCTCTTCTAAATCTCAGGTCAAACTGCAGATCAAGAGCAATGGACACTACACTACTATGCCACAGAACAAGTGGTCCAAGAACGCTTGAAATCAGATTCAAGCCTTCCCCAAATATAGTGACACTTTCTGTGACTTCATCATTAACTGTAAAAAAGAATTCACAGCACTTCTAGAAATTAGACAGAGCCAGTACAAATAAATCAACAACTAGCCTGAAAAATGTTGCTAGTCCATTAAAGAGGACAGGTATGAGTATTTCCTGTGGCCACTTGTTCAGTCCTGCATGCTGAAGAGATGGTGCTAACTGGGGCTGCACAGTAAAGAATGAGAGTACTACTGTCAAATAAGTATTGCCCTCTAAGGACAGGTGACCCACAATCTCCAGGATTCTTACAGAAATATTAACATTTCTTTCATGAGCATGGATAAAAATTCAAAATGTGGAAGCTAAGTGTGAAGCTAGCCGCACTCTGCAGAGCTGGAACAGGCAGCATTCATACAACCAAGCCTTGGACAATCAACTTCTGGGCAAAACCAGACAGGCTTAGAACTGCCTGGCCAAATGCTCATGCTCACATTGTTTTGGAATGACCATTTGTTCACCCTCCTGTGAACCTGTTTTGTTAGAAGAATGCTACACAGACTTGGTGGCATCCAGCTCAGCACAAGGCCTGAGGCATAGTATGACAAGGTTGGCACTTTGCAGTCAAAGGTTCAAGCCATGTTCTGCAACCTCCAAGTATTGAAAGTAGTCACCTCATTAGATCTTTCTGCCCCTATCCCATTCTAGTATTGGACACAGACCTCAGAATCTTCAAGAAGGGCACAAGTAGGGGAATAAAAGGAGCACCTGGAGCCCCAGCTCACTCTGCTTTTGCACCTTCTTCAATGGCATCTCCAGAGAGCGCCCTCAACTGGTACAGCATCTCTAACTCCTTGTACCTCATGGCAAGCATCGTCAGACTGACCAGACCCAGAAGACAACCTTGGTGAAATACATCAAAGACCAGAACCAGCCCTAGATGAGAGGAGAGGCCCAAATTGACGACTGCAAATCCTGAAACATCAGTTAACCCTCAAAGAACGAAAACAGCCATTCCCAGCTTCACTGAACAGGCATTTCCAGTCCTGGTACTGAACCTGTCTTTTCAGACGAACAGTTCAAATATGGTGGTAGACTGTATCGAATCCTTGGAAGCATGTCAGAAGTAGATAGCTACTATAGAATTTAAATTGGTTACTAGAGATTTAAGACTGTTCATAGAAGAGTCTTGTGAGAATTTGATAGAGTTTAATTGAAGTACAATCGTAGAGCTTGATATACAAGGAAGTTGTGTTGGACATTCCCCTAACTCTTCTCCCCCTTTGCCTTCTCATTGTGTAATGCAACCTGCGTTAAAAGGGAGTTGGTCAAGGTTAGTCAGGGTACATTTACCCAATCTTTCACTTACAACATCAACTGTACAGAAATGATCTCCATTTGTATCAAATAAGGGGGGGGGGGGGGGGTACAGAGCTGATACTTATTTCCAAAGAGTTGCTCTACTTGGTAAATATTAGGAATGAATGTGTTAACATGATGGTTATTAATATCACACAAGTGTGTTTTCAATCCTTCAGTGGATCACATTAAAGTGTTCAACCGTAAAATAATTTTCAAAATTCCAGCAGTTATGAATAATTGCATGTTTATTGATTTTGCAGCACTGGCAAGATATATAATTAGTGGCATAATGTGTTCTATAAATTTGCTGGTGAAGGAGTTGGGAAAATGCAAGCACATTCAGCATGTTATTCAGCAGCACCAGAACTCAACTTTATCCTCAGTGCTACATGAGGTGCTGAATGAAGAAAGTTAGTGCATCGAGTTTGTAGTCATCACCAAGACCACCTCCAGTAGAAGTACAGGCTAAGATGGGGCTAGATTTTATGACTGCCATTGTCCCCCTCCCTAATCCTCAAATGAACAGCAGCCTGCCCATTCAAAATTATGTCAGAATGGGATGTCTGCCTCCATTTGTGAGCAAGTCCCACCTGAGAAAATTGTTACTCAATCTAAATGACTGGCAACTCTGTAGTCCCATAGTATCAGGTTCAAACAATATCTATCACAACCACTCATCAAGAAGATATGCTGGAGCAGCCTCCAAGGTCAGTCTAAGCTTTTGGATACACATGGCTGGCAGCTCCCCATGAAAAAAAGAGGGGAGAGTCCAAGAAGGTTTTAATGGCTGGGTGTGGGTTAAGGTGTTACTATTTTCGGGAGTGAAACCAACATCCTGCCCCGGGAAATTTTCCCCTTCCTGTCTGACAACATTCTGCTCAATGATATCTGCTGAAATATGTAGCTTCCATCCACTTTCTCCTGCTGCACATAAACTAGTGATGAGGTGAAATGAGGCCCTTACTGCACCATATAATGGCCTCAATAGGTCTAAAGGTGCATAGCAACCTGTCACCTTCCACACCCATCATAATATGGGAGATAGATTGGAGATGTGTGAGATTGGTTAGAGGACGTGACCCAAATAGGGGTTCCTTATATGAAGATAGAGAGTCTAAGGAAAAAAGATGAATGAATTTTGACTGCAAAATTCAATCTGCAAGACAGCACAATATCATAACCATTATGAAAACATGGTAGCAAGATGCCAGAAATGGAGCACTAATAAGGTTATAAGATCTCCAGGAATGCAGTGAAAATGGTAGACAAGGACAAATATCTTTCATTGTTAAGATTGAAATTAACTATATATTAACAATCAAATGATGGGATGGAAAAACCACATATTCAAATTTAGTAATGACACAAAATGATAGCCAGCATTATAAAGTAGCATAGGTGGAACTAAGAATAAATATTTTTTAGATTAAGTTAATGAGCAAAACTATGACAAACAAATGTCATTGTCAGTAAATGTGAGGTTGCCAACCAAACTGAAAAGAGATAGCAGAGGTACTTTCTAAATAGAAAAGGCTAGAAACAGTGGAGAACCTAAGAACCTGAGGGGTGGCACAATGGTTAGCACTGCTGCCTCACAGCGCCAGAGACCTGGGTTCAATTCCCACCTCGGGTAACTGTCTGTGTGCAGTTTGCACATTCTCCCTGTGTCTGCGTGGGTTTCCTCTGGGTGCTCCGGTTTCCTCCCACAGTCCAAAAATGTGCAGGTTAGGTGAATTGGCTACGCTAAATTGCCTGCAGTGTTAGGTGAAGGGGTAAATATTAGGGAATGGGTCTGGGTGGGTTGCTCTTCGGAGGGTCAGTGTGGACTGGTTGGGCCAAAAGGCCTGTTTCCACACTGTAAGTAATCTAATCTAAATGTGGCAGTCTACATATAAGGACCACTTATCATACCCATCCTATCCACTTACACACTCACTCATTTACCTATTCCATTTCCATTCACTCATGCTTTCAACTGCTTTATCTTGTTCATATTTCAGTCACTCAGTTGTACATTCTTACAAACAATACCTACATCTCCACCAGTGAAGGCATTTTATTTGGTAATTGTACAGTGGAGTAGGAATGGATCATTCAGCCCATCTAAATAATCTTTAAATCTAGTGTAGGGGATTAGGAATAGGCCAGTCAGACCCTGGTAATTATCCTATAAATCACAATATCCATTTGGTGAGTGTGCAGGACCAATATATGCTCTGTGAGCAGTAGTACCCAGAATTAAATGGAGTAATCAAGAGAGCATCTGACAAGGCTTTGTCCAATTAAAACATGACATGCACACAATCATGTTATTTGTAATAGATTTAAGATAAAGATTAACATTTAATTCATTTTAGTGAGGTTATTCTTTGCACCTGTTAGAAAGAAAATGATGCAGCGGGTGATGTCCAAGAGTAAGGGGCACAAATAGCATAGAACCTTGGCTGAGCCCAAAGACTTTTGTGTGGTCTGCTTCTCATGTTTGCTTTCTCTTCTTCACAGGTTACCAAAGAGAAGGTAGTTTCCATTTTGTCCCAATCCTCATCATCATATTCCCCACTGATTATTATTGTTCTGATTGGCTTTCAAAAGCAGAGCATAGCTGCATAGATAAGCCTTAACCCTTTACTGAAGGGAATCAATGAACAGTGTTATGTTGCATACATTCCAGACCAGATAGACTGTAGCATTAAGACAGTTAGATTACATTGCAACATTTGAAATTCCAATAGAAAGGTATTGGCTTCACTTTTATGGCCAGCACCATCATGACACCAGCTATAATACTCAGAACAGCCTACTTGTAGTTGCTGTATATTTGTTCCGTGGAGTAAAAATAGACCTCAAATTATGTGCAAGTCTTAAATGTTATCGCAGTTAAACAGTTAATGTTATAATGAACCACAAGGCATACTACAAAGACTGGGATGCTGTAACATATCAATCTTAACAAGGGCTAACTGGTAGGGTACACTCAGATAACAGCATATTGGTAGCATTGTTTTACCCAATGGACAGCATCAGACACTTTTGGATGATTGCTGTTTTACAAGGGTGAGTCATGAATAGTTAGGCTTATACCCACTAACTTGAATCCCACACTGTCTCAATGATTTTGTTATTTCTCACAGCTTAGTGAGTTACCACCTGAAATGCTTTATGAGCCGATACACATTTGAAATTGGAAGCTCTAACGTACCGTTAAAAAGTGCCTTCGGATGTCCTGATATTATGAAAAGTGCAAATCCTTCTTTGATATTATAGCATGAGATCACAGATTTGTTGGCATTATCCTGTTACATACAGATAGATAAATGAGGACCAATTATGTGCCAAGTGCTGGAAGATGGGATTAGAACAGGGAGGTAGTTGTTTTTGAGTGGCATGGATGCAATGTGCCAAAGGGCCTTTTTCTGTGCTGTAAACCTCTGTGGCTATGAGTCTATGACTCTTAAAAATAAGAATAGGAGAAGGCCACTCAGCCCCTTGAGTCTCCTTCACTATTCAGTAATTTTATGTGTGAGTTGTTACAGTAAGAGAAGGATTTTAACCTGTGGATTCAAATAATTCCTTATACAAATTGGCAATTGATGGCAGAATTAATGAGTCCCTGAACCGCAGCACAGGTTGAATGATAATTGGTGTAATCAATGAGTTTAGAACAATGTGTTACTGCCTTTTGTGCCTGAAATAAAACGGACACAGTGCCCAGAATTTTTTTATCACGTGTACTTGTCTGAAGGGTTTCAAAAATATGGGGGGGAATGGAGGAGCAAAGTATTGAGTTGTATGACATGCCATAATCATAATGAATGATGGAGCAAGCTCAAAGGGCCAAGTGGCCAACTCCTGCTTTGATTCTCCATGTTTATATGTTCTTTCAGGATCATTGCCCATAAATGTACTCCAGCTTCATGATGATTAAACGATGCAATAAATCTATTATGTTGATTCACCAGAGTAGGGACACCTAGAACACAAGGGAGCACAGACTTGTGTAACAAATCTTTATCTACCAGTGTGCTGATAGTACTGATGGTCCTCACTCGAATCACGATGTTTATTGTTTGCATTCCAGGCTGACCCACTCAGTGCTTCACTGTAAATTGCCCAAAGAATATAGGTTAGATAGCTCTGAAAAAATTTGTTTACATACAGCTGAAGCTTTGAGGAATGCTAGTGAAATTTCGACAGCACAATTACATTATTAGGAAATCAATGCTAATTCTTGATTTGGCTATCCCAGTACTTTAATTCGACAGTTAAATGTTGCACTTCAATCTTAAATTGTGCCAGCCATAAATTATGACATAAGCTTTGCTCCATTCCGTAGAATCAAATGTCAGCTAAGACTCTACTGCTCTGTTGAAATATCTCTTGATCTTTGCAAATGTATCAGTTCCATGCCAATCAGTATCAGGAACAGTCTGAAAACCTGCTGTCATTTCCAGGACCATTCACATCAGAAATTATTTTCCCATTAGGCTCATCTTCATGGATAACAATCCACGTCATGACTGAAGTAAATACCCTGCTTATTGATTCATGTGTATTTTTAACATTGAAACTTGACCGTGGGAGATCATTCAGTTATTTCGGATATTCGGATTTACTCCAGATAGAAACTCAATGGAATGGTTCAGTTGTTGATATGTTCACCATTCATCACTGCGATCATTGGTCCAGGTTTTGACTGCTGTCAGTTTGTCCATTTCCAGCTGTTTGATATGGGGAGGGATGTACAGGTGGATGTCAATTGCATTACCCCAGCTTGAAGAGTGTTACAAGGGGACATAAATTTAAGGTGAAGGGTGGATGGTATAGGGGGGATGTCAGGGGTAGGTTCTTTACCCAGAGAGTAGTGGGGGCATGGAATGCGCTGCCTGTGGGAGTGGCAGAGTCAGAATCATTGGTGACCTTTAAGCGGCAATTGGATAGGTACATGGATGGATGCTTAAGCTAGGATAAATGTTCGGCACAACATCGTGGGCCGAAGGGCCTGTTCTGTGCTGTATTGTTCTATGTTCTATGAAAGCTTGACAAATGAGGTTCCTAGTAGGCTACCAGCATTTTCTGGTTCCTGACCTTTGGGAATGCATTGTATGAGCACCTAGCACAGAGACAATTGTGTAATCTGCGAGGGAGCATATAGAATTATATATCTCACCAGCATGGAGATATTTGAGTGCAGTCTCCTGCACTCTAGTATCATATAAGTAATTGTAGAACTACTTTAGATGTTGGCATAGTCTGCGTCCCTAGATTTATGTCATGGTTTATAAGTTGAAAGAGATGAAGAGTAATCAATCAGAAAGAGGGACCCAAATTGCTTACTGTTTTTGTCCTGAAAGGTGCATCTAGGGCATTCATCTGGCCCCACAGACAATAAATGCAGCATGACTTACAGTTTCTGAATTTCCCCTTTAACTTATACTCAAAAAGTGCTAAAGATGAGCTAATTTATCAAGCGCTAAATTTGAAGTATTACAAGATTTATGATCTAAGAATGTATATTCATGCTTTTGTAGACTCTTGTGCTTGGTTTTACAAACCAGCCATATGAGTAGTCCATTTGAGGGCTTGTGACACAGGAAGTCCTGATATTAGAGTCACGCACCCCCTCCCTTCTTGGATCAAGGACTTTGTTCTTGCAAGGGACATGGCTCTGCCTTTAGAAGGCCATGAGAGAACGTTAACACTTGGCCAGAGCCAAATGTAAACTAATTGTCGTACACTTGCTGAATTATAGCAGGTGTACCAGTGGGGCAATCATACATTTTCTAGACTGTCACTATCCTTTGTTTTTATTCTTGCATAGCAATGTTAGTAACTCTGGGTAGGTCAACATTTGCTACCATCCTAGTTGCTCTTGAGAAGTATTGTCATTGTCATCATGAATGGCTGATGAGGCCATTCTGAGGACAAAATCAACCACATTGCAGTGGGTGACTTTTTTAATCATTCATGGGCATAGGCACCATTGACTGAACCAGTATTTATTTCTCATTCCTAAATACTATTGAGAAATTGGTGGTGAGTGGTCTTCTTGAATTGCTATATCCCACAGTGCTGTTTGGGAGACAATTCCAGGTTTTTTGACTTAACGACTGAAAGAACAGCAATATAGTTCCAAGTCAAGATGGTGAGTGCCTTGCAGGGGATTGTGTTTTTCCCATATATCTTCTGCCCTTGTCCTTTTAGTTAGTAGTGGTTATGGATTTGGAAGGCGTTGTTTAAAGATTTTTGATAAATTTCTGTAGTACATCTTGCAAATTATACATACTTTTGCTACTGAATATTGGTAGTGGAGTGACTGGATGTGATGCCAGTCAAGTGGGTTGCTTTGTCCTGGATAGTATTAAGTTTCTTGAATGTTATTGGAGCCACGTTCATCCAGGAAGTGGGAAGTATTCCATCAGGCACCTGGCCTCATCATAGAAACCCTGCAGTGTGGAAGCAGGTCATTTGGCTCAACAAGTCCACATCAATTCTCCAAAGACCATCCCACCCAGACTCATCCCTCTTATCCTATCCTTGTAACCTTGCATTTCCCATGGCTAATTCATCTAACTTACACATGTCTCAACACTATGGGCAATTTAGATTAGATTAGATTCCCTCCAGTGTGGAAACAGGCCCTACAGCCCAATAAGTCCACACCGACCCTCCAAAGAGTAACCCACCCAGACCCATTTCCCTCTGACTAATGCACCGAACACTCTGGGCAATTTAGCATGGCCAATACACCTGACCTGCATATCTTTGGACTGTGGGAGGAAACCGGAGCACCCAGAGGAAACCCACACAGAAATGGGGAGAATGTGCAAACTTCACACAGACAGTCACCCAAGGCTGGAATCGAACTTGGGACCCTGGTGCTGTGAGGCAGCAGTGCTAACCACTGAGCCACTGTGCCACCCGCTTAACACAGAGCTTTAACACGCTGCAGATAACAGGCAACTGGCACAAATGGCAGCGGTGGGATTCGAACCAACGCTTCCTTAAAGAGTGGAGCCTTTATCCAGCGCCTTAGACTGCTCGGCCACGCTACCAGCCTGGCCAATTTAGCATGGCCAATCAACCTAACCCATACATCTTTGGACTGTGAAAGGAAACTGGAGCACCCACAGGAAACCCACACAGAGAATGTACAAACTCCACACAGACAGCCACCCGAAGGTAGAACTGAACCCGAATCCCTGGCACTGTGAGACGGCAGCGCTAATCTCTGAGCCACCATACGTGTGCCTTGTAGATGGTGGACTGGCTTTGGGGAGTAGGTTGGTGAGTTACTCACTGCAGTTTTCCTAGCTTCTGACCTATTCTTGTAGGCATTGTATTTATATGGCTAATCCAATTTAGTTTCTAGTCAAAGATAACTCTCGGATGTCGATAATGGGGGATTCAGTGATGATAATGCCATTGAATGTGAAGGGATTGTGGTTAGATTCACTCTTATTGTTGATGGTTGGTGCCTGCACTCCTCTGTTGAAATTGTTACTTTTTATTTCTCAGCTCTAGATATTGTCCAGGTCTTGCTGCAATGGTCTCTTCACTGTTTGAGGAGTTGCAAGTTGCCCTGAAAATTGTGCAACCACCAACAAACACCCCCACTTCTGATCTTATGACTGAGTGACGATGATTGATGAGGGGACTGAAGATGGTTGGTCTAGGATACTACCCTGAGGTCTAGATTCACACATGGGCCTGATCAGGCAAGGAGGGTAGACTTCCTTCTCTCAAGGACGTTCATGAATCAGATGGCTTGTTGCAACAATCAATTATCATTTCTTGGTTGCCATCAAAGAGACTAGCTCCCAATAACTGTATTTAAATGCTGCTACATTGATGGGATTTTGTACCCATAACATTAACTTGAGCCTTTGGATTAAAAAACTATCTGTTCCTTTATGAGTGGAAAGGTACTTTGAACTGCAAATAGTTCCCCTAGAACGTAATTTCCCTTTAAATTTATTTTGGCTGTGGAATGACAGGAAATAGCAGAACTCTTAGAAGAATTAACATACAGAAGGATCTAGGCAGACATGAGATAAAGTAGTCAAGAAGGCAATGGCATGCTCGCCTTCATCTGTTGGTGCACAGAGTATAAAAATTGGCAAGATATGTTACAGCTGTATTGAATGTTAGTTTGGCCACATTTGGAATATTGTGTCCATTTCTGGTTGCCACACTACCAGAAGGATGTGAGTACTTTGCAGAGGGTACAGAAAAGGTTAGCCAGGATGTTTATTGGTTTAGAATAGAATAGAGAGTTTTTGAGGGTAAAAGTTATAAGGTGACAAACTTGGTTTGTCTTCACTTGAGCATCAGAGGCTGAGGGACAATTTAATGGAAGTTCACAAAATTATGAGAGGCCTGGATAGAATGGACTCTCGGAAACCTCTTCACTGGGTAGAAATGTCAATCATAAGTGAACATGGATAAAAAGAGGGAAAGTTTAAAGGAGATTTGAGAGGCAGGCATTGTAGACAGCGGGTGGTAAATGCCTGGAATGCGCTGCTAGAGGTGGTACAATAGCAACATTTAAGAGGCATCTTAACAAACACATGACGAGTCAGGGGATAGTTAGATTCAGGCCATATAGAGGCAAAAAGGTTTTTAGTTTAGAAAGGCATCATGTGTTTCCAAGCTTGTGCATCAAAGGGCTTGTTCCTGTGTTGTACTGTTCTTTGTTGTCTGGTACTACTTATGAATTAATCAGTATGTTGCATACTTATGGTTATTTCAAACAGAATTTTTAAAAAGACTAAATATGGAAAATATGAATTCATCTTGAAGGATAAGAAGATAATAACTATCAAGATTAGCTAAATTGCAAAATTTATTTCTTTCAGTAAAAGATTGCATACAATAATAAACAACTTCCTTACGCTACTGCACTTGTCGAACACAGAGTTGGTTTGTATGTTACAAATAAAGTTTGAAACACAATGCCAGTGCTGCTCGTAATAAGTATTTGCAATACTTGAATTATGCATTTTTAAAATACACTTTTGAATTGAATTTGCTTGATTGTCACGTGTCCTCACATGAGTATTGTGACAAGTTAACAAGTTGTCATTTACTGCACCATTTTAGGAACCAAGAGATCTTAGTACAGATTGTTAAGTACAAATTCTGAGGGAAAAATAGAAGAAAAATAAAGCAATAAAATATCCAGCAATAAATTAGAAAAAGATTAGATTAGATTAGATTACATTAGATTAGATTACAGTGTGGAAACAGGCCCTTCGGCCCAACAAGTCCACACCGACCCGCCGAAGCGAAACCCACCCATGCCCCTACATTTACCCCTTACCTAGCACTATGGGCAATTTAGTATGGCCAATTCACCTGACCCTGCACATCTTTTGTGATGTGGGAGGAAACCGGAGCACCCGGAGGAAACCCACGCAGACACGGGGAGAACGTGCAAACTCCACACAGTCAGTCACCTGAGGCGGGAATTGAACCCGGGTCTCTGGCGCTGTGAGGCAGCAGTGCTAACCACTGTGCCACCGTGCCGCCCACGGTGGGCGGCACGGTGGCACAGTGGTTAGCACTGCAGCCTCACAGCGCCAGAGACCCGGGTTCAATTCCCACCTCAGGCGACTGACTGTGTGGAGTTTGCACATTCTCCCCGTGACTGCGTGGGTTTCCTCCGGGTGCTCCGGTTTCCTCCCACAATCCAAAAAAGTGCAGGTTAGGTGAATTGGCCACGCTAAATTGCCCGTAGTGGTAGGTAAGGGGTAAATGTAGGAGAATGGGTCTGGGTGGGTTACGCTTCGGCGGGTCGGTGTGGACTTATTGGGCCGAAGGGCCTGTTTCCACACTGTAGATAATCTAATTCAAAAAGAGAGAAATACAAGCTCAGAATAACAATCCGTTAAACCTAAACTATGTCACACTTCAACTCGAGGCTGGAAGTGCAGGAATTGAGTCGGCTCTGAGGCCGGGAGTCAGTGTCCTGCACTGAGGCGGGGAGTCAGAGTCCTGCACTGAGGCCGGGAGTCAGAGTCCTGCACTGAGGCCATGAGTCAGAGTCCTGCACTGAGTCCGGAAGTAAGAGTCCTGCACTGAGTCCGGAAGTCAGAGTCCTGCACTGAGGCCGGGAGTCAGAGTCCTGCACTGAGTCCAGGAGTCAAGAGTCCTGCACTGAGGCCAGGAGTCGGAGTCCAGCACTGTGGCCGGGAGTCAGAGTCCTTCACTGAGGGCAGGAGTCAGTGTCCTGCACTGAGTCCGTGAGTCAGAGCCCTGCACTGAGGCCGGGAGTCAGAGTCCTGCACTGAGGCCGGGAGTCAGAGTCCTGCACTGAGGCCATGAGTCAGAGTCCTGCACTGAGACCAGGAGTCAGAGTCCTGCACTGAGTCCGGGAGTCAGAGTCCTGCACTGAGGCCGGGAGTCAGAGTCCTGCACTGAGTCCGGGAGTCAAGAGTCCTGCACTGAGGCCAGGAATCAGAGTCCAGCACTGAGGCCGGGAGTCAGAGTCCTTCACTGAGGCCAGGAGTCAGTGTCCTGCACTGAGGCCGGGAGTCAGAGTCGTGCACTGAGGCCGGGAGTCAGAGTCCTGCACTGAGGCCATGAGTCAGAGTCCTGCACTGAGGCCAAGAGTCAGAGTCCTGCACTGAGGCCAAGAGTCAAGAGTCCTGTACTGAGGCCGGGAGTCAGAGTCCTGCACTGAGGCCGGGTGACAGAGTCCTGCACTGAAGCCGTGAGTCGGAGTCCTGCACTGAGGCCGGGATTCAGAGTCCTGCACTGAGGCCGGGAGTCAGAGCCGTGCACTGAGGCCGGGAGTCAGAGTCCTGCACTGAGGCCATGAGTCAGAGTCCTGCACTGAGGCCAAGAGTCAGAGTCCTGCACTGAGTCCGGGAGTCAAGAGTCCTGTACTGAGGCCGGGAGTCAGAGTCCTGCACTGAGGCCGGGAGTCAGAGACCTGCACTGAGGCCGGGAGTCAGAGTCCTGCACTGAGGCCGGGAGTCAGAGTCCTGCACTGAGGCTGGGTGACAAAGTCCTGCATTGAGGCCGGGAGTCAAGAGTCCTGCACTGAGGCCGGGAGTCAGAGTCCTGCACTGAGGCTGGGAGTCAGAGTCCTGCACTGAGGCTGGGAGTCAGAGTCCTGCACTGAGGCCAGGAGACAGAGTTCTGCACTGAGGCCGGGTGACAGAGACCTGCACTGAGGCCAGGAGTCAGAGTCCTGCACTGAGGCCGGGAGTCAGAGTCCTGCACTGAGGCTGGGTGACAAAGTCCTGCATTGAGGCCGGGAGTCAAGAGTCCTGCACTGAGGCCGGGAGTCAGAGTCCTGCACTGAGGCTGGGAGTCAGAGTCATGCACTGAGTCTGGGAGTCAGAGTCCTGCACTGAGGCCGGGAGTCAGAATCCTGCACTGAGGCCGGGAGTCAGAGCCGTGCACTGAGACTGGGGGTCAGAGTCCTGCACTGAGGCCGGAAGTCAGAGTCCTGCACTGAGGCCGAGAGTCGGAGTCCTGCACTGAGGCCGAGAGTCGGAGTCCTGCACTGAGGCCGGGAGTCAGAATCCTGCACTGAGGCCGAGAGTCGGAGTGCTGCACTGAGGCCGGGAGTCAGAGTCATGCACTGAGGCCGGGAGTCAGAGTCCTGCACTGAGGCCGTGAGTCAGAGTTCTGCACTGAGGCCGGAAGTCAGAGTCCTGCACTGAGGCCGGAAGTCAGAGTCCTGCACTGAGGCCGAGAGTCGGAGTCCTGCACTGAGGCTGTGAGTCAGAGTCCTGCACTGAGGCCGGGAGTCAGAGTCCTGCACTGAGGCTGGGAGTCAGAGTCATGCACTGAGGCCGGGAGTCAGAGTCCTGCACTGAGGCCGTGAGTCAGAATCCTGCACTGAGGCCGGGAGTCAGAGTCCTGCACTGAGGCTGGGAGTCAGAGTCCTGCACTGAGGCCAGGAGACAGAGTCCTGCACTGAGGCCGGGTGACAGAGTCCTGCACTGAGGCCGTGAGTCGGAGTCCTGCACTGAGGCCGGGATTCAGAGTCATGCACTGAGGCCAGGAGTCAGAGTCCTGCACTGAGGCCGGGAGTCAGAGCCGTGCACTGAGGCCGGGAGTCAGAGTCCTGCACTGAGGCTGGGAGTCAGAGTTCTACACTGAGTCCGGGAGTCAGAGTCCTGCACTGAGTCCGGGAGTCAGAGTCCTGCACTGAGGCCGGGAGTCAGAGTTCTGCACTGAGGCCGGAAGTCAGAGTCCTGCACTGAGGCCGAGAGTCGGAGTCCTGCACTGAGGCCGAGAGTCGGAGTCCTGCACTGAGGCCGGGAGTCAGAATCCTGCACTGAGGCCGAGAGTCGGAGTGCTGCACTGAGGCCGGGAGTCAGAGTCATGCACTGAGGCCGGGAGTCAGAGTCCTGCACTGAGGCCGTGAGTCAGAATCCTGCACTGAGGCCGGGAGTCAGAGTCCTGCACTGAGGCCGAGAGTCGGGGTCCTGCACTGAGGCCGGGTGACAGAGTCCTGCACTGAAGCCGTGAGTCGGAGTCCTGCACTGAGGCCGGGATTCAGAGTCCTGCACTGAGGCCGGGAGTCAGAGCCGTGCACTGAGGCCGGGAGTCAGAGTCCTGCACTGAGGCCATGAGTCAGAGTCCTGCACTGAGGCCAGGAGTCAGAGTCCTGCACTGAGTCCGGGAGTCAAGAGTCCTGTACTGAGGCCGGGAGTCAGAGTCATGCACTGAGTCTGGGAGTCAGAGTCCTGCACTGAGGCCGGGAGTCAGAATCCTGCACTGAGGCCGGGAGTCAGAGCCGTGCACTGAGACTGGGGGTCAGAGTCCTGCACTGAGGCCGGGAGTCAGAGTCCTGCACTGGGTCCGGGAGTCAGAGTCCTGCACTGAGGCCGGAAGTCAGAGTCCTGCACTGAGGCCGAGAGTCGGAGTCCTGCACTGAGGCCGAGAGTCGGAGTCCTGCACTGAGGCCGGGAGTCAGAATCCTGCACTGAGGCCGAGAGTCGGAGTGCTGCACTGAGTCCGGGAGTCAGAGTCATGCACAGAGGCCGGGAGTCAGAGTCCTGCACTGAGGCCGTGAGTCAGAATCCTGCACTGAGGCCGGGAGTCAGAGTCCTGCACTGAGGCCGGAAGTCAGAGTCCTGCACTGAGGCCGAGAGTCGGAGTCCTGCACTGAGGCTGTGAGTCAGAGTCCTGCACTGAGGCCGGGAGTCAGAGTCCTGCACTGAGGCTGGGAGTCAGAGTCATGCACTGAGGCCGGGAGTCAGAGTCCTGCACTGAGGCCGTGAGTCAGAATCCTGCACTGAGGCCGGGAGTCAGAGTCCTGCACTGAGGCCAAGAGTCAGAGTCCTGCACTGAGTCCGGGAGTCAAGAGTCCAGTACTGAGGCCGGGAGTCAGAGTCCTGCACTGAGGCCTGGAGTCAGAGTCGTGCACTGAGGCCGGGAGTCAGAGTCCTTCACTGAGGCCGGGAGTCAGAGTCGTGCACTGAGGCCGGGAGTCAGAGTCCTGCACTGAGGCCATGAGTCAGAGTCCTGCACTGAGGCCAAGAGTCAGAGTCCTGCACTGAGTCCGGGAGTCAAGAGTCCTGTACTGAGGCCGGGAGTCAGAGTCCTGCACTGAGGCCGGGAGTCATAGACCTGCACTGAGGCCGGGAGTCAGAGTCCTGCACTGAGGCCGGGAGTCAGAGTCCTGCACTGAGGCTGGGTGACAAAGTCCTGCATTGAGGCCGGGAGTCAAGAGTCCTGCACTGAGGCCGGGAGTCAGAGTCCTGCACTGAGGCTGGGAGTCAGAGTCCTGCACTGAGGCTGGGAGTCAGAGTCCTGCACTGAGGCCAGGAGACAGAGTTCTGCACTGAGGCCGGGTGACAGAGTCCTGCACTGAGGCCGTGAGTCGGAGTATTGCACTGAGGCTGTGAGTCAGAGTCCTGCACTGAGGCCGGGAGTCAGAGTCCTGCACTGAGGCTGGGAGTCAGAGTCATGCACTGAGTCTGGGAGTCAGAGTCCTGCACTGAGGCCGGGA